>NC_073709.1:300000-600000 GCF_023634085.1 Falco cherrug
GAACCGCTGAATTTTGGAGTCGGCTGGTGACAAAATGTTCCAAACACACCCCATGCACAACTCCACCGGGGAATGTGCCAGACAAGAGTTCTCTTGAGAGTTTTTACACTACCTTGGTAGGCATCTGAAAGACACCACAAAAGTTGTTCTATCTGCTTTCTGGACTGAGATGGGGAACCGCTGAATTTTGGACTCGGCCGGTGACAAAATGTTCCAAAGACACCCCATGCACAACTCCACCGGGGAATGTGCCAGACAAGCGTTCTCTTGATAGTTTTTACATTGCTCCGGTAGGCATCTGAAAGACACCACAAAAGTTGTTCTACCTGCTTTCTGGGCTGAGATGGGGAACAGATGAATTTTGGAGTCGGCTGGTGACAAAATGTTCCAAAGACACCCCCTGCACAACTCCACCGGGGAAGGTGCCAGACAGGAGTTCTCCTGGTAGTTTTTACATTGCTCCGGTAGGCATCTGAAAGACACCACAAAAGTTGTTCTACCTGCTTTCTGGGCTGAGATGGGGAACCGCTGAATTTTGGAGTCGGGCGGTGACAAAATGTTCCGAACACACCCCATGCACAACTCCACTAGCGAAGGTGCCAGGGACGAGCTCTGTTGGTAGTTTTTACATTGCTCCGGTAGGCATCAAAAGGACACCACAAAAGTTGTTCTACCTGCTTTCTGGGCTGAGATGGGGAATCGCTGAATTTTGGACTCGGCCGGTGACAAAATGTTCCAAAGACACCCCATTCACAACTCCACCGGGGAAGGTGCCAGGCAGGAGTTCTCTTGGTAGTTTTTACACTACCTTGGTAGGCATTTGAAAGGCACCACAAAAGTTGTTCTACCTGCTTTCTGGGCTGAGATGGGGAATCGCTGAATTTTGGAGTCGGCTGGTGACAAAATGTTCCAAACACACCCCATGCACAACTCCACCGGGGAAGGTGCCAGACAGGAGTTCTCCTGGTAGTTTTTACATTGCTCCGGTAGGCATCTGAAAGACACCACAAAAGTTGTTCTACCTGCTTTCTGGGCTGAGATGGGGAACCGCTGAATTTTGGACTCGGCCAGTGACAAAATGTTCCAAAGACACCCCAGTCACAACTCCACCGGGGAAGGTGCCAGACAGGAGTTCTCTTGATAGTTTTTACACTACCTTGGTAGGCACCTGAAAGGCACCACAAAAGTTGTTCTACCTGCTTTCTGGGCTGAGATGGGGAACCGCTGAATTTTGGACTCGGCCGGTGACAAAATGTTCCAAACACACCCCATGCACAACTCCACCGGGGAAGGTGCCAGACGGGAGTTCTCCTGGTAGTTTTTACATTACCTTGGTAGGCAGGTGAAAGGCACCGCAAAAGTTGTTCTACCTGCTTTCTGGGCTGAGATGGGGAACCGCTGAATTTTGGACTCGGCTGGTGACAAAATGTTCCGAACACACCCCATGCACAACTCCACCGGGGAAGGTGCCAGACAGGAGTTCTCCTGGTAGTTTTTACATTGCTCCGGTAGGCAGCTGAAAGACACCACAAAAGTTGTTCTACCTGCTTTCTGGGCTGAGATGGGGAATCGCTGAATTTTGGACTCGGCCGGTGACAAAATGTTCCAAAGACACCCCATGCACAACTCCACCGGGGAATGTGCCAGACAAGCGTTCTCTTGATAGTTTTTACACTACCTTGGTAGGCATCTGAAAGACACCACAAAAGTTGTTCTACCTGCTTTCTGGGCTGAGATGGGGAACCGCTGAATTTTGGAGTCGGCTGGTGACAAAATGTTCCAAACACACCCCATGCACAACTCCACTAGCGAAGGTGCCAGGGACGAGCTCTGTTGGTAGTTTTTACATTGCTCCGGTAGGCATCAAAAGGACACCACAAAAGTTGTTCTACCTGCTTTCTGGGCTGAGATGGGGAATAGCTGAATTTTGGACTCGGCCGGTGACAAAATGTTCCAAAGACACCCCATGCACAACTCCACCGGGGAAGGTGCCAGGCAGGAGTTCTCTTGGTAGTTTTTACACTACCTTGGTAGGCATTTGAAAGGCACCACAAAAGTTGTTCTACCTGCTTTCTGGGCTGAGATGGGGAACAGCTGAATTTTGGAGTCGGCTGGTGACAAAATGTTCCAAACACACCCCATGCACAACTCCACCGGGGAAGGTGCCAGACAGGAGTTCTCCTGGTAGTTTTTACATTGCTCCGGTAGGCATCTGAAAGACACCACAAAAGTTGTTCTACCTGCTTTCTGGGCTGAGATGGGGAACCGCTGAATTTTGGACTCGGCCAGTGACAAAATGTTCCAAAGACACCCCAGTCACAACTCCACCGGGGAAGGTGCCAGACAGGAGTTCTCTTAGTAGTTTTTACACTACCTTGGTAGGCACCTGAAAGGCACCACAAAAGTTGTTCTACCTGCTTTCTGGGCTGAGATGGGGAACCGCTGAATTTTGGACATGGCCGGTGACAAAATGTTCCAAACACACCCCATGCACAACTCCACCGGGGAAGGTGCCAGACAGGAGTTCTCTTGGTAGTTTTTACACTACCTTGGTAGGCATTTGAAAGGCACCACAAAAGTTGTTCTACCTGCTTTCTGGGCTGAGATGGGGAACCGCTGAATTTTGGACTCGGCTGGTGACAAAATATTCCAAACACACCCCCTGCACAACTCCACCGGGGAAGGTGCCAGACAGGAGTTCTCCTGGTAGTTTTTACATTGCTCTGGTAGGCATCTGAAAGACACCACAAAAGTTGTTCTACCTGCTTTCTGGGCTGAGATGGGGAACCGCTGAATTTTGGAGTCGGCTGGTGACAAAATGTTCCAAACACACCCCCTGCACAACTCCACCGGGGAAGGTGCCAGACAGGAGTTCTCTTGAGAGTTTTTACACTACCTTGGTAGGCATCTGAAAGACACCACAAAAGTTGTTCTACCTGCTTTCTGGGCTGAGATGGGGAACCGCTGAATTTTGGACTCGGCCGGTGACAAAATGTTCCAAACACACCCCCTGCACAACTCCACCGGGGAAGGTGCCAGACAGGAGTTCTCTTAGTAGTTTTTACACTACCTTGGTAGGCAGCTGAAAGACACCACAAAAGTTGTTCTACCTGCTTTCTGGGCTGAGATGGGGAACCGCTGAATTTTGGAGTCGGCTGGTGACAAAATGTTCCAAACACACCCCCTGCACAACTCCACCGGGGAAGGTGCCAGACAGGAGTTCTCCTGGTAGTTTTTACATTGCTCTGGTAGGCATCTGAAAGACACCACAAAAGTTGTTCTACCTGCTTTCTGGGCTGAGATGGGGAACCGCTGAATTTTGGAGTCGGCTGGTGACAAAATGTTCCAAAGACACCCCATGCACAACTCCACCGGGGAAGGTGCCAGACAAGAGTTCTCTTGAGAGTTTTTACACTACCTTGGTAGGCATCTGAAAGACACCACAAAAGTTGTTCTACCTGCTTTCTGGGCTGAGATGGGGAACCGCTGAATTTTGGACTCGGCCGGTGACAAAATGTTCCAAACACACCCCCTGCACAACTCCACCGGGGAAGGTGCCAGACAGGAGTTCTCTTAGTAGTTTTTACACTACCTTGGTAGGCAGCTGAAAGACACCACAAAAGTTGTTCTACCTGCTTTCTGGGCTGAGATGGGGAACCGCTGAATTTTGGAGTCGGCTGGTGACAAAATGTTCCAAAAACACCCCCTGCACAACTCCACCGGGGAAGGTGCCAGACAGGAGTTCTCTTGATAGTTTTTACACTACCTTGGTAGGCATCTGAAAGACACCACAAAAGTTGTTCTACCTGCTTTCTGGGCTGAGATGGGGAAACGCTGAATTTTGGACTCGGCTGGTGACAAAATGTTCCAAACACACCCCCTGCACAACTCCACCGGGGAAGGTGCCAGACGGGAGTTCTCCTGGTAGTTTTTACATTGCTCCGGTAGGCATCTGAAAGACACCACAAAAGTTGTTCTACCTGCTTTCTGGGCTGAGATGGGGAATCGCTGAATTTTGGACTCGGCCGGTGACAAAATGTTCCAAAGACACCCCATGCACAACTCCACCGGGGAATGTGCCAGACAAGCGTTCTCTTGATAGTTTTTACACTACCTTGGTAGGCATCTGAAAGACACCACAAAAGTTGTTCTACCTGCTTTCTGGGCTGAGATGGGGAACCGCTGAATTTTGGAGTCGGGCGGTGACAAAATGTTCCAAACACACCCCATGCACAACTCCACTAGCGAAGGTGCCAGGGACGAGCTCTGTTGGTAGTTTTTACATTGCTCCGGTAGGCATCAAAAGGACACCACAAAAGTTGTTCTACCTGCTTTCTGGGCTGAGATGGGGAATCGCTGAATTTTGGACTCGGCCGGTGACAAAATGTTCCAAAGACACCCCATGCACAACTCCACCGGGGAAGGTGCCAGACAGGAGTTCTCTTAGTAGTTTTTACACTACCTTGGTAGGCATCTGAAAGACACCACAAAAGTTGTTCTACCTGCTTTCTGGGCTGAGATGGGGAACCGCTGAATTTTGGAGTCGGCCGGTGACAAAATGTTCCAAACACACCCCCTGCACAACTCCACCGGGGAAGGTGCCAGACAGGAGTTCTCCTGGTAGATTTTACACTACCTTGGTAGGGAGCTGAAAGGCAGCACAAAAGTTGTTCTACCTGCTTTCTGGGCTGAGATGGGGAATCGCTGAATTTTGGACTCGGCCGGTGACAAAATGTTCCAAACACACCCCCTGCACAACTCCACCGGGGAAGGTGCCAGACAGGAGTTCTCTTAGTAGTTTTTACACTACCTTGGTAGGCACGTGAAAGGCACCACAAAAGTTGTTCTACCTGCTTTCTGGGCTGAGATGGGGAACCGCTGAATTTTGGACTCGGCCGGTGACAAAATGTTCCAAACACACCCCCTGCACAACTCCACCGGGGAATGTGCCAGACAAGCGTTCTCTTGATAGTTTTTACACTACCTTGGTAGGCATCTGAAAGACACCACAAAAGTTGTTCTACCTGCTTTCTGGGCTGAGATGGGGAACCGCTGAATTTTGGACTCGGCCGGTGACAAAATGTTCCAAACACACCCCCTGCACAACTCCACCGGGGAAGGTGCCAGACAGGAGTTCTCTTAGTAGTTTTTACACTACCTTGGTAGGCAGCTGAAAGACACCACAAAAGTTGTTCTACCTGCTTTCTGGGCTGAGATGGGGAAACGCTGAATTTTGGACTCGGCTGGTGACAAAATGTTCCAAACACACCCCCTGCACAACTCCACCGGGGAAGGTGCCAGACAGGAGTTCTCTTGAGAGTTTTTACACTACCTTGGTAGGCATCTGAAAGACACCACAAAAGTTGTTCTACCTGCTTTCTGGGCTGAGATGGGGAAACGCTGAATTTTGGACTCGGCTGGTGACAAAATGTTCCAAACACACCCCCTGCACAACTCCACCGGGGAAGGTGCCAGACGGGAGTTCTCCTGGTAGTTTTTACATTGCTCCGGTAGGCATCTGAAAGACACCACAAAAGTTGTTCTACCTGCTTTCTGGGCTGAGATGGGGAATCGCTGAATTTTGGACTCGGCCGGTGACAAAATGTTCCAAAGACACCCCATGCACAACTCCACCGGGGAATGTGCCAGACAAGCGTTCTCTTGATAGTTTTTACACTACCTTGGTAGGCATCTGAAAGACACCACAAAAGTTGTTCTACCTGCTTTCTGGGCTGAGATGGGGAACCGCTGAATTTTGGAGTCGGGCGGTGACAAAATGTTCCAAACACACCCCATGCACAACTCCACTAGCGAAGGTGCCAGGGACGAGCTCTGTTGGTAGTTTTTACATTGCTCCGGTAGGCATCAAAAGGACACCACAAAAGTTGTTCTACCTGCTTTCTGGGCTGAGATGGGGAATCGCTGAATTTTGGACTCGGCCGGTGACAAAATGTTCCAAAGACACCCCATGCACAACTCCACCGGGGAAGGTGCCAGACAGGAGTTCTCTTAGTAGTTTTTACACTACCTTGGTAGGCATCTGAAAGACACCACAAAAGTTGTTCTACCTGCTTTCTGGGCTGAGATGGGGAACCGCTGAATTTTGGAGTCGGCCGGTGACAAAATGTTCCAAACACACCCCCTGCACAACTCCACCGGGGAAGGTGCCAGACAGGAGTTCTCCTGGTAGATTTTACACTACCTTGGTAGGGAGCTGAAAGGCAGCACAAAAGTTGTTCTACCTGCTTTCTGGGCTGAGATGGGGAATCGCTGAATTTTGGACTCGGCCGGTGACAAAATGTTCCAAACACACCCCCTGCACAACTCCACCGGGGAAGGTGCCAGACAGGAGTTCTCTTAGTAGTTTTTACACTACCTTGGTAGGCACGTGAAAGGCACCACAAAAGTTGTTCTACCTGCTTTCTGGGCTGAGATGGGGAATTGCTGAATTTTGGACTCGGCCGGTGACAAAATGTTCCAAACACACCCCCTGCACAACTCCACCGGGGAAGGTGCCAGACAAGCGTTCTCTTAGTAGTTTTTACACTACCTTGGTAGGCATCTAAAAGACACCACAAAAGTTGTTCTACCTGCTTTCTGGGCTGAGATGGGGAAACGCTGAATTTTGGACTCGGCTGGTGACAAAATGTTCCAAACACACCCCCTGCACAACTCCACCGGGGAAGGTGCCAGACGGGAGTTCTCCTGGTAGTTTTTACATTGCTCCGGTAGGCATCTGAAAGGCAGCACAAAAGTTGTTCTACCTGCTTTCTGGGCTGAGATGGGGAATCGCTGAATTTTGGACTCGGCCGGTGACAAAATGTTCCAAACACACCCCCTGCACAACTCCACCGGGGAAGGTGCCAGACAAGAGTTCTCCTGGTAGTTTTTACACTACCTTGGTAGGCATCTAAAAGACACCACAAAAGTTGTTCTACCTGCTTTCTGGGCTGAGATGGGGAACAGCTGAATTTTGGACTCGGCCGGTGACAAAATGTTCCAAAGACACCCCCTGCACAACTATACCGGGGAAGGTGCCAGACAGGAGTTCTCCTGGTAGTTTTTACATTGCTCCGGTAGGCATCTAAAAGACACCACAAAATGTTCTACCTGCTTTCTGGGCTGAGATGGGGAACCGCTGAATTTTGGAGTCGGCCGGTGACAAAATGTTCCAAACACACCCCCTGCACAACTCCACCGGGGAAGGTGCCAGACAGGAGTTCTCTTGGTAGATTTTACACTACCTTGGTAGGGAGCTGAAAGGCAGCACAAAAGTTGTTCTACCTGCTTTCTGAGCTGAGATGGGGTATCGCTGAATTTTGGACTCGGCCAGTGACAAAATATTCCAAACACACCCCCTGCACAACTCCACCGGGGAAGGTGCCAGACAGGAGTTTTCCTGGTAGTTTTTACACTACCTTGGTAGGCACCTGAAAGGCAGCACAAAAGTTGTTCTACCTGCTTTCTGGGCTGAGATGGGGAATCGCTGAATTTTGGACTCGGCCGGTGACAAAATGTTCCAAACACACCCCCTGCACAACTCCACCGGGGAAGGTGCCAGACAGGAGTTCTCCTGGTAGTTTTTACATTGCTCGGGTAGGTATCTGAAAGACACCACAAAAGTTGTTCTACCTGCTTTCTGGGCTGAGATGGGGAACCGCTGAATTTTGGACTCGGCTGGTGACAAAATGTTCCAAACACACCCCCTGCACAACTCCACCGGGGAAGGTGCCAGACGGGAGTTCTCCTGGTAGTTTTTACATTGCTCCGGTAGGCATCTGAAAGGCAGCACAAAAGTTGTTCTACCTGCTTTCTGGGCTGAGATGGGGAATCGCTGAATTTTGGACTCGGCCGGTGACAAAATGTTCCAAACACACCCCCTGCACAACTCCACCGGGGAAGGTGCCAGACAGGAGTTCTCCTGGTAGTTTTTACACTACCTTGGTAGGCATCTAAAAGACACCACAAAAGTTGTTCTACCTGCTTTCTGGGCTGAGATGGGGAACAGCTGAATTTTGGACTCGGCCGGTGACAAAATGTTCCAAAGACACCCCCTGCACAACTCCACCGGGGAAGGTGCCAGACAGGAGTTCTCCTGGTAGTTTTTACATTGCTCCGGTAGGCATCTAAAAGACACCACAAAATGTTCTACCTGCTTTCTGGGCTGAGATGGGGAACCGCTGAATTTTGGAGTCGGCCGGTGACAAAATGTTCCAAACACACCCCCTGCACAACTCCACCGGGGAAGGTGCCAGACAGGAGTTCTCTTGGTAGATTTTACACTACCTTGGTAGGGAGCTGAAAGGCACCACAAAAGTTGTTCTACCTGCTTTCTGGGCTGAGATGGGGAATCGCTGAATTTTGGACTCGGCCAGTGACAAAATATTCCAAACACACCCCCTGCACAACTCCACCGGGGAAGGTGCCAGACAGGAGTTTTCCTGGTAGTTTTTACACTACCTTGGTAGGCACCTGAAAGGCAGCACAAAAGTTGTTCTACCTGCTTTCTGGGCTGAGATGGGGAATCGCTGAATTTTGGACTCGGCCGGTGACAAAATGTTCCAAACACACCCCCTGCACAACTCCACCGGGGAAGGTGCCAGACAGGAGTTCTCCTGGTAGTTTTTACATTGCTCGGGTAGGCATCTGAAAGACACCACAAAAGTTGTTCTACCTGCTTTCTGGGCTGAGATGGGGAACCGCTGAATTTTTGGACTCGGCTGGTGACAAAATATTCCGAACACACCCCATGCACAACTCCACCGGGGAAGGTGCCAGACAGGAGTTCTCCTGTAGTTTTTACATTGCTCCGGTAGGCATCTGAAAGACACCACAAAAGTTGTTCTACCTGCTTTCTGGGCTGAGATGGGGAACCGCTGAATTTTGGACTCGGCCGGTGACAAAATGTTCCAAAGACACCCCATGCACAACTCCACCGGGGAAGGTGCCAGACAGGAGTTCTCTTAATAGTTTTTACACTACCTTGGTAGGCATCTGAAAGACACCACAAAAGTTGTTCTACCTGCTTTCTGGGCTGAGATGGGGAACCGCTGAATTTTGGACTCGGCTGGTGACAAAATGTTCCAAACACACCCCCTGCACAACTCCACCGGGGAAGGTGCCAGACAGGAGTTCTCCTGGTAGTTTTTACATTGCTCCGGTAGGCATCTGAAAGACACCACAAAAGTTGTTCTACCTGCTTTCTGGGCTGAGATGGGGAACCGCTGAATTTTGGACTCGGCTGGTGACAAAATGTTCCAAACACACCCCCTGCACAACTCCACCGGGGAAGGTGCCAGACAGGAGTTCTCCTGGTAGTTTTTACATTGCTCCGGTAGGCATCTGAAAGACACCACAAAAGTTGTTCTACCTGCTTTCTGGGCTGAGATGGGGAACAGCTGAATTTTGGAGTCGGCTGGTGACAAAATGTTCCAAACACACCCCCTGCACAACTCCACCGGGGAAGGTGCCAGACAGGAGTTCTCCTGGTAGTTTTTACATTGCTCCGGTAGGCATCTGAAAGACACCACAAAAGTTGTTCTACCTGCTTTCTGGGCTGAGATGGGGAAACGCTGAATTTTGGAGTCGGCCGGTGACAAAATGTTCCAAACACACCCCATGCACAACTCCACCGGGGAAGGTGCCAGACAGGAGTTCTCTTAATAGTTTTTACACTACCTTGGTAGGCAGCTGAAAGGCACCACAAAAGTTGTTCTACCTGCTTTCTGGGCTGAGATGGGGAACCGCTGAATTTTGGAGTCGGCCGGTGACAAAATGTTCCGAACACACCCCATGCACAACTCCACTAGCGAAGGTGCCAGGGACGAGCTCTGTTGGTAGTTTTTACATTGCTCCGGTAGGCATCAAAAGGACACCACAAAAGTTGTTCTACCTGCTTTCTGGGCTGAGATGGGGAATCGCTGAATTTTGGACTCGGCCGGTGACAAAATGTTCCAAAGACACCCCATGCACAACTCCACCGGGGAAGGTGCCAGACAGGAGTTCTCTTGGTAGTTTTTACACTACCTTGGTAGGCATTTGAAAGGCACCACAAAAGTTGTTCTACCTGCTTTCTGGGCTGAGATGGGGAATCGCTGAATTTTGGAGTCGGCTGGTGACAAAATGTTCCAAACACACCCCATGCACAACTCCACCGGGGAAGGTGCCAGACAGGAGTTCTCCTGGTAGTTTTTACATTGCTCCGGTAGATATCTGAAAGACACCACAAAAGTTGTTCTACCTGCTTTCTGGGCTGAGATGGGGAATCGCTGAATTTTGGACTCGGCCGGTGACAAAATGTTCCAAACACACCCCCTGCACAACTCCACCGGGGAAGGTGCCAGACAGGAGTTCTCCTGGTAGTTTTTACACTACCTTGGTAGGCATCTGAAAGACACCACAAAAGTTGTTCTACCTGCTTTCTGGGCTGAGATGGGGAACCGCTGAATTTTGGAGTCGGCTGGTGACAAAATGTTCCAAACACACCCCATGCACAACTCCACCGGGGAAGGTGCCAGACAGGAGTTCTCCTGGTAGTTTTTACATTGCTCCGGTAGGCAGCTGAAAGACACCACAAAAGTTGTTCTACCTGCTTTCTGGGCTGAGATGGGGAACCGCTGAATTTTGGACTCGGCCGGTGACAAAATGTTCCAAACACACCCCATGCACAACTCCACCGGGGAAGGTGCCAGACAGGAGTTCTCCTGGTAGTTTTTACATTGCTCCGGTAGGCAGCTGAAAGACACCACAAAAGTTGTTCTATCTGCTTTCTGGACTGAGATGGGGAATCGCTGAATTTTGGACTCGGCCGGTGACAAAATGTTCCAAAGACACCCCATGCACAACTCCACCGGGGAATGTGCCAGACAAGCGTTCTCTTGAGAGTTTTTACACTACCTTGGTAGGCATCTGAAAGACACCACAAAAGTTGTTCTACCTGCTTTCTGGGCTGAGATGGGGAAACGCTGAATTTTGGAGTCGGCTGGTGACAAAATGTTCCAAACACACCCCCTGCACAACTCCACCGGGGAAGGTGCCAGACAGGAGTTCTCCTGGTAGTTTTTACATTGCTCCGGTAGGCATCTGAAAGACACCACAAAAGTTGTTCTATCTGCTTTCTGGGCTGAGATGGGGAATCGCTGAATTTTGGACTCGGCCGGTGACAAAATGTTCCAAAGACACCCCATGCACAACTCCACCGGGGAAGGTGCCAGACAGGTTCCAAACACACCCCCTGCACAACTCCACCGGGGAAGGTGCCAGACAGGAGTTCTCCTGGTAGTTTTTACATTGCTCCGGTAGGCATCTGAAAGACACCACAAAAGTTGTTCTACCTGCTTTCTGGGCTGAGATGGGGAACAGCTGAATTTTGGAGTCGGCTGGTGACAAAATGTTCCAAACACACCCCCTGCACAACTCCACCGGGGAAGGTGCCAGACAGGAGTTCTCCTGGTAGTTTTTACATTGCTCCGGTAGGCATCTGAAAGACACCACAAAAGTTGTTCTACCTGCTTTCTGGGCTGAGATGGGGAACCGCTGAATTTTGGAGTCGGCCGGTGACAAAATGTTCCAAAGACACCCCATGCACAACTCCACCGGGGAAGGTGCCAGACAAGAGTTCTCTTGAGAGTTTTTACACTACCTTGGTAGGCATCTGAAAGACACCACAAAAGTTGTTCTACCTGCTTTCTGGGCTGAGATGGGGAACCGCTGAATTTTGGACTCGGCCGGTGACAAAATGTTCCAAACACACCCCCTGCACAACTCCACCGGGGAAGGTGCCAGACAGGAGTTCTCTTAGTAGTTTTTACATTGCTACCTTGGTAGGCATCTGAAAGACACCACAAAAGTTGTTCTACCTGCTTTCTGGGCTGAGATGGGGAAACGCTGAATTTTGGACTCGGCTGGTGACAAAATGTTCCAAACACACCCCCTGCACAACTCCACCGGGGAAGGTGCCAGACGGGAGATCTCCTGGTAGTTTTTACATTGCTCCGGTAGGCAGCTGAAAGGCAGCACAAAAGTTGTTCTACCTGCTTTCTGGGCTGAGATGGGGAATCGCTGAATTTTGGACTCGGCCGGTGACAAAATGTTCCAAACACACCCCCTGCACAACTCCACCGGGGAAGGTGCCAGACAGGAGTTCTCTTAGTAGTTTTTACATTGCTACCTTGGTAGGCATCTGAAAGACACCACAAAAGTTGTTCTACCTGCTTTCTGGGCTGAGATGGGGAAACGCTGAATTTTGGACTCGGCTGGTGACAAAATGTTCCAAACACACCCCCTGCACAACTCCACCGGGGAAGGTGCCAGACAGGAGTTCTCTTGATAGTTTTTACACTACCTTGGTAGGCAGCTGAAAGGCACCACAAAAGTTGTTCTACCTGCTTTCTGGGCTGAGATGGGGAAACGCTGAATTTTGGACTCGGCTGGTGACAAAATGTTCCAAACACACCCCCTGCACAACTCCACCGGGGAAGGTGCCAGACGGGAGTTCTCCTGGTAGTTTTTACATTGCTCCGGTAGGCATCTGAAAGACACCACAAAAGTTGTTCTACCTGCTTTCTGGGCTGAGATGGGGAATCGCTGAATTTTGGACTCGGCCGGTGACAAAATGTTCCAAAGACACCCCATGCACAACTCCACCGGGGAATGTGCCAGACAAGCGTTCTCTTGATAGTTTTTACACTACCTTGGTAGGCATCTGAAAGACACCACAAAAGTTGTTCTATCTGCTTTCTGGGCTGAGATGGGGAATCGCTGAATTTTGGACTCGGCCGGTGACAAAATGTTCCAAAGACACCCCATGCACAACTCCACCGGGGAAGGTGCCAGACAGGAGTTCTCCTGGTAGTTTTTACACTACCTTGGTAGGCATCTGAAAGACACCACAAAAGTTGTTCTACCTGCTTTCTGGGCTGAGATGGGGAACCGCTGAATTTTGGAGTCGGCCGGTGACAAAATGTTCCAAACACACCCCCTGCACAACTCCACCGGGGAAGGTGCCAGACAGGAGTTCTCCTGGTAGATTTTACACTACCTTGGTAGGGAGCTGAAAGGCAGCACAAAAGTTGTTCTACCTGCTTTCTGGGCTGAGATGGGGAATCGCTGAATTTTGGACTCGGCCGGTGACAAAATGTTCCAAACACACCCCCTGCACAACTCCACCGGGGAAGGTGCCAGACAGGAGTTCTCTTAGTAGTTTTTACACTACCTTGGTAGGCATTTGAAAGGCACCACAAAAGTTGTTCTACCTGCTTTCTGGGCTGAGATGGGGAATCGCTGAATTTTGGACTCGGCCGGTGACAAAATGTTCCAAACACACCCCCTGCACAACTCCACCGGGGAAGGTGCCAGACAAGCGTTCTCTTAGTAGTTTTTACACTACCTTGGTAGGCATCTAAAAGACACCACAAAAGTTGTTCTACCTGCTTTCTGGGCTGAGATGGGGAACCGCTGAATTTTGGAGTCGGCCGGTGACAAAATGTTCCAAACACACCCCATGCACAACTCCACCGGGGAAGGTGCCAGACAGGAGTTCTCCTGGTAGTTTTTACATTGCTCCGGTAGGCAGCTGAAAGACACCACAAAAGTTGTTCTATCTGCTTTCTGGACTGAGATGGGGAATCGCTGAATTTTGGACTCGGCCGGTGACAAAATGTTCCAAAGACACCCCATGCACAACTCCACCGGGGAATGTGCCAGACAAGCGTTCTCTTGAGAGTTTTTACACTACCTTGGTAGGCATCTGAAAGACACCACAAAAGTTGTTCTACCTGCTTTCTGGGCTGAGATGGGGAAACGCTGAATTTTGGAGTCGGCTGGTGACAAAATGTTCCAAACACACCCCCTGCACAACTCCACCGGGGAAGGTGCCAGACAGGAGTTCTCCTGGTAGTTTTTACATTGCTCCGGTAGGCATCTGAAAGACACCACAAAAGTTGTTCTACCTGCTTTCTGGGCTGAGATGGGGAATCGCTGAATTTTGGACTCGGCCGGTGACAAAATGTTCCAAAGACACCCCATGCACAACTCCACCGGGGAAGGTGCCAGACAAGAGTTCTCTTGAGAGTTTTTACACTACCTTGGTAGGCATCTGAAAGACACCACAAAAGTTGTTCTACCTGCTTTCTGGGCTGAGATGGGGAACCGCTGAATTTTGGACTCGGCTGGTGACAAAATGTTCCAAACACACCCCCTGCACAACTCCACCGGGGAAGGTGCCAGACAGGAGTTCTCTTAGTAGTTTTTACATTGCTACCTTGGTAGGCATCTGAAAGACACCACAAAAGTTGTTCTACCTGCTTTCTGGGCTGAGATGGGGAAACGCTGAATTTTGGACTCGGCTGGTGACAAAATGTTCCAAACACACCCCCTGCACAACTCCACCGGGGAAGGTGCCAGACGGGAGTTCTCCTGGTAGTTTTTACATTGCTCCGGTAGGCATCTGAAAGGCAGCACAAAAGTTGTTCTACCTGCTTTCTGGGCTGAGATGGGGAACCGCTGAATTTTGGACTCGGCCGGTGACAAAATGTTCCAAACACACCCCCTGCACAACTCCACCGGGGAAGGTGCCAGACAGGAGTTCTCCTGGTAGTTTTTACACTACCTTGGTAGGCATCTAAAAGACACCACAAAAGTTGTTCTACCTGCTTTCTGGGCTGAGATGGGGAACAGCTGAATTTTGGACTCGGCCGGTGACAAAATGTTCCAAAGACACCCCCTGCACAATTATACCGGGGAAGGTGCCAGGCAGGAGTTCTCCTGGTAGTTTTTACATTGCTCCGGTAGGCATCTAAAAGACACCACAAAATGTTCTACCTGCTTTCTGGGCTGAGATGGGGAACCGCTGAATTTTGGAGTCGGCCGGTGACAAAATGTTCCAAACACACCCCCTGCACAACTCCAACGGGGAAGGTGCCAGACAGGAGTTCTCTTGGTAGATTTTACACTACCTTGGTAGGGAGCTGAAAGGCAGCACAAAAGTTGTTCTACCTGCTTTCTGAGCTGAGATGGGGTATCACTGAATTTTGGACTCGGCCAGTGACAAAATATTCCAAACACACCCCCTGCACAACTCCACCGGGGAAGGTGCCAGACAGGAGTTTTCCTGGTAGTTTTTACACTACCTTGGTAGGCACCTGAAAGGCAGCACAAAAGTTGTTCTACCTGCTTTCTGGGCTGAGATGGGGAATCGCTGAATTTTGGACTCGGCCGGTGACAAAATGTTCCAAACACACCCCCTGCACAACTCCACCGGGGAAGGTGCCAGACAGGAGTTCTCCTGGTAGTTTTTACATTGCTCGGGTAGGCATCTGAAAGACACCACAAAAGTTGTTCTACCTGCTTTCTGGGCTGAGATGGGGAACCGCTGAATTTTGGACTCGGCTGGTGATAAAATGTTCCAAACACACCCCCTGCACAACTCCACCGGGGAAGGTGCCAGACGGGAGTTCTCTTGGTAGTTTTTACATTGCTCCGGTAGGCATCTGAAAGGCACCACAAAAGTTGTTCTACCTGCTTTCTGGGCTGAGATGGGGAATCGCTGAATTTTGGACTCGGCCGGTGACAAAATGTTCCAAACACACCCCCTGCACAACTCCACCGGGGAAGGTGCCAGACAGGAGTTCTCCTGGTAGTTTTTACACTACCTTGGTAGGCATCTAAAAGACACCACAAAAGTTGTTCTACCTGCTTTCTGGGCTGAGATGGGGAACAGCTGAATTTTGGACTCGGCCGGTGACAAAATGTTCCAAAGACACCCCCTGCACAACTATACCGGGGAAGGTGCCAGGCAGGAGTTCTCCTGGTAGTTTTTACATTGCTCCGGTAGGCATCTAAAAGACACCACAAAATGTTCTACCTGCTTTCTGGGCTGAGATGGGGAACCGCTGAATTTTGGAGTCGGCCGGTGACAAAATGTTCCAAACACACCCCCTGCACAACTCCACCGGGGAAGGTGCCAGACAGGAGTTCTCCTGGTAGTTTTTACACTACCTTGATAGGCACCTGAAAGGCAGCACAAAAGTTGTTCTACCTGCTTTCTGGGCTGAGATGGGGAATCGCTGAATTTTGGACTCGGCCGGTGAACAAATTGTTCCAAACACACCCCCTGCACAACTCCACCGGGGAAGGTGCCAGACAGGAGTTCTCCTGGTAGTTTTTACATTGCTCGGGTAGGCATCTGAAAGACACCACAAAAGTTGTTCTACCTGCTTTCTGGGCTGAGATGGGGAACCGCTGAATTTTTGGACTCGGCTGGTGACAAAATATTCTGAACACACCCCATGCACAACTCCACCGGGGAAGGTGCCAGACAGGAGTTCTCCTGTAGTTTTTACATTGCTCCGGTAGGCATCTGAAAGACACCACAAAAGTTGTTCTACCTGCTTTCTGGGCTGAGATGGGGAACAGCTGAATTTTGGAGTCGGCCGGTGACAAAATGTTCCAAAGACACCCCATGCACAACTCCACCGGGGAAGGTGCCAGACAGGAGTTCTCTTAATAGTTTTTACACTACCTTGGTAGGCAGCTGAAAGGCACCACAAAAGTTGTTCTACCTGCTTTCTGGGCTGAGATGGGGAACCGCTGAATTTTGGAGTCGGGCGGTGACAAAATGTTCCAAACACACCCCATGCACAACTCCACTAGCGAAGGTGCCAGGGACGAGCTCTGTTGGTAGTTTTTACATTGCTCCGGTAGGCATCAAAAGGACACCACAAAAGTTGTTCTACCTGCTTTCTGGGCTGAGATGGGGAACCGCTGAATTTTGGAGTCGGCTGGTGACAAATGTTTCAAACACACCCCCTGCACAACTCCACCGGGGAAGGTGCCAGACAGGAGTTCTCCTGGTAGTTTTTACATTGCTCCGGTAGGCATCTGAAAGACACCACAAAAGTTGTTCTATCTGCTTTCTGGACTGAGATGGGGAATCGCTGAATTTTGGACTCGGCCGGTGACAAAATGTTCCAAAGACACCCCATGCACAACTCCACCGGGGAAGGTGCCAGACAAGCGTTCTCTTGATAGTTTTTACACTACCTTGGTAGGCATCTGAAAGACACCACAAAAGTTGTTCTACCTGCTTTCTGGGCTGAGATGGGGAACCGCTGAATTTTGGACTCGGCTGGTGACAAAATGTTCCAAACACACCCCCTGCACAACTCCACCGGGGAAGGTGCCAGACAGGAGTTCTCCTGGTAGTTTTTACATTGCTCCGGTAGGCATCTGAAAGACACCACAAAAGTTGTTCTACCTGCTTTCTGGGCTGAGATGGGGAACCGCTGAATTTTGGACTCGGCTGGTGACAAAATGTTCCAAACACACCCCCTGCACAACTCCACCGGGGAAGGTGCCAGACAGGAGTTCTCCTGGTAGTTTTTACATTGCTCTGGTAGGCATCTGAAAGACACCACAAAAGTTGTTCTACCTGCTTTCTGGGCTGAGATGGGGAACAGCTGAATTTTGGAGTCGGCTGGTGACAAAATGTTCCAAACACACCCCCTGCACAACTCCACCGGGGAAGGTGCCAGACAGGAGTTCTCCTGGTAGTTTTTACATTGCTCCGGTAGGCATCTGAAAGACACCACAAAAGTTGTTCTACCTGCTTTCTGGGCTGAGATGGGGAAACGCTGAATTTTGGACTCGGCCGGTGACAAAATGTTCCAAACACACCCCATGCACAACTCCACCGGGGAAGGTGCCAGACAGGAGTTCTCTTAATAGTTTTTACACTACCTTGGTAGGCAGCTGAAAGGCACCACAAAAGTTGTTCTACCTGCTTTCTGGGCTGAGATGGGGAACCGCTGAATTTTGGAGTCGGGCGGTGACAAAATGTTCCGAACACACCCCATGCACAACTCCACTAGCGAAGGTGCCAGGGACGAGCTCTGTTGGTAGTTTTTACATTGCTCCGGTAGGCATCAAAAGGACACCACAAAAGTTGTTCTACCTGCTTTCTGGGCTGAGATGGGGAATCGCTGAATTTTGGACTCGGCCGGTGACAAAATGTTCCAAAGACACCCCATGCACAACTCCACCGGGGAAGGTGCCAGGCAGGAGTTCTCTTGGTAGTTTTTACACTACCTTGGTAGGCATTTGAAAGGCACCACAAAAGTTGTTCTACCTGCTTTCTGGGCTGAGATGGGGAATCGCTGAATTTTGGAGTCGGCTGGTGACAAAATGTTCCAAACACACCCCATGCACAACTCCACCGGGGAAGGTGCCAGACAGGAGTTCTCCTGGTAGTTTTTACATTGCTCCGGTAGGCATCTGAAAGACACCACAAAAGTTGTTCTACCTGCTTTCTGGGCTGAGATGGGGAATCGCTGAATTTTGGACTCGGCCGGTGACAAAATGTTCCAAACACACCCCCTGCACAACTCCACCGGGGAAGGTGCCAGACAAGCGTTCTCTTAGTACTTTTTACACTACCTTGGTAGGCATCTAAAAGACACCACAAAAGTTGTTCTACCTGCTTTCTGGGCTGAGATGGGGAACCGCTGAATTTTGGACTCGGCCGGTGACAAAATGTTCCAAACACACCCCATGCACAACTCCACCGGGGAAGGTGCCAGACAGGAGTTCTCCTGGTAGTTTTTACATTGCTCCGGTAGGCATCTGAAAGACACCACAAAAGTTGTTCTATCTGCTTTCTGGGCTGAGATGGGGAATCGCTGAATTTTGGACTCGGCCGGTGACAAAATGTTCCAAAGACACCCCATGCACAACTCCACCGGGGAATGTGCCAGACAAGCGTTCTCTTGATAGTTTTTACACTACCTTGGTAGGCATCTGAAAGACACCACAAAAGTTGTTCTACCTGCTTTCTGGGCTGAGATGGGGAAACGCTGAATTTTGGAGTCGGCTGGTGACAAAATGTTCCAAACACACCCCCTGCACAACTCCACCGGGGAAGGTGCCAGACAGGAGTTCTCCTGGTAGTTTTTACATTGCTCCGGTAGGCATCTGAAAGACACCACAAAAGTTGTTCTATCTGCTTTCTGGGCTGAGATGGGGAATCGCTGAATTTTGGACTCGGCCGGTGACAAAATGTTCCAAAGACACCCCATGCACAACTCCACCGGGGAAGGTGCCAGACAGGTTCCAAACACACCCCCTGCACAACTCCACCGGGGAAGGTGCCAGACAGGAGTTCTCCTGGTAGTTTTTACATTGCTCCGGTAGGCATCTGAAAGACACCACAAAAGTTGTTCTACCTGCTTTCTGGGCTGAGATGGGGAACCGCTGAATTTTGGACTCGGCCGGTGACAAAATGTTCCAAAGACACCCCATGCACAACTCCACCGGGGAAGGTGCCAGACAAGAGTTCTCTTAATAGTTTTTACACTACCTTGGTAGGCAGCTGAAAGGCACCACAAAAGTTGTTCTACCTGCTTTCTGGGCTGAGATGGGGAAACGCTGAATTTTGGACTCGGCCGGTGACAAAATGTTCCAAACACACCCCCTGCACAACTCCACCGGGGAAGGTGCCAGACAGGAGTTCTCTTAGTAGTTTTTACATTGCTACCTTGGTAGGCATCTGAAAGACACCACAAAAGTTGTTCTACCTGCTTTCTGGGCTGAGATGGGGAACCGCTGAATTTTGGACTCGGCTGGTGACAAAATGTTCCAAACACACCCCCTGCACAACTCCACCGGGGAAGGTGCCAGACGGGAGTTCTCCTGGTAGTTTTTACATTGCTCCGGTAGGCATCTGAAAGGCAGCACAAAAGTTGTTCTACCTGCTTTCTGGGCTGAGATGGGGAATCGCTGAATTTTGGACTCGGCCGGTGACAAAATGTTCCAAAGACACCCCCTGCACAACTCCACCGGGGAAGGTGCCAGACAGGAGTTCTCCTGGTAGTTTTTACACTACCTTGGTAGGCACCTGAAAGGCAGCACAAAAGTTGTTCTACCTGCTTTCTGGGCTGAGATGGGGAACAGCTGAATTTTGGACTCGGCCGGTGACAAAATGTTCCAAAGACACCCCCTGCACAACTATACCGGGGAAGGTGCCAGGCAGGAGTTCTCCTGGTAGTTTTTACATTGCTCCGGTAGGCATCTAAAAGACACCACAAAATGTTCTACCTGCTTTCTGGGCTGAGATGGGGAACCGCTGAATTTTGGAGTCGGCCGGTGACAAAATGTTCCAAACACACCCCCTGCACAACTCCACCGGGGAAGGTGCCAGACAGGAGTTCTCTTGGTAGATTTTACACTACCTTGGTAGGGAGCTGAAAGGCAGCACAAAAGTTGTTCTACCTGCTTTCTGAGCTGAGATGGGGAATCGCTGAATTTTGGACTCGGCCGGTGACAAAATATTCCAAACACACCCCCTGCACAACTCCACCGGGGAAGGTGCCAGACAGGAGTTTTCCTGGTAGTTTTTACACTACCTTGGTAGGCACCTGAAAGGCAGCACAAAAGTTGTTCTACCTGCTTTCTGGGCTGAGATGGGGAATCGCTGAATTTTGGACTCGGCCGGTGACAAAATGTTCCAAACACACCCCCTGCACAACTCCACCGGGGAAGGTGCCAGACAGGAGTTCTCCTGGTAGTTTTTACATTGCTCGGGTAGGCATCTGAAAGACACCACAAAAGTTGTTCTACCTGCTTTCTGGGCTGAGATGGGGAACCGCTGAATTTTGGACTCGGCTGGTGACAAAATGTTCCAAACACACCCCCTGCACAACTCCACCGGGGAAGGTGCCAGACGGGAGTTCTCCTGGTAGTTTTTACATTGCTCCGGTAGGCATCTGAAAGGCAGCACAAAAGTTGTTCTACCTGCTTTCTGGGCTGAGATGGGGAATCGCTGAATTTTGGAATCGGCCGGTGACAAAATGTTCCAAACACACCCCCTGCACAACTCCACCGGGGAAGGTGCCAGACGGGAGTTCTCCTGGTAGTTTTTACATTGCTCCGGTAGGCATCTGAAAGGCAGCACAAAAGTTGTTCTACCTGCTTTCTGGGCTGAGATGGGGAATCGCTGAATTTTGGACTCGGCCGGTGACAAAATGTTCCAAACACACCCCCTGCACAACTCCACCGGGGAAGGTGCCAGACAGGAGTTCTCCTGGTAGTTTTTACACTACCTTGGTAGGCATCTAAAAGACACCACAAAAGTTGTTCTACCTGCTTTCTGGGCTGAGATGGGGAACAGCTGAATTTTGGACTCGGCCGGTGACAAAATGTTCCAAAGACACCCCCTGCACAACTATACCGGGGAAGGTGCCAGGCAGGAGTTCTCCTGGTAGTTTTTACATTGCTCCGGTAGGCATCTAAAAGACACCACAAAATGTTCTACCTGCTTTCTGGGCTGAGATGGGGAACCGCTGAATTTTGGAGTCGGCCGGTGACAAAATGTTCCAAACACACCCCCTGCACAACTCCACCGGGGAAGGTGCCAGACAGGAGTTTTCCTGGTAGTTTTTACACTACCTTGGTAGGCACCTGAAAGGCAGCACAAAAGTTGTTCTACCTGCTTTCTGGGCTGAGATGGGGAATCGCTGAATTTTGGACTCGGCCGGTGACAAAATGTTCCAAAGACACCCCATGCACAACTCCACCGGGAAGGTGCCAGACAAGCGTTCTCTTGAGAGTTTTTACACTACCTTGGTAGGCATCTGAAAGACACCACAAAAGTTGTTCTACCTGCTTTCTGGGCTGAGATGGGGAAACGCTGAATTTTGGAGTCGGCTGGTGACAAAATGTTCCAAACACACCCCCTGCACAACTCCACCGGGGAAGGTGCCAGACAGGAGTTCTCCTGGTAGTTTTTACATTGCTCCGGTAGGCATCTGAAAGACACCACAAAAGTTGTTCTACCTGCTTTCTGGGCTGAGATGGGGAATCGCTGAATTTTGGACTCGGCCGGTGACAAAATGTTCCAAAGACACCCCATGCACAACTCCACCGGGGAAGGTGCCAGACAAGAGTTCTCTTGAGAGTTTTTACACTACCTTGGTAGGCATCTGAAAGACACCACAAAAGTTGTTCTACCTGCTTTCTGGGCTGAGATGGGGAACCGCTGAATTTTGGACTCGGCTGGTGACAAAATGTTCCAAACACACCCCATGCACAACTCCACCGGGGAAGGTGCCAGACAGGAGTTCTCTTAGTAGTTTTTACATTGCTACCTTGGTAGGCATCTGAAAGACACCACAAAAGTTGTTCTACCTGCTTTCTGGGCTGAGATGGGGAAACGCTGAATTTTGGACTCGGCTGGTGACAAAATGTTCCAAACACACCCCCTGCACAACTCCACCGGGGAAGGTGCCAGACGGGAGTTCTCCTGGTAGTTTTTACATTGCTCCGGTAGGCATCTGAAAGGCAGCACAAAAGTTGTTCTACCTGCTTTCTGGGCTGAGATGGGGAATCGCTGAATTTTGGACTCGGCCGGTGACAAAATGTTCCAAACACACCCCCTGCACAACTCCACCGGGGAAGGTGCCAGACAGGAGTTCTCCTGGTAGTTTTTACACTACCTTGGTAGGCATCTAAAAGACACCACAAAAGTTGTTCTACCTGCTTTCTGGGCTGAGATGGGGAACAGCTGAATTTTGGACTCGGCCGGTGACAAAATGTTCCAAAGACACCCCCTGCACAATTATACCGGGGAAGGTGCCAGGCAGGAGTTCTCCTGGTAGTTTTTACATTGCTCCGGTAGGCATCTAAAAGACACCACAAAATGTTCTACCTGCTTTCTGGGCTGAGATGGGGAACCGCTGAATTTTGGAGTCGGCCGGTGACAAAATGTTCCAAACACACCCCCTGCACAACTCCACCGGGGAAGGTGCCAGACAGGAGTTCTCTTGGTAGATTTTACACTACCTTGGTAGGGAGCTGAAAGGCAGCACAAAAGTTGTTCTACCTGCTTTCTGAGCTGAGATGGGGTATCGCTGAATTTTGGACTCGGCCAGTGACAAAATATTCCAAACACACCCCCTGCACAACTCCACCGGGGAAGGTGCCAGACAGGAGTTTTCCTGGTAGTTTTTACACTACCTTGGTAGGCACCTGAAAGGCAGCACAAAAGTTGTTCTACCTGCTTTCTGGGCTGAGATGGGGAATCGCTGAATTTTGGACTCGGCCGGTGACAAAATGTTCCAAACACACCCCCTGCACAACTCCACCACGGAAGGTGCCAGACAGGAGTTCTCCTGGTAGTTTTTACATTGCTCGGGTAGGCATCTGAAAGACACCACAAAAGTTGTTCTACCTGCTTTCTGGGCTGAGATGGGGAACCGCTGAATTTTGGACTCGGCTGGTGACAAAATGTTCCAAACACACCCCCTGCACAACTCCACCGGGGAAGGTGCCAGACGGGAGTTCTCCTGGTAGTTTTTACATTGCTCCGGTAGGCATCTGAAAGGCAGCACAAAAGTTGTTCTACCTGCTTTCTGGGCTGAGATGGGGAATCGCTGAATTTTGGAGTCGGCCGGTGACAAAATGTTCCAAACACACCCCCTGCACAACTCCACCGGGGAAGGTGCCAGACAGGAGTTCTCCTGGTAGTTTTTACACTACCTTGGTAGGCATCTAAAAGACACCACAAAAGTTGTTCTACCTGCTTTCTGGGCTGAGATGGGGAACAGCTGAATTTTGGACTCGGCCGGTGACAAAATGTTCCAAAGACACCCCCTGCACAACTATACCGGGGAAGGTGCCAGGCAGGAGTTCTCCTGGTAGTTTTTACATTGCTCCGGTAGGCATCTAAAAGACACCACAAAATGTTCTACCTGCTTTCTGGGCTGAGATGGGGAACCGCTGAATTTTGGAGTCGGCCGGTGACAAAATGTTCCAAACACACCCCCTGCACAACTCCACCGGGGAAGGTGCCAGACAGGAGTTCTCTTGGTAGTTTTTACACTACCTTGGTAGGCACGTGAAAGGCACCACAAAAGTTGTTCTACCTGCTTTCTGGGCTGAGATGGGGAATCGCTGAATTTTGGACTCGGCTGGTGACAAAATGTTCCAAACACACCCCCTGCACAACTCCACCGGGGAAGGTGCCAGACGGGAGTTCTCCTGGTAGTTTTTACATTGCTCTGGTAGGCATCTGAAAGGCAGCACAAAAGTTGTTCTACCTGCTTTCTGGGCTGAGATGGGGAATCGCTGAATTTTGGACTCGGCCGGTGACAAAATGTTCCAAACACACCCCCTGCACAACTCCACCGGGGAAGGTGCCAGACAGGAGTTCTCCTGGTAGGTTTTACACTACCTTGGTAGGGAGCTGAAAGGCAGCACAAAAGTTGTTCTACCTGCTTTCTGGGCTGAGATGGGGAATCGCTGAATTTTGGACTCGGCCAGTGACAAAATATTCCAAACACACCCCCTGCACAACTCCACCGGGGAAGGTGCCAGACAGGAGTTTTCCTGGTAGTTTTTACACTACCTTGATAGGCACCTGAAAGGCACCACAAAAGTTGTTCTACCTGCTTTCTGGGCTGAGATGGGGAATCGCTGAATTTTGGACTCGGCCGGTGAACAAATTGTTCCAAACACACCCCCTGCACAACTCCACCGGGGAAGGTGCCAGACAGGAGTTCTCCTGGTAGTTTTTACATTGCTCGGGTAGGCATCTGAAAGACACCACAAAAGTTGTTCTACCTGCTTTCTGGGCTGAGATGGGGAACCGCTGAATTTTTGGACTCGGCTGGTGACAAAATATTCCGAACACACCCCATGCACAACTCCACCGGGGAAGGTGCCAGACAGGAGTTCTCCTGTATTTTTTACATTGCTCCGGTAGGCATCTGAAAGACACCACAAAAGTTGTTCTACCTGCTTTCTGGGCTGAGATGGGGAAACGCTGAATTTTGGACTCGGCCGGTGACAAAATGTTCCAAACACACCCCATGCACAACTCCACCGGGGAAGGTGCCAGACAGGAGTTCTCTTAATAGTTTTTACACTACCTTGGTAGGCAGCTGAAAGGCACCACAAAAGTTGTTCTACCTGCTTTCTGGGCTGAGATGGGGAACCGCTGAATTTTGGAGTCGGGCGGTGACAAAATGTTCCAAACACACCCCATGCACAACTCCACTAGCGAAGGTGCCAGGGACGAGCTCTGTTGGTAGTTTTTACATTGCTCCGGTAGGCATCAAAAGGACACCACAAAAGTTGTTCTACCTGCTTTCTGGGCTGAGATGGGGAACCGCTGAATTTTGGACTCGGCTGGTGACAAAATGTTCCAAACACACCCCCTGCACAACTCCACCGGGGAAGGTGCCAGACGGGAGTTCTCCTGGTAGTTTTTACATTGCTCCGGTAGGCATCTGAAAGGCAGCACAAAAGTTGTTCTACCTGCTTTCTGGGCTGAGATGGGGAATCGCTGAATTTTGGACTCGGCCGGTGACAAAATGTTCCAAACACACCCCCTGCACAACTCCACCGGGGAAGGTGCCAGACAGGAGTTCTCCTGGTAGATTTTACACTACCTTGGTAGGGAGCTGAAAGGCAGCACAAAAGTTGTTCTACCTGCTTTCTGGGCTGAGATGGGGAATCGCTGAATTTTGGACTCGGCCAGTGACAAAATATTCCAAACACACCCCCTGCACAACTCCACCGGGGAAGGTGCCAGACAGGAGTTTTCCTGGTAGTTTTTACACTACCTTGATAGGCACCTGAAAGGCAGCACAAAAGTTGTTCTACCTGCTTTCTGGGCTGAGATGGGGAATCGCTGAATTTTGGACTCGGCCGGTGAACAAATTGTTCCAAACACACCCCCTGCACAACTCCACCGGGGAAGGTGCCAGACAGGAGTTCTCCTGGTAGTTTTTACATTGCTCGGGTAGGCATCTGAAAGACACCACAAAAGTTGTTCTACCTGCTTTCTGGGCTGAGATGGGGAACCGCTGAATTTTTGGACTCGGCTGGTGACAAAATATTCCGAACACACCCCATGCACAACTCCACCGGGGAAGGTGCCAGACAGGAGTTCTCCTGTATTTTTTACATTGCTCTGGTAGGCATCTGAAAGACACCACAAAAGTTGTTCTACCTGCTTTCTGGGCTGAGATGGGGAAACGCTGAATTTTGGACTCGGCCGGTGACAAAATGTTCCAAACACACCCCATGCACAACTCCACCGGGGAAGGTGCCAGACAGGAGTTCTCTTAATAGTTTTTACACTACCTTGGTAGGCAGCTGAAAGGCACCACAAAAGTTGTTCTACCTGCTTTCTGGGCTGAGATGGGGAACCGCTGAATTTTGGAGTCGGGCGGTGACAAAATGTTCCAAACACACCCCATGCACAACTCCACTAGCGAAGGTGCCAGGGACGAGCTCTGTTGGTAGTTTTTACATTGCTCCGGTAGGCATCAAAAGGACACCACAAAAGTTGTTCTACCTGCTTTCTGGGCTGAGATGGGGAACCGCTGAATTTTGGACTCGGCTGGTGACAAAATGTTCCAAACACACCCCATGCACAACTCCACCGGGGAAGGTGCCAGACAGGAGTTCTCCTGGTAGTTTTTACATTGCTCGGGTAGGCATCTGAAAGACACCACAAAAGTTGTTCTACCTGCTTTCTGGGCTGAGATGGGGAACCGCTGAATTTTGGAGTCGGCTGGTGACAAATGTTTCAAACACACCCCCTGCACAACTCCACCGGGGAAGGTGCCAGACAGGAGTTCTCCTGGTAGTTTTTACATTGCTCCGGTAGGCATCTGAAAGACACCACAAAAGTTGTTCTATCTGCTTTCTGGACTGAGATGGGGAATCGCTGAATTTTGGACTCGGCCGGTGACAAAATGTTCCAAAGACACCCCATGCACAACTCCACCGGGGAATGTGCCAGACAAGCGTTCTCTTGATAGTTTTTACACTACCTTGGTAGGCATCTGAAAGACACCACAAAAGTTGTTCTACCTGCTTTCTGGGCTGAGATGGGGAACCGCTGAATTTTGGACTCGGCTGGTGACAAAATGTTCCAAACACACCCCCTGCACAACTCCACCGGGGAAGGTGCCAGACAGGAGTTCTCCTGGTAGTTTTTACATTGCTCCGGTAGGCATCTGAAAGACACCACAAAAGTTGTTCTACCTGCTTTCTGGGCTGAGATGGGGAACCGCTGAATTTTGGAGTCGGCCGGTGACAAAATGTTCCAAACACACCCCCTGCACAACTCCACCGGGGAAGGTGCCAGACAGGAGTTCTCCTGGTAGTTTTTACATTGCTCCGGTAGGCATCTGAAAGACACCACAAAAGTTGTTCTACCTGCTTTCTGGGCTGAGATGGGGAACAGCTGAATTTTGGAGTCGGCTGGTGACAAAATGTTCCAAACACACCCCCTGCACAACTCCACCGGGGAAGGTGCCAGACAGGAGTTCTCCTGGTAGTTTTTACATTGCTCCGGTAGGCATCTGAAAGACACCACAAAAGTTGTTCTACCTGCTTTCTGGGCTGAGATGGGGAAACGCTGAATTTTGGAGTCGGCCGGTGACAAAATGTTCCAAACACACCCCATGCACAACTCCACCGGGGAAGGTGCCAGACAGGAGTTCTCTTGGTAGATTTTACACTACCTTGGTAGGGAGCTGAAAGGCACCACAAAAGTTGTTCTACCTGCTTTCTGGGCTGAGATGGGGAACCGCTGAATTTTGGAGTCGGGCGGTGACAAAATGTTCCGAACACACCCCATGCACAACTCCACTAGCGAAGGTGCCAGGGACGAGCTCTGTTGGTAGTTTTTACATTGCTCCGGTAGGCATCAAAAGGACACCACAAAAGTTGTTCTACCTGCTTTCTGGGCTGAGATGGGGAATCGCTGAATTTTGGACTCGGCCGGTGACAAAATGTTCCAAAGACACCCCATGCACAACTCCACCGGGGAAGGTGCCAGGCAGGAGTTCTCTTGGTAGTTTTTACACTACCTTGGTAGGCATTTGAAAGGCACCACAAAAGTTGTTCTACCTGCTTTCTGGGCTGAGATGGGGAATCGCTGAATTTTGGAGTCGGCTGGTGACAAAATGTTCCAAACACACCCCCTGCACAACTCCACCGGGGAAGGTGCCAGACAGGAGTTCTCCTGGTAGTTTTTACATTGCTCCGGTAGGCATCTGAAAGACACCACAAAAGTTGTTCTACCTGCTTTCTGGGCTGAGATGGGGAATCGCTGAATTTTGGACTCGGCCGGTGACAAAATGTTCCAAACACACCCCCTGCACAACTCCACCGGGGAAGGTGCCAGACAAGCGTTCTCTTAGTACTTTTTACACTACCTTGGTAGGCATCTAAAAGACACCACAAAAGTTGTTCTACCTGCTTTCTGGGCTGAGATGGGGAACCGCTGAATTTTGGACTCGGCCGGTGACAAAATGTTCCAAACACACCCCATGCACAACTCCACCGGGGAAGGTGCCAGACAGGAGTTCTCCTGGTAGTTTTTACATTGCTCCGGTAGGCATCTGAAAGACACCACAAAAGTTGTTCTATCTGCTTTCTGGGCTGAGATGGGGAATCGCTGAATTTTGGACTCGGCCGGTGACAAAATGTTCCAAAGACACCCCATGCACAACTCCACCGGGGAATGTGCCAGACAAGCGTTCTCTTGATAGTTTTTACACTACCTTGGTAGGCATCTGAAAGACACCACAAAAGTTGTTCTACCTGCTTTCTGGGCTGAGATGGGGAAACGCTGAATTTTGGAGTCGGCTGGTGACAAAATGTTCCAAACACACCCCCTGCACAACTCCACCGGGGAAGGCGCCAGACAGGAGTTCTCCTGGTAGTTTTTACATTGCTCCGGTAGGCATCTGAAAGACACCACAAAAGTTGTTCTATCTGCTTTCTGGGCTGAGATGGGGAATCGCTGAATTTTGGACTCGGCCGGTGACAAAATGTTCCAAAGACACCCCATGCACAACTCCACCGGGGAAGGTGCCAGACAGGTTCCAAACACACCCCCTGCACAACTCCACCGGGGAAGGTGCCAGACAGGAGTTCTCCTGGTAGTCTTTACATTGCTCCGGTAGGCATCTGAAAGACACCACAAAAGTTGTTCTACCTGCTTTCTGGGCTGAGATGGGGAACAGCTGAATTTTGGAGTCGGCTGGTGACAAAATGTTCCAAACACACCCCCTGCACAACTCCACCGGGGAAGGTGCCAGACAGGAGTTCTCCTGGTAGTTTTTACATTGCTCCGGTAGGCATCTGAAAGACACCACAAAAGTTGTTCTACCTGCTTTCTGGGCTGAGATGGGGAACCGCTGAATTTTGGAGTCGGCCGGTGACAAAATGTTCCAAAGACACCCCATGCACAACTCCACCGGGGAAGGTGCCAGACAAGAGTTCTCTTGAGAGTTTTTACACTACCTTGGTAGGCATCTGAAAGACACCACAAAAGTTGTTCTACCTGCTTTCTGGGCTGAGATGGGGAACCGCTGAATTTTGGACTCGGCCGGTGACAAAATGTTCCAAACACACCCCCTGCACAACTCCACCGGGGAAGGTGCCAGACAGGAGTTCTCTTAGTAGTTTTTACATTGCTACCTTGGTAGGCACCTGAAAGACACCACAAAAGTTGTTCTACCTGCTTTCTGGGCTGAGATGGGGAATCGCTGAATTTTGGACTCGGCCGGTGACAAAATGTTCCAAACACACCCCCTGCACAACTCCACCGGGGAAGGTGCCAGACAAGAGTTCTCTTAGTAGTTTTTACATTGCTACCTTGGTAGGCACCTGAAAGGCACCACAAAAGTTGTTCTACCTGCTTTCTGGGCTGAGATGGGGAAACGCTGAATTTTGGACTCGGCTGGTGACAAAATGTTCCAAACACACCCCCTGCACAACTCCACCGGGGAAGGTGCCAGACGGGAGTTCTCCTGGTAGTTTTTACATTGCTCCGGTAGGCATCTGAAAGGCAGCACAAAAGTTGTTCTACCTGCTTTCTGGGCTGAGATGGGGAATCGCTGAATTTTGGACTCGGCCGGTGACAAAATGTTCCAAACACACCCCCTGCACAACTCCACCGGGGAAGGTGCCAGACAGGAGTTCTCCTGGTAGTTTTTACACTACCTTGGTAGGTATCTAAAAGACACCACAAAAGTTGTTCTACCTGCTTTCTGGGCTGAGATGGGGAACAGCTGAATTTTGGACTCGGCCGGTGACAAAATGTTCCAAAGACACCCCCTGCACAACTATACCGGGGAAGGTGCCAGGCAGGAGTTCTCCTGGTAGTTTTTACATTGCTCCGGTAGGCATCTAAAAGACACCACAAAATGTTCTACCTGCTTTCTGGGCTGAGATGGGGAACCGCTGAATTTTGGAGTCGGCCGGTGACAAAATGTTCCAAACACACCCCCTGCACAACTCCACCGGGGAAGGTGCCAGACAGGAGTTCTCTTGGTAGATTTTACACTACCTTGGTAGGGAGCTGAAAGGCAGCACAAAAGTTGTTCTACCTGCTTTCTGAGCTGAGATGGGGAATCGCTGAATTTTGGACTCGGCCGGTGACAAAATATTCCAAACACACCCCCTGCACAACTCCACCGGGGAAGGTGCCAGACAGGAGTTTTCCTGGTAGTTTTTACACTACCTTGGTAGGCACCTGAAAGGCAGCACAAAAGTTGTTCTACCTGCTTTCTGGGCTGAGATGGGGAATCGCTGAATTTTGGACTCGGCCGGTGACAAAATGTTCCAAACACACCCCCTGCACATCTCCACCGGGGAAGGTGCCAGACAGGAGTTCTCCTGGTAGTTTTTACATTGCTCGGGTAGGCATCTGAAAGACACCACAAAAGTTGTTCTACCTGCTTTCTGGGCTGAGATGGGGAACCGCTGAATTTTGGACTCGGCTGGTGACAAAATGTTCCAAAGACACCCCCTGCACAACTCCACCGGGGAAGGTGCCAGACGGGAGTTCTCCTGGTAGTTTTTACATTGCTCCGGTAGGCATCTGAAAGGCAGCACAAAAGTTGTTCTACCTGCTTTGTGGGCTGAGATGGGGAATCGCTGAATTTTGGACTCGGCCGGTGACAAAATGTTCCAAACACACCCCCTGCACAACTCCACCGGGGAAGGTGCCAGACGGGAGTTCTCCTGGTAGTTTTTACATTGCTCCGGTAGGCATCTGAAAGGCAGCACAAAAGTTGTTCTACCTGCTTTCTGGGCTGAGATGGGGAATCGCTGAATTTTGGACTCGGCCGGTGACAAAATGTTCCAAACACACCCCCTGCACAACTCCACCGGGGAAGGTGCCAGACAGGAGTTCTCCTGGTAGTTTTTACACTACCTTGGTAGGCATCTAAAAGACACCACAAAAGTTGTTCTACCTGCTTTCTGGGCTGAGATGGGGAACAGCTGAATTTTGGACTCGGCCGGTGACAAAATGTTCCAAAGACACCCCCTGCACAACTATACCGGGGAAGGTGCCAGGCAGGAGTTCTCCTGGTAGTTTTTACATTGCTCCGGTAGGCATCTAAAAGACACCACAAAATGTTCTACCTGCTTTCTGGGCTGAGATGGGGAACCGCTGAATTTTGGAGTCGGCCGGTGACAAAATGTTCCAGACACACCCCCTGCACAACTCCACCGGGGAAGGTGCCAGACAGGAGTTTTCCTGGTAGTTTTTACACTACCTTGGTAGGCACCTGAAAGGCAGCACAAAAGTTGTTCTACCTGCTTTCTGGGCTGAGATGGGGAATCGCTGAATTTTGGACTCGGCCGGTGACAAAATGTTCCAAACACACCCCCTGCACAACTCCACCGGGGAAGGTGCCAGACAGGAGTTCTCCTGGTAGTTTTTACATTGCTCGGGTAGGCATCTGAAAGACACCACAAAAGTTGTTCTACCTGCTTTCTGGGCTGAGATGGGGAACCGCTGAATTTTTGGACTCGGCTGGTGACAAAATATTCCGAACACACCCCATGCACAACTCCACCGGGGAAGGTGCCAGACAGGAGTTCTCCTGTAGTTTTTACATTGCTCCGGTAGGCATCTGAAAGACACCACAAAAGTTGTTCTACCTGCTTTCTGGGCTGAGATGGGGAAACGCTGAATTTTGGACTCGGCCGGTGACAAAATGTTCCAAACACACCCCATGCACAACTCCACCGGGGAAGGTGCCAGACAGGAGTTCTCTTAATAGTTTTTACACTACCTTGGTAGGCAGCTGAAAGGCACCACAAAAGTTGTTCTACCTGCTTTCTGGGCTGAGATGGGGGAACCGCTGAATTTTGGAGTCGGCTGGTGACAAAATGTTCCAAACACACCCCATGCACAACTCCACTAGCGAAGGTGCCAGGGACGAGCTCTGTTGGTAGTTTTTTACATTGCTCCGGTAGGCATCAAAAGGACACCACAAAAGTTGTTCTACCTGCTTTCTGGGCTGAGATGGGGAACCGCTGACTTTTGGAGTCGGCTGGTGACAAAATGTTCCAAACACACCCCATGCACAACTCCACCGGGGAAGGTGCCAGACAGGAGTTCTCCTGGTAGTTTTTACATTGCTCCGGTAGGCATCTGAAAGACACCACAAAAGTTGTTCTACCTGCTTTCTGGGCTGAGATGGGGAACCGCTGAATTTTGGAGTCGGCTGGTGACAAATGTTTCAAACACACCCCCTGCACAACTCCACCGGGGAAGGTGCCAGACAGGAGTTCTCTTTGTAGTTTTTACACTACCTTGGTAGGCAGCTGAAAGGCAGCACAAAAGTTGTTCTACCTGCTTTCTGGGCTGAGATGGGGAACCGCTGAATTTTGGACTCGGCCGGTGACAAAATGTTCCAAACACACCCCATGCACAACTCCACCGGGGGAAGGTGCCAGGCAGGAGTTCTCTTGGTAGTTTTTACACTACCTTGGTAGGCAGCTGAAAGGCACCACAAAAGTTGTTCTACCTGCTTTCTGGGCTGAGATGGGGAACCGCTGAATTTTGGACTCGGCTGGTGACAAAATGTTCCGAACACACCCCATGCACAACTCCACCGGGGAAGGTGCCAGACAGGAGTTCTCCTGGTAGTTTTTACATTGCTCCGGTAGGCAGCTGAAAGACACCACAAAAGTTGTTCTACCTGCTTTCTGGGCTGAGATGGGGAATCGCTGAATTTTGGACTCGGCCGGTGACAAAATGTTCCAAAGACACCCCATGCACAACTCCACCGGGGAATGTGCCAGACAAGCGTTCTCTTGATAGTTTTTACACTACCTTGGTAGGCATCTGAAAGACACCACAAAAGTTGTTCTACCTGCTTTCTGGGCTGAGATGGGGAACCGCTGAATTTTGGAGTCGGGCGGTGACAAAATGTTCCAAACACACCCCATGCACAACTCCACTAGCGAAGGTGCCAGGGACGAGCTCTGTTGGTAGTTTTTACATTGCTCCGGTAGGCATCAAAAGGACACCACAAAAGTTGTTCTACCTGCTTTCTGGGCTGAGATGGGGAACCGCTGAATTTTGGACTCGGCCGGTGACAAAATGTTCCAAAGACACCCCATGCACAACTCCACCGGGGAAGGTGCCAGGCAGGAGTTCTCTTGGTAGTTTTTACACTACCTTGGTAGGCATTTGAAAGGCACCACAAAAGTTGTTCTACCTGCTTTCTGGGCTGAGATGGGGAACAGCTGAATTTTGGAGTCGGCTGGTGACAAAATGTTCCAAACACACCCCCTGCACAACTCCACCGGGGAAGGTGCCAGACGGGAGTTCTCCTGGTAGTTTTTACATTGCTCCGGTAGGCATCTGAAAGACACCACAAAAGTTGTTCTACCTGCTTTCTGGGCTGAGATGGGGAATCGCTGAATTTTGGACTCGGCCGGTGACAAAATGTTCCAAACACACCCCCTGCACAACTCCACCGGGGAAGGTGCCAGACAGGAGTTTTCCTGGTAGTTTTTACACTACCTTGGTAGGCATCTAAAAGACACCACAAAAGTTGTTCTACCTGCTTTCTGGGCTGAGATGGGGAACAGCTGAATTTTGGACTCGGCCGGTGACAAAATGTTCCAAAGACACCCCCTGCACAACTATACCGGGGAAGGTGCCAGGCAGGAGTTCTCCTGGTAGTTTTTACATTGCTCCGGTAGGCATCTAAAAGACACCACAAAATGTTCTACCTGCTTTCTGGGCTGAGATGGGGAACCGCTGAATTTTGGAGTCGGCCGGTGACAAAATGTTCCAAACACACCCCCTGCACAACTCCACCGGGGAAGGTGCCAGACAGGAGTTCTCTTGGTAGATTTTACACTACCTTGGTAGGGAGCTGAAAGGCAGCACAAAAGTTGTTCTACCTGCTTTCTGAGCTGAGATGGGGAATCGCTGAATTTTGGACTCGGCCAGTGACAAAATATTCCAAACACACCCCCTGCACAACTCCACCGGGGAAGGTGCCAGACAGGAGTTTTCCTGGTAGTTTTTACACTACCTTGGTAGGCACCTGAAAGGCAGCACAAAAGTTGTTCTACCTGCTTTCTGGGCTGAGATGGGGAATCGCTGAATTTTGGACTCGGCCGGTGACAAAATGTTCCAAACACACCCCCTGCACAACTCCACCGGGGAAGGTGCCAGACAGGAGTTCTCCTGGTAGTTTTTACATTGCTCGGGTAGGCATCTGAAAGACACCACAAAAGTTGTTCTACCTGCTTTCTGGGCTGAGATGGGGAACCGCTGAATTTTGGACTCGGCTGGTGACAAAATGTTCCAAACACACCCCCTGCACAACTCCACCGGGGAAGGTGCCAGACGGGAGTTCTCCTGGTAGTTTTTACATTGCTCCGGTAGGCATCTGAAAGGCAGCACAAAAGTTGTTCTACCTGCTTTCTGGGCTGAGATGGGGAATCGCTGAATTTTGGACTCGGCCGGTGACAAAATGTTCCAAACACACCCCCTGCACAACTCCACCGGGGAAGGTGCCAGACAGGAGTTCTCCTGGTAGTTTTTACATTGCTCGGGTAGGCATCTGAAAGACACCACAAAAGTTGTTCTACCTGCTTTCTGGGCTGAGATGGGGAACCGCTGAATTTTGGAGTCGGCTGGTGACAAAATGTTCCAAACACACCCCCTGCACAACTCCACCGGGGAAGGTGCCAGACGGGAGTTCTCCTGGTAGTTTTTACATTGCTCCGGTAGGCATCTGAAAGGCAGCACAAAAGTTGTTCTACCTGCTTTCTGGGCTGAGATGGGGAATCGCTGAATTTTGGACTCGGCCGGTGACAAAATGTTCCAAACACACCCCCTGCACAACTCCACCGGGGAAGGTGCCAGACAGGAGTTCTCCTGGTAGTTTTTACACTACCTTGGTAGGCATCTAAAAGACACCACAAAAGTTGTTCTACCTGCTTTCTGGGCTGAGATGGGGAACAGCTGAATTTTGGACTCGGCCGGTGACAAAATGTTCCAAAGACACCCCCTGCACAACTATACCGGGGAAGGTGCCAGGCAGGAGTTCTCCTGGTAGTTTTTACATTGCTCCGGTAGGCATCTAAAAGACACCACAAAATGTTCTACCTGCTTTCTGGGCTGAGATGGGGAACCGCTGAATTTTGGAGTCGGCCGGTGACAAAATGTTCCAAACACACCCCCTGCACAACTCCACCGGGGAAGGTGCCAGACAGGAGTTTTCCTGGTAGTTTTTACACTACCTTGGTAGGCACCTGAAAGGCAGCACAAAAGTTGTTCTACCTGCTTTCTGGGCTGAGATGGGGAATCGCTGAATTTTGGACTCGGCCGGTGACAAAATGTTCCAAACACACCCCCTGCACAACTCCACCGGGGAAGGTGCCAGGCAGGAGTTCTCCTGGTAGTTTTTACATTGCTCCGGTAGGCATCTAAAAGACACCACAAAATGTTCTACCTGCTTTCTGGGCTGAGATGGTGAACCGCTGAATTTTTTAGTCGGCCGGTGACAAAATGTTCCAAACACACCCCCTGCACAACTCCACCGGGGAAGGTGCCAGACAGGAGTTTTCCTGGTAGTTTTTACACTACCTTGGTAGGCACCTGAAAGGCAGCACAAAAGTTGTTCTACCTGCTTTCTGGGCTGAGATGGGGAATCGCTGAATTTTGGACTCGGCCGGTGACAAAATGTTCCAAACACACCCCCTGCACAACTCCACCGGGGAAGGTGCCAGACAGGAGTTCTCCTGGTAGTTTTTACATTGCTCGGGTAGGCATCTGAAAGACACCACAAAAGTTGTTCTACCTGCTTTCTGGGCTGAGATGGGGAACCGCTGAATTTTTGGACTCGGCTGGTGACAAAATATTCCGAACACACCCCATGCACAACTCCACCGGGGAAGGTGCCAGACAGGAGTTCTCCTGTAGTTTTTACATTGCTCCGGTAGGCATCTGAAAGACACCACAAAAGTTGTTCTACCTGCTTTCTGGGCTGAGATGGGGAAACGCTGAATTTTGGACTCGGCCGGTGACAAAATGTTCCAAACACACCCCATGCACAACTCCACCGGGGAAGGTGCCAGACAGGAGTTCTCTTAATAGTTTTTACACTACCTTGGTAGGCAGCTGAAAGGCACCACAAAAGTTGTTCTACCTGCTTTCTGGGCTGAGATGGGGAACCGCTGACTTTTGGAGTCGGCTGGTGACAAAATGTTCCAAACACACCCCATGCACAACTCCACTAGCGAAGGTGCCAGGGACGAGCTCTGTTGGTAGTTTTTACATTGCTCCGGTAGGCATCAAAAGGACACCACAAAAGTTGTTCTACCTGCTTTCTGGGCTGAGATGGGGAATCGCTGAATTTTGGACTCGGCCGGTGACAAAATGTTCCAAAGACACCCCATGCACAACTCCACCGGGGAAGGTGCCAGACAGGAGTTCTCTTAGTAGTTTTTACACTACCTTGGTAGGCACCTGAAAGGCACCACAAAAGTTGTTCTACCTGCTTTCTGGGCTGAGATGGGGAACCGCTGAATTTTGGACTCGGCCGGTGACAAAATGTTCCAAACACACCCCATGCAAAACTCCACCGGGGAAGGTGCCAGGCAGGAGTTCTCTTGGTAGTTTTTACACTACCTTGGTAGGGAGCTGAAAGGCACCACAAAAGTTGTTCTACCTGCTTTCTGGGCTGAGATGGGGAACCGCTGAATTTTGGACTCGGCTGGTGACAAAATGTTCCGAACACACCCCATGCACAACTCCACCGGGGAAGGTGCCAGACAGGAGTTCTCCTGGTAGTTTTTACATTGCTCCGGTAGGCAGCTGAAAGACACCACAAAAGTTGTTCTACCTGCTTTCTGGGCTGAGATGGGGAATCGCTGAATTTTGGACTCGGCCGGTGACAAAATGTTCCAAAGACACCCCATGCACAACTCCACCGGGGAATGTGCCAGACAAGCGTTCTCTTGATAGTTTTTACACTACCTTGGTAGGCATCTGAAAGACACCACAAAAGTTGTTCTACCTGCTTTCTGGGCTGAGATGGGGAACCGCTGAATTTTGGAGTCGGCCGGTGACAAAATGTTCCAAACACACCCCATGCACAACTCCACTAGCGAAGGTGCCAGGGACGAGCTCTGTTGGTAGTTTTTACATTGCTCCGGTAGGCATCAAAAGGACACCACAAAAGTTGTTCTACCTGCTTTCTGGGCTGAGATGGGGAATCGCTGAATTTTGGACTCGGCCGGTGACAAAATGTTCCAAAGACACCCCATGCACAACTCCACCGGGGAAGGTGCCAGACAGGAGTTCTCTTAGTAGTTTTTACACTACCTTGGTAGGCACCTGAAAGGCACCACAAAAGTTGTTCTACCTGCTTTCTGGGCTGAGATGGGGAACCGCTGAATTTTGGACTCGGCCGGTGACAAAATGTTCCAAACACACCCCATGCACAACTCCACCGGGGAAGGTGCCAGGCAGGAGTTCTCTTGGTAGTTTTTACACTACCTTGGTAGGGAGCTGAAAGGCACCACAAAAGTTGTTCTACCTGCTTTCTGGGCTGAGATGGGGAACCGCTGAATTTTGGACTCGGCTGGTGACAAAATGTTCCGAACACACCCCATGCACAACTCCACCGGGGAAGGTGCCAGACAGGAGTTCTCCTGGTAGTTTTTACATTGCTCCGGTAGGCAGCTGAAAGACACCACAAAAGTTGTTCTACCTGCTTTCTGGGCTGAGATGGGGAATCGCTGAATTTTGGACTCGGCCGGTGACAAAATGTTCCAAAGACACCCCATGCACAACTCCACCGGGGAATGTGCCAGACAAGCGTTCTCTTGATAGTTTTTACACTACCTTGGTAGGCATCTGAAAGACACCACAAAAGTTGTTCTACCTGCTTTCTGGGCTGAGATGGGGAACCGCTGAATTTTGGAGTCGGGCGGTGACAAAATGTTCCAAACACACCCCATGCACAACTCCACTAGCGAAGGTGCCAGGGACGAGCTCTGTTGGTAGTTTTTACATTGCTCCGGTAGGCATCAAAAGGACACCACAAAAGTTGTTCTACCTGCTTTCTGGGCTGAGATGGGGAATAGCTGAATTTTGGACTCGGCCGGTGACAAAATGTTCCAAAGACACCCCATGCACAACTCCACCGGGGAAGGTGCCAGACAGGAGTTCTCTTGGTAGTTTTTACACTACCTTGGTAGGCATTTGAAAGGCACCACAAAAGTTGTTCTACCTGCTTTCTGGGCTGAGATGGGGAACCGCTGAATTTTGGAGTCGGGCGGTGACAAAATGTTCCAAACACACCCCCTGCACAACTCCACCGGGGAAGGTGCCAGACAGGAGTTCTCCTGGTAGTTTTTACATTGCTCCGGTAGGCATCTGAAAGACACCACAAAAGTTGTTCTACCTGCTTTCTGGGCTGAGATGGGGAACCGCTGAATTTTGGACTCGGCCAGTGACAAAATGTTCCAAAGACACCCCATGCACAACTCCACCGGGGAAGGTGCCAGACAGGAGTTCTCTTAGTAGTTTTTACACTACCTTGGTAGGCACCTGAAAGGCACCACAAAAGTTGTTCTACCTGCTTTCTGGGCTGAGATGGGGAACCGCTGAATTTTGGACTCGGCCGGTGACAAAATGTTCCAAACACACCCCATGCACAACTCCACCGGGGAAGGTGCCAGGCAGGAGTTCTCTTGGTAGTTTTTACACTACCTTGGTAGGCATTTGAAAGGCACCACAAAAGTTGTTCTACCTGCTTTCTGGGCTGAGATGGGGAACCGCTGAATTTTGGACTCGGCCGGTGACAAAATATTCCAAACACACCCCCTGCACAACTCCACCGGGGAAGGTGCCAGACAGGAGTTCTCCTGGTAGTTTTTACATTGCTCTGGTAGGCATCTGAAAGACACCACAAAAGTTGTTCTACCTGCTTTCTGGGCTGAGATGGGGAACCGCTGAATTTTGGAGTCGGCTGGTGACAAAATGTTCCAAACACACCCCCTGCACAACTCCACCGGGGAAGGTGCCAGACAGGAGTTCTCCTGGTAGTTTTTACATTGCTCTGGTAGGCATCTGAAAGACACCACAAAAGTTGTTCTACCTGCTTTCTGGGCTGAGATGGGGAACCGCTGAATTTTGGAGTCGGCTGGTGACAAAATGTTCCAAAGACACCCCATGCACAACTCCACCGGGGAAGGTGCCAGACAAGAGTTCTCTTGAGAGTGTTTACACTACCTTGGTAGGCATCTGAAAGACACCACAAAAGTTGTTCTACCTGCTTTCTGGGCTGAGATGGGGAACCGCTGAATTTTGGACTCGGCCGGTGACAAAATGTTCCAAACACACCCCCTGCACAACTCCACCGGGGAAGGTGCCAGACAGGAGTTCTCTTAGTAGTTTTTACACTACCTTGGTAGGCAGCTGAAAGACACCACAAAAGTTGTTCTACCTGCTTTCTGGGCTGAGATGGGGAACCGCTGAATTTTGGACTCGGCTAGTGACAAAATGTTCCAAACACACCCCCTGCACAACTCCACCGGGGAAGGTGCCAGACAGGAGTTCTCCTAGTAGTTTTTACACTACCTTGGTAGGCAGCTGAAAGACACCACAAAAGTTGTTCTACCTGCTTTGTGGGCTGAGATGGGGAAACGCTGAATTTTAGAGTCGGCTGGTGACAAAATGTTCCAAACACACCCCCTGCACAACTCCACCGGGGAAGGTGCCAGACAGGAGTTCTCCTGGTAGTTTTTACATTGCTCCGGTAGGCATCTGAAAGACACCACAAAAGTTGTTCTACCTGCTTTCTGGGCTGAGATGGGGAACCGCTGAATTTTGGACTCGGCCAGTGACAAAATGTTCCAAAGACACCCCAGTCACAACTCCACCGGGGAAGGTGCCAGACAGGAGTTCTCTTAGTAGTTTTTACACTACCTTGGTAGGCACCTGAAAGGCACCACAAAAGTTGTTCTACCTGCTTTCTGGGCTGAGATGGGGAACCGCTGAATTTTGGACTCGGCCGGTGACAAAATGTTCCAAACACACCCCATGCACAACTCCACCGGGGAAGGTGCCAGGCAGGAGTTCTCTTGGTAGTTTTTACACTACCTTGGTAGGCATTTGAAAGGCACCACAAAAGTTGTTCTACCTGCTTTCTGGGCTGAGATGGGGAACCGCTGAATTTTGGACTCGGCTGGTGACAAAATATTCCAAACACACCCCCTGCACAACTCCACCGGGGAAGGTGCCAGACAGGAGTTCTCCTGGTAGTTTTTACATTGCTCTGGTAGGCATCTGAAAGACACCACAAAAGTTGTTCTACCTGCTTTCTGGGCTGAGATGGGGAACCGCTGAATTTTGGAGTCGGCTGGTGACAAAATGTTCCAAACACACCCCCTGCACAACTCCACCGGGGAAGGTGCCAGACAAGAGTTCTCTTGAGAGTTTTTACACTACCTTGGTAGGCATCTGAAAGACACCACAAAAGTTGTTCTACCTGCTTTCTGGGCTGAGATGGGGAACCGCTGAATTTTGGACTCGGCCGGTGACAAAATGTTCCAAACACACCCCCTGCACAACTCCACCGGGGAAGGTGCCAGACAGGAGTTCTCTTAGTAGTTTTTACACTACCTTGGTAGGCAGCTGAAAGACACCACAAAAGTTGTTCTACCTGCTTTCTGGGCTGAGATGGGGAACCGCTGAATTTTGGAGTCGGCTGGTGACAAAATGTTCCAAACACACCCCCTGCACAACTCCACCGGGGAAGGTGCCAGACAGGAGTTCTCCTGGTAGTTTTTACGTTGCTCTGGTAGGCATCTGAAAGACACCACAAAAGTTGTTCTACCTGCTTTCTGGGCTGAGATGGGGAACCGCTGAATTTTGGAGTCGGGCGGTGACAAAATGTTCCAAAGACACCCCATGCACAACTCCACCGGGGAAGGTGCCAGACAAGAGTTCTCTTGAGAGTTTTTACACTACCTTGGTAGGCATCTGAAAGACACCACAAAAGTTGTTCTACCTGCTTTCTGGGCTGAGATGGGGAACCGCTGAATTTTGGACTCGGCCGGTGACAAAATGTTCCAAACACACCCCCTGCACAACTCCACCGGGGAAGGTGCCAGACAGGAGTTCTCTTAGTAGTTTTTACACTACCTTGGTAGGCAGCTGAAAGACACCACAAAAGTTGTTCTACCTGCTTTCTGGGCTGAGATGGGGAAACGCTGAATTTTGGACTCGGCTGGTGACAAAATGTTCCAAACACACCCCCTGCACAACTCCACCGGGGAAGGTGCCAGACAGGAGTTCTCTTGATAGTTTTTACACTACCTTGGTAGGCATCTGAAAGACACCACAAAAGTTGTTCTACCTGCTTTCTGGGCTGAGATGGGGAAACGCTGAATTTTGGACTCGGCTGGTGACAAAATGTTCCAAACACACCCCCTGCACAACTCCACCGGGGAAGGTGCCAGACAGGAGTTCTCCTGGTAGATTTTACACTACCTTGGTAGGGAGCTGAAAGGCAGCACAAAAGTTGTTCTACCTGCTTTCTGGGCTGAGATGGGGAATCGCTGAATTTTGGACTCGGCCGGTGACAAAATGTTCCAAAGACACCCCATGCACAACTCCACCGGGGAATGTGCCAGACAAGCGTTCTCTTGATAGTTTTTACACTACCTTGGTAGGCATCTGAAAGACACCACAAAAGTTGTTCTACCTGCTTTCTGGGCTGAGATGGGGAACCGCTGAATTTTGGAGTCGGGCGGTGACAAAATGTTCCAAACACACCCCATGCACAACTCCACTAGCGAAGGTGCCAGGGACGAGCTCTGTTGGTAGTTTTTACATTGCTCCGGTAGGCATCAAAAGGACACCACAAAAGTTGTTCTACCTGCTTTCTGGGCTGAGATGGGGAATCGCTGAATTTTGGACTCGGCCGGTGACAAAATGTTCCAAAGACACCCCATGCACAACTCCACCGGGGAAGGTGCCAGGCAGGAGTTCTCTTGGTAGTTTTTACACTACCTTGGTAGGCATTTGAAAGGCACCACAAAAGTTGTTCTACCTGCTTTCTGGGCTGAGATGGGGAACAGCTGAATTTTGGAGTCGGCTGGTGACAAAATGTTCCAAACACACCCCCTGCACAACTCCACCGGGGAAGGTGCCAGACAGGAGTTCTCTTAGTAGTTTTTACACTACCTTGGTAGGCAGCTGAAAGACACCACAAAAGTTGTTCTACCTGCTTTCTGGGCTGAGATGGGGAACCGCTGAATTTTGGACTCGGCCGGTGACAAAATGTTCCAAACACACCCCCTGCACAACTCCACCGGGGAAGGTGCCAGACAGGAGTTCTCTTAGTAGTTTTTACACTACCTTGGTAGGCAGCTGAAAGACACCACAAAAGTTGTTCTACCTGCTTTCTGGGCTGAGATGGGGAAACGCTGAATTTTGGACTCGGCTGGTGACAAAATGTTCCAAACACACCCCCTGCACAACTCCACCGGGGAAGGTGCCAGACAGGAGTTCTCTTGGTAGTGTTTGCACTACCTTGGTAGGCATCTGAAAGACACCACAAAAGTTGTTCTACCTGATTTCTGGGCTGAGATGGGGAAACGCTGAATTTTGGACTCGGCTGGTGACAAAATGTTCCAAACACACCCCCTGCACAACTCCACCGGGGAAGGTGCCAGACAGGAGTTCTCTTGGTAGATTTTACACTACCTTGGTAGGCATCTGAAAGACACCACAAAAGTTGTTCTACCTGCTTTCTGGGCTGAGATGGGGAAACGCTGAATTTTGGACTCGGCCAGTGACAAAATATTCCAAACACACCCCCTGCACAACTCCACCGGGGAAGGTGCCAGACGGGAGTTCTCCTGGTAGTTTTTACATTGCTCCGGTAGGCATCTGAAAGACACCACAAAAGTTGTTCTATCTGCTTTCTGGGCTGAGATGGGGAATCGCTGAATTTTGGACTCGGCCGGTGACAAAATGTTCCAAAGACACCCCATGCACAACTCCACCGGGGAAGGTGCCAGACAGGAGTTCTCTTAGTAGTTTTTACACTACCTTGGTAGGCATCTGAAAGACACCACAAAAGTTGTTCTACCTGCTTTCTGGGCTGAGATGGGGAACCGCTGAATTTTGGAGTCGGCCGGTGACAAAATGTTCCAAACACACCCCCTGCACAACTCCACCGGGGAAGGTGCCAGACAGGAGTTCTCCTGGTAGATTTTACACTACCTTGGTAGGGAGCTGAAAGGCAGCACAAAAGTTGTTCTACCTGCTTTCTGGGCTGAGATGGGGAATCGCTGAATTTTGGACTCGGCCGGTGACAAAATGTTCCAAACACACCCCCTGCACAACTCCACCGGGGAAGGTGCCAGACAGGAGTTCTCCTGGTAGTTTTTACACTACCTTGGTAGGCACGTGAAAGGCACCACAAAAGTTGTTCTACCTGCTTTCTGGGCTGAGATGGGGAATCGCTGAATTTTGGACTCGGCCGGTGACAAAATGTTCCAAACACACCCCCTGCACAACTCCACCGGGGAAGGTGCCAGACAAGCGTTCTCTTAGTAGTTTTTACACTACCTTGGTAGGCATCTAAAAGACACCACAAAAGTTGTTCTACCTGCTTTCTGGGCTGAGATGGGGAACCGCTGAATTTTGGACTCGGCCGGTGACAAAATGTTCCAAACACACCCCCTGCACAACTCCACCGGGGAAGGTGCCAGACAGGAGTTCTCCTGGTAGTTTTTACATTGCTCCGGTAGGCAGCTGAAAGGCAGCACAAAAGTTGTTCTACCTGCTTTCTGGGCTGAGATGGGGAACCGCTGAATTTTGGACTCGGCCGGTGACAAAATGTTCCAAAGACACCCCATGCACAACTCCACCGGGGAAGGTGCCAGACAGGAGTTCTCTTAGTAGTTTTTACACTACCTTGGTAGGCAGCTGAAAGGCACCACAAAAGTTGTTCTTCCTGCTTTCTGGGCTGAGATGGGGAACCGCTGAATTTTGGACTCGGCCGGTGACAAAATGTTCCAAAGACACCCCCTGCACAACTCCACCGGGGAAGGTGCCAGACAGGAGTTCTCCTGGTAGTTTTTACATTGCTCCGGTAGGCAGCTGAAAGACACCACAAAAGTTGTTCTATCTGCTTTCTGGGCTGAGATGGGGAATCGCTGAATTTTGGACTCGGCCGGTGACAAAATGTTCCAAAGACACCCCATGCACAACTCCACCGGGGAAGGTGCCAGACAGGAGTTCTCTTAGTAGTTTTTACACTACCTTGGTAGGCATCTGAAAGACACCACAAAAGTTGTTCTACCTGCTTTCTGGGCTGAGATGGGGAACCGCTGAATTTTGGAGTCGGCCGGTGACAAAATGTTCCAAACACACCCCCTGCACAACTCCACCGGGGAAGGTGCCAGACAGGAGTTCTCCTGGTAGATTTTACACTACCTTGGTAGGGAGCTGAAAGGCAGCACAAAAGTTGTTCTACCTGCTTTCTGGGCTGAGATGGGGAATCGCTGAATTTTGGACTCGGCCGGTGACAAAATGTTCCAAACACACCCCCTGCACAACTCCACCGGGGAAGGTGCCAGACAGGAGTTCTCCTGGTAGTTTTTACACTACCTTGGTAGGCACGTGAAAGGCACCACAAAAGTTGTTCTACCTGCTTTCTGGGCTGAGATGGGGAATCGCTGAATTTTGGACTCGGCCGGTGACAAAATGTTCCAAACACACCCCCTGCACAACTCCACCGGGGAAGGTGCCAGACAAGCGTTCTCTTAGTAGTTTTTACACTACCTTGGTAGGCATCTAAAAGACACCACAAAAGTTGTTCTACCTGCTTTCTGGGCTGAGATGGGGAACCGCTGAATTTTGGACTCGGCCGGTGACAAAATGTTCCAAACACACCCCCTGCACAACTCCACCGGGGAAGGTGCCAGACAGGAGTTCTCCTGGTAGTTTTTACATTGCTCCGGTAGGCAGCTGAAAGGCAGCACAAAAGTTGTTCTACCTGCTTTCTGGGCTGAGATGGGGAACCGCTGAATTTTGGACTCGGCCGGTGACAAAATGTTCCAAAGACACCCCATGCACAACTCCACCGGGGAAGGTGCCAGACAGGAGTTCTCTTAGTAGTTTTTACACTACCTTGGTAGGCAGCTGAAAGGCACCACAAAAGTTGTTCTTCCTGCTTTCTGGGCTGAGATGGGGAACCGCTGAATTTTGGACTCGGCCGGTGACAAAATGTTCCAAAGACACCCCCTGCACAACTCCACCGGGGAAGGTGCCAGACAGGAGTTCTCCTGGTAGTTTTTACATTGCTCCGGTAGGCAGCTGAAAGACACCACAAAAGTTGTTCTATCTGCTTTCTGGACTGAGATGGGGAATCGCTGAATTTTGGACTCGGCCGGTGACAAAATGTTCCAAAGACACCCCATGCACAACTCCACCGGGGAATGTGCCAGACAAGCGTTCTCTTGATAGTTTTTACACTACCTTGGTAGGCATCTGAAAGGCACCACAAAAGTTGTTCTACCTGCTTTCTGGGCTGAGATGGGGAAACGCTGAATTTTGGAGTCGGCTGGTGACAAAATGTTCCAAACACACCCCCTGCACAACTCCACCGGGGAAGGTGCCAGACAGGAGTTCTCCTGGTAGTTTTTACATTGCTCCGGTAGGCATCTGAAAGACACTACAAAAGTTGTTCTACCTGCTTTCTGGGCTGAGATGGGGAATCGCTGAATTTTGGAGTCGGCTGGTGACAAAATGTTCCAAACACACCCCATGCACAACTCCACCGGGGAAGGTGCCAGGCAGGAGTTCTCTTGGTAGTTTTTACACTACCTTGGTAGGCATTTGAAAGGCACCACAAAAGTTGTTCTACCTGCTTTCTGGGCTGAGATGGGGAACCGCTGAATTTTGGAGTCGGCCGGTGACAAAATGTTCCAAACACACCCCATGCACAACTCCACCGGGGAAGGTGCCAGACAGGAGTTCTCTTGGTAGATTTTACACTACCTTGGTAGGCAGCTGAAAGGCACCACAAAAGTTGTTCTACCTGCTTTCTGGACTGAGATGGGGAATCGCTGAATTTTTGACTCGGCCGGTGACAAAATGTTCCAAAGACACCCCATGCACAACTCCACCGGGGAATGTGCCAGACAAGCGTTCTCTTGATAGTTTTTACACTACCTTGGTAGGCATCTGAAAGACACCACAAAAGTTGTTCTACCTGCTTTCTGGGCTGAGATGGGGAACCGCTGAATTTTGGACTCGCCTGGTGACAAAATGTTCCAAACACACCCCATGCACAACTCCACCGGGGAAGGTGCCAGACAGGAGTTCTCCTGGTAGTTTTTACATTGCTCCGGTAGGCATCTGAAAGACACCACAAAAGTTGTTCTACCTGCTTTCTGGGCTGAGATGGGGAACCGCTGAATTTTTGGACTCGTCTGGTGACAAAATGTTCCGAACACACCCCATGCACAACTCCACCGGGGAAGGTGCCAGACAGGAGTTCTCCTGGTAGTTTTTACATTGCTCCGGTAGGCAGCTGAAAGGCAGCACAAAAGTTGTTCTACCTGCTTTCTGGGCTGAGATGGGGAACCGCTGAATTTTGGACTCGGCCGGTGACAAAATGTTCCAAACACACCCCATGCACAACTCCACCGGGGAAGGTGCCAGGCAGGAGTTCTCCTGGTAGTTTTTACACTACCTTGGTAGGCAGCTGAAAGGCACCACAAAAGTTGTTCTACCTGCTTTCTGGGCTGAGATGGGGATCCGCTGAATTTTGGACTCGGCCGGTGACAAAATGTTCCAAACACACCCCATGCACAACTCCACCGGGGAATGTGCCAGACAAGCGTTCTCTTGATAGTTTTTACAATACCTTGGTAGGCATCTGAAAGACACCACAAAAGTTGTTCTACCTGCTTTCTGGGCTGAGATGGGGAAACGCTGAATTTTGGACTCGGCTGGTGACAAAATGTTCCAAACACACCCCATGCACAACTCCACCGGGGAAGGTGCCAGACAGGAGTTCTCCTGGTAGTTTTTACATTGCTCCGGTAGGCATCTGAAAGACACCACAAAAGTTGTTCTACCTGCTTTCTGGGCTGAGATGGGGAACCGCTGAATTTTTGGACTCGGCTGGTGACAAAAAGTTCCGAACACACCCCATGCACAACTCCACCGGGGAAGGTGCCAGACAGGAGTTCTCTTAGTAGTTTTTACACTACCTTGGTAGGCATCTGAAAGGCACCACAAAAGTTGTTCTTCCTGCTTTCTGGGCTGAGATGGGGAACCGCTGAATTTTGGACTCGGCCGGTGACAAAATGTTCCAAACACACCCCATGCACAACTCCACCGGGGAAGGTGCCAGACAGGAGTTCTCTTAGTAGTTTTTACACTACCTTGGTAGGCATATAAAAGACACCACAAAAGTTGTTCTACCTGCTTTCTGGGCTGAGATGGGGAACCGCTGAATTTTGGACTCGGCCGGTGACAAAATGTTCCAAACACACCCCATGCACAACTCCACCGGGGAAGGTGCCAGACAGGAGTTCTCCTGGTAGTTTTTACATTGCTCCGGTAGGCATCTGAAAGACACCACAAAAGTTGTTCTACCTGCTTTCTGGGCTGAGATGGGGAACCGCTGAATTTTGGAGTCGGCTGGTGACAAAATGTTCCAAACACACCCCCTGCACAACTCCACCGGGGAAGGTGCCAGACAGGAGTTCTCCTGGTAGATTTTACACTACCTTGGTAGGGAGCTGAAAGGCAGCACAAAAGTTGTTCTACCTGCTTTCTGGGCTGAGATGGGGAATCTCTGAATTTTGGACTCGGCCGGTGACAAAATGTTCCAAACACACCCCCTGCACAACTCCACCGGGGAAGGTGCCAGACAGGAGTTCTCCTGGTAGTTTTTACACTACCTTGGTAGGCACCTGAAAGGCACCACAAAAGTTGTTCTACCTGCTTTCTGGGCTGAGATGGGGAATCGCTGAATTTTGGAGTCGGCTGGTGACAAAATGTTCCAAACACACCCCCTGCACAACTCCACCGGGGAAGGTGCCAGACAGGAGTTCTCCTGGTAGTTTTTACACTACCTTGGTAGGCAGCTGAAAGGCAGCACAAAAGTTGTTCTACCTGCTTTCTGGGCTGAGATGGGGAACCGCTGAATTTTGGACTCGGCCGGTGACAAAATGTTCCAAACACACCCCATGCACAACTCCACCGGGGAAGGTGCCAGGCAGGAGTTCTCTTGGTAGTTTTTACACTACCTTGGTAGGCATCTGAAAGGCACCACAAAAGTTGTTCTACCTGCTTTCTGGGCTGAGATGGGGAACCGCTGAATTTTGGACTCGGCCGGTGACAAAATGTTCCAAACACACCCCCTGCACAACTCCACCGGGGAAGGTGCCAGACAGGAGTTCTCTTAGTAGTTTTTACACTACCTTGGTAGGCATCTAAAAGACACCACAAAAGTTGTTCTACCTGCTTTCTGGGCTGAGATGGGGAACCGCTGAATTTTGGACTCGGCCGGTGACAAAATGTTCCAAACACACCCCATGCACAACTCCACCGGGGAAGGTGCCAGACAGGAGTTCTCCTGGTAGTTTTTACATTGCTCCGGTAGGCAGCTGAAAGACACCACAAAAGTTGTTCTATCTGCTTTCTAGACTGAGATGGGGAATCGCTGAATTTTGGACTCGGCCGGTGACAAAATGTTCCAAAGACACCCCATGCACAACTCCACCGGGGAATGTGCCAGACAAGCGTTCTCTTGATAGTTTTTACACTACCTTGGTAGGCATCTGAAAGACACCACAAAAGTTGTTCTACCTGCTTTCTGGGCTGAGATGGGGAAACGCTGAATTTTGGACTCGGCTGGTGACAAAATGTTCCAAACACACCCCCTGCACAACTCCACCGGGGAAGGTGCCAGACAGGAGTTCTCCTGGTAGTTTTTACATTGCTCCGGTAGGCATCTGAAAGACACTACAAAAGTTGTTCTACCTGCTTTCTGGGCTGAGATGGGGAACAGCTGAATTTTGGAGTCGGCTGGTGACAAAATGTTCCAAACACACCCCCTGCACAACTCCACCGGGGAAGGTGCCAGACAGGAGTTCTCTTAGTAGTTTTTACACTACCTTGGTAGACATCTGAAAGACACCACAAAAGTTGTTCTACCTGCTTTCTGGGCTGAGATGGGGAACTGCTGAATTTTTGGACTCGGCTGGTGACAAAATGTTCCGAACACACCCCATGCACAACTCCACCGGGGAAGGTGCCAGACAGGAGTTCTCCTGGTAGTTTTTACATTGCTCCGGTAGGCATCTGAAAGACACCACAAAAGTTGTTCTACCTGCTTTCTGGGCTGAGATGGGGAACCGCTGAATTTTGGACTCGGCCGGTGACAAAATTTTCCAAACACACCCCATGCACAACTCCACCGGGGAAGGTGCCAGGCAGGAGTTCTCTTGGTAGTTTTTACACATCCTTGGTAGGGAGCTGAAAGGCACCACAAAAGTTGTTCTACCTGCTTTCTGGGCTGAGATGGGGAACCGCTGAATTTTGGACTCGGCCGGTGACAAAATGTTCCAAACACACCCCATGCACAACTCCACCGGGGAAGGTGCCAGACAGGAGTTCTCTTGGTAGATTTTACACTACCTTGGTAGGCAGCTGAAAGGCACCACAAAAGTTGTTCTACCTGCTTTCTGGACTGAGATGGGGAATCGCTGAATTTTGGAGTCGGCTGGTGACAAAATGTTCCAAAGACACCCCATGCACAACTCCACCGGGGAATGTGCCAGACAAGCGTTCTCTTGATAGTTTTTACACTACCTCGGTAGGCATCTGAAAGACACCACAAAAGTTGTTCTACCTGCTTTCTGGGCTGAGATGGGGAACCGCTGAATTTTTGGACTCGTCTGGTGACAAAATGTTCCGAACACACCCCATGCACAACTCCACCGGGGAAGGTGCCAGACAGGAGTTCTCCTGGTAGTTTTTACATTGCTCCGGTAGGCAGCTGAAAGGCAGCACAAAAGTTGTTCTACCTGCTTTCTGGGCTGAGATGGGGAATCGCTGAATTTTGGAGTCGGGCGGTGACAAAATGTTCCAAACACACCCCATGCACAACTCCACCGGGGAAGGTGCCAGACAGGAGTTTACCTGGTAGTTTTTACACTACCTTGGTAGGCAGCTGAAAGGCACCACAAAAGTTGTTCTACCTGCTTTCTGGGCTGAGATGGGGAATCGCTGAATTTTGGAGTCGGGCGGTGACAAAATGTTCCAAACACACCCCCTGCACAACTCCACCGGGGAAGGTGCCAGACAGGAGTTCTCCTGGTAGTTTTTACACTACCTTGGTAGGCAGCTGAAAGGCACCACAAAAGTTGTTCTACCTGCTTTCTGGGCTGAGATGGGGAACCGCTGAATTTTGGACTCGGCCGGTGACAAAATGTTCCAAACACACCCCCTGCAAAACTCCACCGGGGAAGGTGCCAGACAAGCGTTCTCTTGATAGTTTTTACACTACCTTGGTAGGCATCTAAAAGACACCACAAAAGTTGTTCTACCTGCTTTCTGGGCTGTGATGGGGAACAGCTGAATTTTGGACTCGGCTGGTGACAAAATGTTCCAAAGACACCCCCTGCACAACTCCACCGAGGAAGGTGCCAGACAGGAGTTCTCTTAGTAGTTTTTACACTACCTTGGTAGGCAGCTGAAAGGCAGCACAAAAGTTGTTCTACCTGCTTTCTGGGCTGAGATGGGGAACCGCTGAATTTTGGACTCGGCCGGTGACAAAATGTTCCAAACACACCCCATGCACAACTCCACCGGGGAAGGTGCCAGGCAGGAGTTCTCTTGGTAGTTTTTACACTACCTTGGTAGGCATCTGAAAGGCACCACAAAAGTTGTTCTACCTGCTTTCTGGGCTGAGATGGGGAATCGCTGAATTTTGGACTCGGCCGGTGACAAAATGTTCCAAACACACCCCCTGCACAACTCCACCGGGGAAGGTGCCAGACAGGAGTTCTCCTGGTAGTTTTTACATTGCTCCGGTAGGCAGCTGAAAGACACCACAAAAGTTGTTCTACCTGCTTTCTGGGCTGAGATGGGGAATCGCTGAATTTTGGACTCGGCTGGTGACAAAATGTTCCAAACACACCCCATGCACAACTCCACCGGGGAAGGTGCCAGACAGGAGTTCTCCTGGTAGTTTTTACATTGCTCCGGTAGGCCTCTGAAAGACACCACAAAAGTTGTTCTACCTGCTTTCTGGGCTGAGATGGGGTAACGCTGAATTTTGGACTCGGCCGGTGACAAAATGTTCCAAACACACCCCATGCACAACTCCACCGGGGAAGGTGCCAGACAGGAGTTCTCCTGGTAGTTTTTACATTGCTCCGGTAGGCAGCTGAAAGACACCACAAAAGTTGTTCTACCTGCTTTCTGGGCTGAGATGGGGAACCGCTGAATTTTGGACTCGGCCGGTGACAAAATGTTCCAAACACACCCCATGCACAACTCCACCGGGGAAGGTGCCAGACAGGAGTTCTCCTGGTAGTTTTTACATTGCTCCGGTAGGCATCTGAAAGACACCACAAAAGTTGTTCTATCTGCTTTCTGGGCTGAGATGGGGAATCGCTGAATTTTGGACTCGGCCGGTGACAAAATGTTCCAAACACACCCCCTGCACAACTCCACCGGGGAAGGTGCCAGACAAGCGTTCTCTTGATAGTTTTTACACTACCTTGGTAGGCATCTAAAAGACACCACAAAAGTTGTTCTATCTGCTTTCTGGGCTGAGATGGGGAACAGCTGAATTTTGGACTCGGCTGGTGACAAAATGTTCCAAACACACCCCCTGCACAACTCCATCGGGGAAGGTGCCAGACGGGAGTTCTCCTGGTAGTTTTTACATTGCTCCGGTAGGCATCTAAAAGACACCACAAAAGATGTTCTACCTGCTTTCTGGGCTGAGATGGGGAAACGCTGAATTTTGGAGTCGGGCGGTGACAAAATGTTCCAAACACACCCCCTGCACAACTCCACCGGGGAAGGTGCCAGACAGGAGTTCTCCTGGTAGATTTTACACTAACTTGGTAGGGAGCTGAAAGGCAGCACAAAAGTTGTTCTACCTGCTTTCTGGGCTGAGATGGGGAATCGCTGAATTTTGGACTCGGCCGGTGACAAAATGTTCCAAACACACCCCATGCACAACTCCACCGGGGAAGGTGCCAGACAGGAGTTTACCTGGTAGTTTTTACACTACCTTGGTAGACATCTGAAAGACACCACAAAAGTTGTTCTACCTGCTTTCTGGGCTGAGATGGGGAACTGCTGAATTTTTGGACTCGGCTGGTGACAAAATGTTCCGAACACACCCCATGCACAACTCCACCGGGGAAGGTGCCAGACAGGAGTTCTCCTGGTAGTTTTTACATTGCTCCGGTAGGCATCTGAAAGACACCACAAAAGTTGTTCTACCTGCTTTCTGGGCTGAGATGGGGAACCGCTGAATTTTGGACTCGGCCGGTGACAAAATTTTCCAAACACACCCCATGCACAACTCCACCGGGGAAGGTGCCAGGCAGGAGTTCTCTTGGTAGTTTTTACACTACCTTGGTAGGGAGCTGAAAGGCACCACAAAAGTTGTTCTACCTGCTTTCTGGGCTGAGATGGGGAACCGCTGAATTTTGGACTCGGCCGGTGACAAAATGTTCCAAACACACCCCATGCACAACTCCACCGGGGAAGGTGCCAGACAGGAGTTTTCCTGGTAGTTTTTACACTACCTTGGTAGGCAGCTGAAAGGCACCACAAAAGTTGTTCTACCTGCTTTCTGGACTGAGATGGGGAATCGCTGAATTTTGGAGTCGGCCGGTGACAAAATGTTCCAAAGACACCCCATGCACAACTCCACCGGGGAATGTGCCAGACAAGCGTTCTCTTGATAGTTTTTACACTACCTTGGTAGGCATCTGAAAGACACCACAAAAGTTGTTCTACCTGCTTTCTGGGCTGAGATGGGGAAACGCTGAATTTTGGACTCGGCTGGTGACAAAATGTTCCAAACACACCCCCTGCACAACTCCACCGGGGAAGGTGCCAGACAGGAGTTCTCCTGGTAGTTTTTACATTGCTCCGGTAGGCATCTGAAAGACACCACAAAAGTTGTTCTACCTGCTTTCTGGGCTGAGATGGGGAACCGCTGAATTTTTGGACTCGTCTGGTGACAAAATGTTCCGAACACACCCCATGCACAACTCCACCGGGGAAGGTGCCAGACAGGAGTTCTCCTGGTAGTTTTTACATTGCTCCGGTAGGCAGCTGAAAGGCAGCACAAAAGTTGTTCTACCTGCTTTCTGGGCTGAGATGGGGAATCGCTGAATTTTGGACTCGGCCGGTGACAAAATGTTCCAAACACACCCCATGCACAACTCCACCGGGGAAGGTGCCAGACAGGAGTTTACCTGGTAGTTTTTACACTACCTTGGTAGGCAGCTGAAAGGCACCACAAAAGTTGTTCTACCTGCTTTCTGGGCTGAGATGGGGAATCGCTGAATTTTGGAGTCGGGCGGTGACAAAATGTTCCAAACACACCCCCTGCACAACTCCACCGGGGAAGGTGCCAGACAGGAGTTCTCCTGGTAGTTTTTACACTACCTTGGTAGGCAGCTGAAAGGCACCACAAAAGTTGTTCTACCTGCTTTCTGGGCTGAGATGGGGAACCGCTGAATTTTGGACTCGGCCGGTGACAAAATGTTCCAAACACACCCCCTGCAAAACTCCACCGGGGAAGGTGCCAGACAAGCGTTCTCTTGATAGTTTTTACACTACCTTGGTAGGCATCTAAAAGACACCACAAAAGTTGTTCTACCTGCTTTCTGGGCTGTGATGGGGAACAGCTGAATTTTGGACTCGGCTGGTGACAAAATGTTCCAAAGACACCCCCTGCACAACTCCACCGGGGAAGGTGCCAGACAGGAGTTCTCTTAGTAGTTTTTACACTACCTTGGTAGGCAGCTGAAAGGCAGCACAAAAGTTGTTCTACCTGCTTTCTGGGCTGAGATGGGGAACCGCTGAATTTTGGAGTCGGCCGGTGACAAAATGTTCCAAACACACCCCATGCACAACTCCACCGGGGAAGGTGCCAGGCAGGAGTTCTCTTGGTAGTTTTTACACTACCTTGGTAGGCATCTGAAAGGCACCACAAAAGTTGTTCTACCTGCTTTCTGGGCTGAGATGGGGAATCGCTGAATTTTGGACTCGGCCGGTGACAAAATGTTCCAAACACACCCCCTGCACAACTCCACCGGGGAAGGTGCCAGACAGGAGTTCTCCTGGTAGTTTTTACATTGCTCCGGTAGGCAGCTGAAAGACACCACAAAAGTTGTTCTACCTGCTTTCTGGGCTGAGATGGGGAATCGCTGAATTTTGGAGTCGGCTGGTGACAAAATGTTCCAAACACACCCCATGCACAACTCCACCGGGGAAGGTGCCAGACAGGAGTTCTCCTGGTAGTTTTTACATTGCTCCGGTAGGCATCTGAAAGACACCACAAAAGTTGTTCTACCTGCTTTCTGGGCTGAGATGGGGAAACGCTGAATTTTGGACTCGGCCGGTGACAAAATGTTCCAAACACACCCCATGCACAACTCCACCGGGGAAGGTGCCAGACAGGAGTTCTCCTGGTAGTTTTTACATTGCTCCGGTAGGCAGCTGAAAGACACCACAAAAGTTGTTCTACCTGCTTTCTGGGCTGAGATGGGGAACCGCTGAATTTTGGACTCGGCCGGTGACAAAATGTTCCAAACACACCCCCTGCACAACTCCACCGGGGAAGGTGCCAGACAGGAGTTCTCCTGGTAGTTTTTACATTGCTCCGGTAGGCATCTGAAAGACACCACAAAAGTTGTTCTATCTGCTTTCTGGGCTGAGATGGGGAATCGCTGAATTTTGGACTCGGCCGGTGACAAAATGTTCCAAACACACCCCCTGCACAACTCCACCGGGGAAGGTGCCAGACAAGCGTTCTCTTGATAGTTTTTACACTACCTTGGTAGGCATCTAAAAGACACCACAAAAGTTGTTCTACCTGCTTTCTGGGCTGAGATGGGGAACAGCTGAATTTTGGACTCGGCTGGTGACAAAATGTTCCAAACACACCCCCTGCACAACTCCATCGGGGAAGGTGCCAGACGGGAGTTCTCCTGGTAGTTTTTACATTGCTCCGGTAGGCATCTAAAAGACACCACAAAAGATGTTCTACCTGCTTTCTGGGCTGAGATGGGGAACCGCTGAATTTTGGAGTCGGCCGGTGACAAAATGTTCCAAACACACCCCATGCACAACTCCACCGGGGAAGGTGCCAGGCAGGAGTTCTCTTGGTAGATTTTACACTAACTTGGTAGGGAGCTGAAAGGCAGCACAAAAGTTGTTCTACCTGCTTTCTGGGCTGAGATGGGGAACTGCTGAATTTTTGGACTCGGCTGGTGACAAAATGTTCCGAACACACCCCATGCACAACTCCACCGGGGAAGGTGCCAGACAGGAGTTCTCCTGGTAGTTTTTACATTGCTCCGGTAGGCATCTGAAAGACACCACAAAAGTTGTTCTACCTGCTTTCTGGGCTGAGATGGGGAACCGCTGAATTTTGGACTCGGCCGGTGACAAAATTTTCCAAACACACCCCATGCACAACTCCACCGGGGAAGGTGCCAGGCAGGAGTTCTCTTGGTAGTTTTTACACTACCTTGGTAGGGAGCTGAAAGGCACCACAAAAGTTGTTCTACCTGCTTTCTGGGCTGAGATGGGGAACCGCTGAATTTTGGAGTCGGCCGGTGACAAAATGTTCCAAACACACCCCATGCACAACTCCACCGGGGAAGGTGCCAGACAGGAGTTCTCTTGGTAGATTTTACACTACCTTGGTAGGCAGCTGAAAGGCACCACAAAAGTTGTTCTACCTGCTTTCTGGACTGAGATGGGGAATCGCTGAATTTTGGAGTCGGCCGGTGACAAAATGTTCCAAAGACACCCCATGCACAACTCCACCGGGGAATGTGCCAGACAAGCGTTCTCTTGATAGTTTTTACACTACCTTGGTAGGCATCTGAAAGACACCACAAAAGTTGTTCTACCTGCTTTCTGGGCTGAGATGGGGAAACGCTGAATTTTGGACTCGGCTGGTGACAAAATGTTCCAAACACACCCCATGCACAACTCCACCGGGGAAGGTGCCAGACAGGAGTTCTCCTGGTAGTTTTTACATTGCTCCGGTAGGCATCTGAAAGACACCACAAAAGTTGTTCTACCTGCTTTCTGGGCTGAGATGGGGAACCGCTGAATTTTTGGACTCGTCTGGTGACAAAATGTTCCGAACACACCCCATGCACAACTCCACCGGGGAAGGTGCCAGACAGGAGTTCTCCTGGTAGTTTTTACATTGCTCCGGTAGGCAGCTGAAAGGCAGCACAAAAGTTGTTCTACCTGCTTTCTGGGCTGAGATGGGGAATCGCTGAATTTTGGACTCGGCCGGTGACAAAATGTTCCAAACACACCCCATGCACAACTCCACCGGGGAAGGTGCCAGACAGGAGTTTACCTGGTAGTTTTTACACTACCTTGGTAGGCATCTGAAAGGCACCACAAAAGTTGTTCTACCTGCTTTCTGGGCTGAGATGGGGAATCGCTGAATTTTGGAGTCGGGCGGTGACAAAATGTTCCAAACACACCCCCTGCACAACTCCACCGGGGAAGGTGCCAGACAGGAGTTCTCCTGGTAGTTTTTACACTACCTTGGTAGGCAGCTGAAAGGCACCACAAAAGTTGTTCTACCTGCTTTCTGGGCTGAGATGGGGAACCGCTGAATTTTGGACTCGGCCGGTGACAAAATGTTCCAAACACACCCCCTGCAAAACTCCACCGGGGAAGGTGCCAGACAAGCGTTCTCTTGATAGTTTTTACACTACCTTGGTAGGCATCTAAAAGACACCACAAAAGTTGTTCTACCTGCTTTCTGGGCTGTGATGGGGAACAGCTGAATTTTGGACTCGGCTGGTGACAAAATGTTCCAAAGACACCCCCTGCACAACTCCACCGGGGAAGGTGCCAGACAGGAGTTCTCTTAGTAGTTTTTACACTACCTTGGTAGGCAGCTGAAAGGCAGCACAAAAGTTGTTCTACCTGCTTTCTGGGCTGAGATGGGGAACCGCTGAATTTTGGACTCGGCCGGTGACAAAATGTTCCAAACACACCCCATGCACAACTCCACCGGGGAAGGTGCCAGGCAGGAGTTCTCTTGGTAGTTTTTACACTACCTTGGTAGGCATCTGAAAGGCACCACAAAAGTTGTTCTACCTGCTTTCTGGGCTGAGATGGGGAATCGCTGAATTTTGGACTCGGCCGGTGACAAAATGTTCCAAACACACCCCCTGCACAACTCCACCGGGGAAGGTGCCAGACAGGAGTTCTCCTGGTAGTTTTTACATTGCTCCGGTAGGCAGCTGAAAGACACCACAAAAGTTGTTCTACCTGCTTTCTGGGCTGAGATGGGGAATCGCTGAATTTTGGACTCGGCTGGTGACAAAATGTTCCAAACACACCCCATGCACAACTCCACCGGGGAAGGTGCCAGACAGGAGTTCTCCTGGTAGTTTTTACATTGCTCCGGTAGGCATCTGAAAGACACCACAAAAGTTGTTCTATCTGCTTTCTGGGCTGAGATGGGGAATCGCTGAATTTTGGACTCGGCCGGTGACAAAATGTTCCAAACACACCCCCTGCACAACTCCACCGGGGAAGGTGCCAGACAAGCGTTCTCTTGATAGTTTTTACACTACCTTGGTAGGCATCTGAAAGACACCACAAAAGTTGTTCTACCTGCTTTCTGGGCTGAGATGGGGAATCGCTGAATTTTGGAGTCGGCTGGTGACAAAATGTTCCAAACACACCCCATGCACAACTCCACCGGGGAAGGTGCCAGACAGGAGTTCTCCTGGTAGTTTTTACATTGCTCCGGTAGGCATCTGAAAGACACCACAAAAGTTGTTCTACCTGCTTTCTGGGCTGAGATGGGGAATCGCTGAATTTTGGACTCGGCCGGTGACAAAATGTTCCAAACACACCCCCTGCACAACTCCACCGGGGAAGGTGCCAGGCAGGAGTTCTCTTGGTAGATTTTACACTACCTTGGTAGGGAGCTGAAAGGCAGCACAAAAGTTGTTCTACCTGCTTTCTGGGCTGAGATGGGGAATCGCTGAATTTTGGACTCGGCCGGTGACAAAATGTTCCAAACACACCCCATGCACAACTCCCCGGGGAAGGTGCCAGGCAGGAGTTCTCTTGGTAGTTTTTACACTACCTTGGTAGGCAGCTGAAAGGCACCACAAAAGTTGTTCTACCTGCTTTCTGGGCTGAGATGGGGAATCGCTGAATTTTGGAGTCGGGCGGTGACAAAATGTTCCAAACACACCCCATGCACAACTCCACCGGGGAAGGTGCCAGACAGGAGTTCTCCTGGTAGTTTTTACACTACCTTGGTAGGCAGCTGAAAGGCACCACAAAAGTTGTTCTACCTGCTTTCTGGGCTGAGATGGGGAACCGCTGAATTTTGGACTCGGCCGGTGACAAAATGTTCCAAACACACCCCCTGCAAAACTCCACCGGGGAAGGTGCCAGACAAGCGTTCTCTTGATAGTTTTTACACTACCTTGGTAGGCATCTAAAAGACACCACAAAAGTTGTTCTACCTGCTTTCTGGGCTGTGATGGGGAACAGCTGAATTTTGGACTCGGCCGGTGACAAAATGTTCCAAACACACCCCCTGCACAACTATACCGGGGAAGGTGCCAGACAGGAGTTCTCCTGGTAGTTTTTACATTGCTCCGGTAGGCATCTAAAAGACACCACAAAAGATGTTCTACCTGCTTTCTGGGCTGAGATGGGGAACCGCTGAATTTTGGAGTCGGCCGGTGACAAAATGTTCCAAACACACCCCCTGCACAACTCCACCGGGGAAGGTGCCAGACAGGAGTTCTCTTGGTAGATTTTACACTACCTTGGTAGGGAGCTGAAAGGCAGCACAAAAGTTGTTCTACCTGCTTTCTGGGCTGAGATGGGGAACCGCTGAATTTTGGACTCGGCCGGTGACAAAATGTTCCAAAGACACTCCATGCACAACTCCACCGGGGAAGGTGCCAGGCAGGAGTTCTCCTGGTAGTTTTTACACTACCTTGGTAGGCATTTGAAAGGCACCACAAAAGTTGTTCTACCTGCTTTCTGGGCTGAGATGGGGAAACGCTGAATTTTGGACTCGGCTGGTGACAAAATGTTCCAAACACACCCCATGCACAACTCCACCGGGGAAGGTGCCAGACAGGAGTTCTCCTGGTAGTTTTTACATTGCTCCGGTAGGCATCTGAAAGACACCACAAAAGTTGTTCTACCTGCTTTCTGGGCTGAGATGGGGAACCGCTGAATTTTGGAGTCGGCCGGTGACAAAATGTTCCAAACACACCCCCTGCACAACTCCACCGGGGAAGGTGCCAGACAGGAGTTCTCTTGGTAGATTTTACACTACCTTGGTAGGGAGCTGAAAGGCAGCACAAAAGTTGTTCTACCTGCTTTCTGGGCTGAGATGGGGAATCGCTGAATTTTGGACTCGGCCGGTGACAAAATGTTCCAAACACACCCCATGCACAACTCCACCGGGGAAGGTGCCAGACAGGAGTTCTCTTAGTAGTTTTTACATTGCTCCGGTAGGCATCTGAAAGACACCACAAAAGTTGTTCTACCTGCTTTCTGGGCTGAGATGGGGAATCGCTGAATTTTGGACTCGGCCGGTGACAAAATGTTCCAAACACACCCCCTGCACAACTCCACCGGGGAAGGTGCCAGGCAGGAGTTCTCTTGGTAGATTTTACACTACCTTGGTAGGGAGCTGAAAGGCAGCACAAAAGTTGTTCTACCTGCTTTCTGGGCTGAGATGGGGAATCGCTGAATTTTGGACTCGGCCGGTGACAAAATGTTCCAAACACACCCCATGCACAACTCCCCGGGGAAGGTGCCAGGCAGGAGTTCTCTTGGTAGTTTTTACACTACCTTGGTAGGCAGCTGAAAGGCACCACAAAAGTTGTTCTACCTGCTTTCTGGGCTGAGATGGGGAATCGCTGAATTTTGGAGTCGGGCGGTGACAAAATGTTCCAAACACACCCCCTGCACAACTCCACCGGGGAAGGTGCCAGACAGGAGTTCTCCTGGTAGTTTTTACACTACCTTGGTAGGCAGCTGAAAGGCACCACAAAAGTTGTTCTACCTGCTTTCTGGGCTGAGATGGGGAACCGCTGAATTTTGGACTCGGCCGGTGACAAAATGTTCCAAACACACCCCCTGCAAAACTCCACCGGGGAAGGTGCCAGACAAGCGTTCTCTTGATAGTTTTTACACTACCTTGGTAGGCATCTAAAAGACACCACAAAAGTTGTTCTACCTGCTTTCTGGGCTGTGATGGGGAACAGCTGAATTTTGGACTCGGCCGGTGACAAAATGTTCCAAAGACACCCCCTGCACAACTATACCGGGGAAGGTGCCAGACAGGAGTTCTCCTGGTAGTTTTTACATTGCTCCGGTAGGCATCTAAAAGACACCACAAAAGATGTTCTACCTGCTTTCTGGGCTGAGATGGGGAACCGCTGAATTTTGGAGTCGGCCGGTGACAAAATGTTCCAAACACACCCCCTGCACAACTCCACCGGGGAAGGTGCCAGACAGGAGTTCTCTTGGTAGATTTTACACTACCTTGGTAGGGAGCTGAAAGGCAGCACAAAAGTTGTTCTACCTGCTTTCTGGGCTGAGATGGGGAATCGCTGAATTTTGGACTCGGCCGGTGACAAAATGTTCCAAACACACCCCCTGCACAACTCCACCGGGGAAGGTGCCAGGCAGGAGTTCTCTTGGTAGATTTTACACTACCTTGGTAGGGAGCTGAAAGGCAGCACAAAAGTTGTTCTACCTGCTTTCTGGGCTGAGATGGGGAATCGCTGAATTTTGGACTCGGCCGGTGACAAAATGTTCCAAACACACCCCATGCACAACTCCACCGGGGAAGGTGCCAGACAGGAGTTCTCCTGGTAGTTTTTACATTGCTCCGGTAGGCATCTGAAAGACACCACAAAAGTTGTTCTACCTGCTTTCTGGGCTGAGATGGGGAACCGCTGAATTTTGGACTCGGCTGGTGACAAAATGTTCCAAACACACCCCCTGCACAACTCCACCGGGGAAGGTGCCAGACAGGAGTTCTCCTGATAGTTTTTACACTACCTTGGTAGGCATCTGAAAGACACCACAAAAGTTGTTCTACCTGCTTTCTGGGCTGAGATGGGGAAACGCTGAATTTTGGAGTCGGCTGGTGACAATATGTTCCAAACACACCCCCTGCACAACTCCACCGGGGAAGGTGCCAGACGGGAGTTCTCCTGATAGTTTTTACATTGCTCCGGTAGGCATCTGAAAGACACCACAAAAGTTGTTCTATCTGCTTTCTGGGCTGAGATGGGGAATCGCTGAATTTTGGACTCGGCCGGTGACAAAATGTTCCAAACACACCCCCTGCACAACTCCACCGGGGAAGGTGCCAGGCAGGAGTTCTCTTGGTAGATTTTACACTACCTTGGTAGGGAGCTGAAAGGCAGCACAAAAGTTGTTCTACCTGCTTTCTGGGCTGAGATGGGGAACCGCTGAATTTTGGAGTCGGCCGGTGACAAAATGTTCCAAACACACCCCCTGCACAACTCCACCGGGGAAGGTGCCAGACAGGAGTTTTCCTGGTAGTTTTTACACTACCTTGGTAGGCACCTGAAAGGCACCACAAAAGTTGTTCTACCTGCTTTCTGGGCTGAGATGGGGAACCGCTGAATTTTGGAGTCGGGCGGTGACAAAATGTTCCAAACACACCCCCTGCACAACTCCACCGGGGAAGGTGCCAGACAGGAGTTCTCCTTGTAGTTTTTACATTGCTCCGGTAGGCATCTGAAAGACACCACAAAAGTTGTTCTACCTGCTTTCTGGGCTGAGATGGGGAACCGCTGAATTTTGGACTCGGCCGGTGACAAAATGTTCCAAACACACCCCCTGCACAACTCCACTAGCGAAGGTGCCAGACAGGAGTTCTCCTGGTAGTTTTTACACTACCTTGGTAGGCAGCTGAAAGGCACCACAAAAGTTGTTCTACCTGCTTTCTGGGCTGAGATGGGGAACCGCTGAATTTTGGACTCGGCCGGTGACAAAATGTTCCAAACACACCCCCTGCAAAACTCCACCGGGGAAGGTGCCAGACAAGCGTTCTCTTGATAGTTTTTACACTACCTTGGTAGGCATCTAAAAGACACCACAAAAGTTGTTCTACCTGCTTTCTGGGCTGTGATGGGGAACAGCTGAATTTTGGACTCGGCTGGTGACAAAATGTTCCAAAGACACCCCATGCACAACTATACCGGGGAAGGTGCCAGACAGGAGTTCTCCTGGTAGTTTTTACATTGCTCCGGTAGGCATCTAAAAGACACCACAAAAGATGTTCTACCTGCTTTCTGGGCTGAGATGGGGAACCGCTGAATTTTGGAGTCGGCCGGTGACAAAATGTTCCAAAGACACCCCATGCACAACTCCACCGGGGAAGGTGCCAGGCAGGAGTTCTCTTGGTAGATTTTACACTAACTTGGTAGGGAGCTGAAAGGCAGCACAAAAGTTGTTCTACCTGCTTTCTGGGCTGAGATGGGGAATCGCTGAATTTTGGACTCGGCCGGTGACAAAATGTTCCAAACACACCCCATGCACAACTCCACCGGGGAAGGTGCCAGACAGGAGTTTTCCTGGTAGTTTTTACACTACCTTGGTAGGCAGCTGAAAGGCACCACAAAAGTTGTTCTACCTGCTTTCTGGGCTGAGATGGGGAACCGCTGAATTTTGGAGTCGGGCGGTGACAAAATGTTCCAAACACACCCCCTGCACAACTCCACCGGGGAAGGTGCCAGACAGGAGTTCTCCTGGTAGTTTTTACACTACCTTGGTAGGCATCTGAAAGACACCACAAAAGTTGTTCTACCTGCTTTCTGGGCTGAGATGGGGAACCGCTGAATTTTGGACTCGGCCGGTGACAAAATGTTCCAAACACACCCCCTGCAAAACTCCACCGGGGAAGGTGCCAGACAAGCGTTCTCTTGATAGTTTTTACACTACCTTGGTAGGCATCTAAAAGACACCACAAAAGTTGTTCTACCTGCTTTCTGGGCTGTGATGGGGAACAGCTGAATTTTGGACTCGGCTGGTGACAAAATGTTCCAAACACACCCCATGCACAACTCCACCGGGGAAGGTGCCAGACAGGAGTTCTCCTGGTAGTTTTTACATTGCTCCGGTAGGCATCTGAAAGACACCACAAAAGTTGTTCTACCTGCTTTCTGGGCTGAGATGGGGAACCGCTGAATTTTGGAGTCGGCCGGTGACAAAATGTTCCAAACACACCCCCTGCACAACTCCACCGGGGAAGGTGCCAGGCAGGAGTTCTCTTGGTAGATTTTACACTACCTTGGTAGGGAGCTGAAAGGCAGCACAAAAGTTGTTCTACCTGCTTTCTGGGCTGAGATGGGGAATCGCTGAATTTTGGACTCGGCCGGTGACAAAATGTTCCAAACACACCCCATGCACAACTCCACCGGGGAAGGTGCCAGACAGGAGTTCTCCTGGTAGTTTTTACATTGCTCCGGTAGGCATCTGAAAGACACCACAAAAGTTGTTCTACCTGCTTTCTGGGCTGAGATGGGGAACAGCTGAATTTTGGACTCGGCTGGTGACAAAATGTTCCAAAGACACCCCATGCACAACTCCACCGGGGAAGGTGCCAGACAGGAGTTCTCCTGGTAGTTTTTACATTGCTCCGGTAGGCATCTGAAAGACACCACAAAAGTTGTTCTATCTGCTTTCTGGGCTGAGATGGGGAATCGCTGAATTTTGGACTCGGCCGGTGACAAAATGTTCCAAACACACCCCCTGCACAACTCCACCGGGGAAGGTGCCAGGCAGGAGTTCTCTTGGTAGATTTTACACTACCTTGGTAGGGAGCTGAAAGGCAGCACAAAAGTTGTTCTACCTGCTTTCTGGGCTGAGATGGGGAACCGCTGAATTTTGGAGTCGGCCGGTGACAAAATGTTCCAAACACACCCCCTGCACAACTCCACCGGGGAAGGTGCCAGACAGGAGTTTTCCTGGTAGTTTTTACACTACCTTGGTAGGCACCTGAAAGGCACCACAAAAGTTGTTCTACCTGCTTTCTGGGCTGAGATGGGGAACCGCTGAATTTTGGAGTCGGGCGGTGACAAAATGTTCCAAACACACCCCCTGCACAACTCCACCGGGGAAGGTGCCAGACAGGAGTTCTCCTGGTAGTTTTTACATTGCTCCGGTAGGCATCTGAAAGACACCACAAAAGTTGTTCTACCTGCTTTCTGGGCTGAGATGGGGAACCGCTGAATTTTGGACTCGGCCGGTGACAAAATGTTCCAAACACACCCCCTGCACAACTCCACTAGCGAAGGTGCCAGACAGGAGTTCTCCTGGTAGTTTTTACACTACCTTGGTAGGCAGCTGAAAGGCACCACAAAAGTTGTTCTACCTGCTTTCTGGGCTGAGATGGGGAACCGCTGAATTTTGGACTCGGCCGGTGACAAAATGTTCCAAACACACCCCCTGCAAAACTCCACCGGGGAAGGTGCCAGACAAGCGTTCTCTTGATAGTTTTTACACTACCTTGGTAGGCATCTAAAAGACACCACAAAAGTTGTTCTACCTGCTTTCTGGGCTGTGATGGGGAACAGCTGAATTTTGGACTCGGCTGGTGACAAAATGTTCCAAAGACACCCCATGCACAACTATACCGGGGAAGGTGCCAGACAGGAGTTCTCCCGGTAGTTTTTACATTGCTCCGGTAGGCATCTAAAAGACACCACAAAAGATGTTCTACCTGCTTTCTGGGCTGAGATGGGGAACCGCTGAATTTTGGACTCGGCCGGTGACAAAATGTTCCAAAGACACCCCATGCACAACTCCACCGGGGAAGGTGCCAGGCAGGAGTTCTCCTGGTAGTTTTTACACTACCTTGGTAGGCATTTGAAAGGCACCACAAAAGTTGTTCTACCTGCTTTCTGGGCTGAGATGGGGAAACGCTGAATTTTGGAGTCGGCTGGTGACAAAATGTTCCAAACACACCCCATGCACAACTCCACCGAGGAAGGGGCCAGACAGGAGTTCTCCTGGTAGTTTTTACATTGCTCCGGTAGGCATCTGAAAGACACCACAAAAGTTGTTCTACCTGCTTTCTGGGCTGAGATGGGGAACCGCTGAATTTTGGACTCGGCTGGTGACAAAATGTTCCAAACACACCCCCTGCACAACTCCACCGGGGAAGGTGCCAGACAGGAGTTCTCCTGGTAGATTTTACACTACCTTGGTAGGGAGCTGAAAGGCAGCACAAAAGTTGTTCTACCTGCTTTCTGGGCTGAGATGGGGAACCGCTGAATTTTGGAGTCGGCCGGTGACAAAATGTTCAAAAACACCCCATGCACAACTCCCCGGGGAAGGTGCCAGGCAGGAGTTCTCTTGGTAGTTTTTACACTACCTTGGTAGGCATTTGAAAGGCACCACAAAAGTTGTTCTACCTGCTTTCTGGGCTGAGATGGGGAACCGCTGAATTTTTGGACTCGGCTGGTGACAAAATATTCCGAACACACCCCATGCACAACTCCACCGGGGAAGGTGCCAGACAGGAGTTCAATAATAGTTTTTACACTACCTTGGTAGGCAGCTGAAAGGCACCACAAAAGTTGTTCTACCTGCTTTCTGGGCTGAGATGGGGAACAGCTGAATTTTGGACTCGGCCGGTGACAAAATGTTCCAAACACACCCCATGCACAACTCCACTAGCGAAGGTGCCAGGGACGAGCTCTGTTGGTAGTTTTTACATTGCTCCGGTAGGCATCAAAAGGACACCACAAAAGTTGTTCTACCTGCTTTCTGGGCTGAGATGGGGAATCGCTGAATTTTGGACTCGGCCGGTGACAAAATGTTCCAAACACACCCCCTGCACAACTCCACCGGGGAAGGTGCCAGACAGGAGTTCTCCTGGTAGTTTTTACACTACCTTGGTAGGCATTTGAAAGGCACCACAAAAGTTGTTCTACCTGCTTTCTGGGCTGAGATGGGGAACCGCTGAATTTTGGACTCGGCTGGTGACAAAATGTTCCAAACACACCCCCTGCACAACTCCACCGGGGAAGGTGCCAGACAGGAGTTCTCCTGGTAGTTTTTACATTGCTCTGGTAGGCATCTGAAAGACACCACAAAAGTTGTTCTACCTGCTTTCTGGGCTGAGATGGGGAACCGCTGAATTTTGGACTCGGCCGGTGACAAAATGTTCCAAAGACACCCCATGCACAACTCCACCGGGGAAGGTGCCAGGCAGGAGTTCTCTTGATAGCTTTTACACTACCTTGGTAGGCATTTGAGAGGCACCACAAAAGTTGTTCTACCTGCTTTCTGGGCTGAGATGGGGAACAGCTGAATTTTGGAGTCGGCTGGTGACAAAATGTTCCAAACACACCCCATGCACAACTCCACCGGGGAAGGTGCCAGACAGGAGTTCTCCTGGTAGTTTTTACATTGCTCCGGTAGGCATCTGAAAGGCACCACAAAAGTTGTTCTACCTGCTTTCTGGGCTGAGATGGGGAACCGCTGAATTTTGGACTCGGCTGGTGACAAAATGTTCCAAAGACACCCCAGTCACAACTCCACCGGGGAAGGTGCCAGACAGGAGTTCTCTTAGTAGTTTTTACACTACCTTGGTAGGCACCTGAAAGGCACCACAAAAGTTGTTCTACCTGCTTTCTGGGCTGAGATGGGGAACCGCTGAATTTTGGACTCGGCTGGTGACAAAATGTTCCAAACACACCCCATGCACAGCTCCACCGGGGAAGGTGCCAGGCAGGAGTTCTCTTGGTAGTTTTTACACTACCTTGGTAGGCAGCTGAAAGGCACCACAAAAGTTGTTCTACCTGCTTTCTGGGCTGAGATGGGGAACCGCTGAATTTTGGACTCGGCTGGTGACAAAATGTTCCAAACACACCCCCTGCACAACTCCACCGGGGAAGGTGCCAGACAGGAGTTCTCCTGGTAGTTTTTACATTGCTCTGGTAGGCATCTGAAAGACACCACAAAAGTTGTTCTACCTGCTTTCTGGGCTGAGATGGGGAACCGCTGAATTTTGGAGTCGGCTGGTGACAAAATGTTCCAAAGACACCCCATGCACAACTCCACCGGGGAAGGTGCCAGACAAGAGTTCTCTTGGTAGATTTTACACTACCTTGGTAGGCATCTGAAAGACACCACAAAAGTTGTTCTACCTGCTTTCTGGGCTGAGATGGGGAACCGCTGAATTTTGGACTCGGCCGGTGACAAAATGTTCCAAACACACCCCCTGCACAACTCCACCGGGGAAGGTGCCAGACAGGAGTTCTCTTAGTAGTTTTTACACTACCTTGGTAGGCATCTGAAAGACACCACAAAAGTTGTTCTACCTGCTTTCTGGGCTGAGATGGGGAACCGCTGAATTTTGGACTCGGCCGGTGACAAAATGTTCCAAACACACCCCCTGCACAACTCCACCGGGGAAGGTGCCAGACAGGAGTTCTCTTAGTAGTTTTTACACTACCTTGGTAGGCAGCTGAAAGACACCACAAAAGTTGTTCTACCTGCTTTCTGGGCTGAGATGGGGAAACGCTGAATTTTGGACTCGGCTGGTGACAAAATGTTCCAAACACACCCCCTGCACAACTCCACCGGGGAAGGTGCCAGACAGGAGTTCTCTTGATAGTTTTTACACTACCTTGGTAGGCATCTGAAAGACACCACAAAAGTTGTTCTACCTGCTTTCTGGGCTGAGATGGGGAACCGCTGAATTTTGGACTCGGCTGGTGACAAAATGTTCCAAACACACCCCCTGCACAACTCCACCGGGGAAGGTGCCAGACAGGAGTTTTCCTGGTAGTTTTTACACTACCTTGGTAGGCAGCTGAAAGGCACCACAAAAGTTGTTCTACCTGCTTTCTGGGCTGAGATGGGGAACCGCTGAATTTTGGAGTCGGGCGGTGACAAAATGTTCCAAACACACCCCCTGCACAACTCCACCGGGGAAGGTGCCAGACAGGAGTTCTCCTGGTAGTTTTTACACTACCTTGGTAGGCAGCTGAAAGGCACCACAAAAGTTGTTCTACCTGCTTTCTGGGCTGAGATGGGGAAACGCTGAATTTTGGAGTCGGGCGGTGACAAAATGTTCCAAACACACCCCCTGCAAAACTCCACCGGGGAAGGTGCCAGACAAGCGTTCTCTTGATAGTTTTTACACTACCTTGGTAGGCATCTAAAAGACACCACAAAAGTTGTTCTACCTGCTTTCTGGGCTGTGATGGGGAACAGCTGAATTTTGGACTCGGCTGGTGACAAAATGTTCCAAACACACCCCCTGCACAACTCCACCGGGGAAGGTGCCAGGCAGGAGTTCTCTTGGTAGATTTTACACTACCTTGGTAGGGAGCTGAAAGGCAGCACAAAAGTTGTTCTACCTGCTTTCTGGGCTGAGATGGGGAATCGCTGAATTTTGGACTCGGCCGGTGACAAAATGTTCCAAACACACCCCATGCACAACTCCACCGGGGAAGGTGCCAGACAGGAGTTCTCCTGGTAGTTTTTACATTGCTCCGGTAGGCATCTGAAAGACACCACAAAAGTTGTTCTACCTGCTTTCTGGGCTGAGATGGGGAACCGCTGAATTTTGGACTCGGCTGGTGACAAAATGTTCCAAACACACCCCCTGCACAACTCCACCGGGGAAGGTGCCAGACAGGAGTTCTCCTGGTAGTTTTTACATTGCTCCGGTAGGCATCTGAAAGACACCACAAAAGTTGTTCTATCTGCTTTCTGGGCTGAGATGGGGAATCGCTGAATTTTGGACTCGGCCGGTGACAAAATGTTCCAAACACACCCCCTGCACAACTCCACCGGGGAAGGTGCCAGGCAGGAGTTCTCTTGGTAGATTTTACACTACCTTGGTAGGGAGCTGAAAGGCAGCACAAAAGTTGTTCTACCTGCTTTCTGGGCTGAGATGGGGAACCGCTGAATTTTGGAGTCGGCCGGTGACAAAATGTTCCAAACACACCCCCTGCACAACTCCACCGGGGAAGGTGCCAGACAGGAGTTCTCCTGGTAGTTTTTACACTACCTTGGTAGGCACCTGAAAGGCACCACAAAAGTTGTTCTACCTGCTTTCTGGGCTGAGATGGGGAACCGCTGAATTTTGGAGTCGGGCGGTGACAAAATGTTCCAAACACACCCCCTGCACAACTCCACCGGGGAAGGTGCCAGACAGGAGTTCTCCTGGTAGTTTTTACATTGCTCCGGTAGGCATCTGAAAGACACCACAAAAGTTGTTCTACCTGCTTTCTGGGCTGAGATGGGGAAACGCTGAATTTTGGAGTCGGCCGGTGACAAAATGTTCCAAACACACCCCCTGCACAACTCCACTAGCGAAGGTGCCAGACAGGAGTTCTCCTGGTAGTTTTTACACTACCTTGGTAGGCAGCTGAAAGGCACCACAAAAGTTGTTCTACCTGCTTTCTGGGCTGAGATGGGGAACCGCTGAATTTTGGACTCGGCCGGTGACAAAATGTTCCAAACACACCCCCTGCAAAACTCCACCGGGGAAGGTGCCAGACAAGCGTTCTCTTGATAGTTTTTACACTACCTTGGTAGGCATCTAAAAGACACCACAAAAGTTGTTCTACCTGCTTTCTGGGCTGTGATGGGGAACAGCTGAATTTTGGACTCGGCTGGTGACAAAATGTTCCAAAGACACCCCATGCACAACTATACCGGGGAAGGTGCCAGACAGGAGTTCTCCCGGTAGTTTTTACATTGCTCCGGTAGGCATCTAAAAGACACCACAAAAGATGTTCTACCTGCTTTCTGGGCTGAGATGGGGAACCGCTGAATTTTGGACTCGGCCGGTGACAAAATGTTCCAAAGACACCCCATGCACAACTCCACCGGGGAAGGTGCCAGGCAGGAGTTCTCCTGGTAGTTTTTACACTACCTTGGTAGGCATTTGAAAGGCACCACAAAAGTTGTTCTACCTGCTTTCTGGGCTGAGATGGGGAAACGCTGAATTTTGGAGTCGGCTGGTGACAAAATGTTCCAAACACACCCCATGCACAACTCCACCGAGGAAGGGGCCAGACAGGAGTTCTCCTGGTAGTTTTTACATTGCTCCGGTAGGCATCTGAAAGACACCACAAAAGTTGTTCTACCTGCTTTCTGGGCTGAGATGGGGAACCGCTGAATTTTGGACTCGGCTGGTGACAAAATGTTCCAAACACACCCCCTGCACAACTCCACCGGGGAAGGTGCCAGACAGGAGTTCTCCTGGTAGATTTTACACTACCTTGGTAGGGAGCTGAAAGGCAGCACAAAAGTTGTTCTACCTGCTTTCTGGGCTGAGATGGGGAACCGCTGAATTTTGGAGTCGGCCGGTGACAAAATGTTCCAAACACACCCCATGCACAACTCCCCGGGGAAGGTGCCAGGCAGGAGTTCTCTTGGTAGTTTTTACACTACCTTGGTAGGCATTTGAAAGGCACCACAAAAGTTGTTCTACCTGCTTTCTGGGCTGAGATGGGGAACCGCTGAATTTTTGGACTCGGCTGGTGACAAAATATTCCGAACACACCCCATGCACAACTCCACCGGGGAAGGTGCCAGACAGGAGTTCAATAATAGTTTTTACACTACCTTGGTAGGCAGCTGAAAGGCACCACAAAAGTTGTTCTACCTGCTTTCTGGGCTGAGATGGGGAACAGCTGAATTTTGGACTCGGCCGGTGACAAAATGTTCCAAACACACCCCATGCACAACTCCACTAGTGAAGGTGCCAAGGACGAGCTCTGTTGGTAGTTTTTACATTGCTCCGGTAGGCATCAAAAGGACACCACAAAAGTTGTTCTACCTGCTTTCTGGGCTGAGATGGGGAATCGCTGAATTTTGGACTCGGCCGGTGACAAAATGTTCCAAACACACCCCCTGCACAACTCCACCGGGGAAGGTGCCAGACAGGAGTTCTCCTGGTAGTTTTTACACTACCTTGGTAGGCATTTGAAAGGCACCACAAAAGTTGTTCTACCTGCTTTCTGGGCTGAGATGGGGAACCGCTGAATTTTGGACTTGGCTGGTGACAAAATGTTCCAAACACACCCCCTGCACAACTCCACCGGGGAAGGTGCCAGACAGGAGTTCTCCTGGTAGTTTTTACATTGCTCTGGTAGGCATCTGAAAGACACCACAAAAGTTGTTCTACCTGCTTTCTGGGCTGAGATGGGGAACCGCTGAATTTTGGACTCGGCTGGTGACAAAATGTTCCAAAGACACCCCATGCACAACTCCACCGGGGAAGGTGCCAGGCAGGAGTTCTCTTGATAGCTTTTACACTACCTTGGTAGGCATTTGAGAGGCACCACAAAAGTTGTTCTACCTGCTTTCTGGGCTGAGATGGGGAACAGCTGAATTTTGGAGTCGGCTGGTGACAAAATGTTCCAAACACACCCCATGCACAACTCCACCGGGGAAGGTGCCAGACAGGAGTTCTCCTGGTAGTTTTTACATTGCTCCGGTAGGCATCTGAAAGGCACCACAAAAGTTGTTCTACCTGCTTTCTGGGCTGAGATGGGGAACCGCTGAATTTTGGACTCGGCTGGTGACAAAATGTTCCAAAGACACCCCAGTCACAACTCCACCGGGGAAGGTGCCAGACAGGAGTTCTCTTAGTAGTTTTTACACTACCTTGGTAGGCACCTGAAAGGCACCACAAAAGTTGTTCTACCTGCTTTCTGGGCTGAGATGGGGAACCGCTGAATTTTGGACTCGGCCGGTGACAAAATGTTCCAAACACACCCCATGCACAGCTCCACCGGGGAAGGTGCCAGGCAGGAGTTCTCTTGGTAGTTTTTACACTACCTTGGTAGGCAGCTGAAAGGCACCACAAAAGTTGTTCTACCTGCTTTCTGGGCTGAGATGGGGAACCGCTGAATTTTGGACTCGGCTGGTGACAAAATGTTCCAAACACACCCCCTGCACAACTCCACCGGGGAAGGTGCCAGACAGGAGTTCTCCTGGTAGTTTTTACATTGCTCTGGTAGGCATCTGAAAGACACCACAAAAGTTGTTCTACCTGCTTTCTGGGCTGAGATGGGGAACCGCTGAATTTTGGAGTCGGCTGGTGACAAAATGTTCCAAAGACACCCCATGCACAACTCCACCGGGGAAGGTGCCAGACAAGAGTTCTCTTGAGAGTTTTTACACTACCTTGGTAGGCATCTGAAAGACACCACAAAAGTTGTTCTACCTGCTTTCTGGGCTGAGATGGGGAACCGCTGAATTTTGGACTCGGCCGGTGACAAAATGTTCCAAACACACCCCCTGCACAACTCCACCGGGGAAGGTGCCAGACAGGAGTTCTCTTAGTAGTTTTTACACTACCTTGGTAGGCATCTGAAAGACACCACAAAAGTTGTTCTACCTGCTTTCTGGGCTGAGATGGGGAACCGCTGAATTTTGGACTCGGCCGGTGACAAAATGTTCCAAACACACCCCCTGCACAACTCCACCGGGGAAGGTGCCAGACAGGAGTTCTCTTAGTAGTTTTTACACTACCTTGGTAGGCAGCTGAAAGACACCACAAAAGTTGTTCTACCTGCTTTCTGGGCTGAGATGGGGAAACGCTGAATTTTGGACTCGGCTGGTGACAAAATGTTCCAAACACACCCCCTGCACAACTCCACCGGGGAAGGTGCCAGACAGGAGTTCTCTTGATAGTTTTTACACTACCTTGGTAGGCATCTGAAAGACACCACAAAAGTTGTTCTACCTGCTTTCTGGGCTGAGATGGGGAACCGCTGAATTTTGGAGTCGGCTGGTGACAATATGTTCCAAACACACCCCCTGCACAACTCCACCGGGGAAGGTGCCAGACGGGAGTTCTCCTGGTAGTTTTTACATTGCTCCGGTAGGCATCTGAAAGACACCACAAAAGTTGTTCTATCTGCTTTCTGGGCTGAGATGGGGAATCGCTGAATTTTGGACTCGGCCGGTGACAAAATGTTCCAAACACACCCCCTGCACAACTCCACCGGGGAAGGTGCCAGACAGGAGTTCTCCTGGTAGTTTTTACACTACCTTGGTAGGCACCTGAAAGACACCACAAAAGTTGTTCTACCTGCTTTCTGGGCTGAGATGGGGAATCGCTGAATTTTGGACTCGGCTGGTGACAAAATGTTCCAAACACACCCCCTGCACAACTCCACCGGGGAAGGTGCCAGACAGGAGTTCTCCTGGTAGTTTTTACATTGCTCCGGTAGGCATCTGAAAGACACCACAAAAGTTGTTCTATCTGCTTTCTGGGCTGAGATGGGGAATCGCTGAATTTTGGACTCGGCCGGTGACAAAATGTTCCAAACACACCCCCTGCACAACTCCACCGGGGAAGGTGCCAGACAGGAGTTCTCCTGGTAGTTTTTACACTACCTTGGTAGGCACCTGAAAGACACCACAAAAGTTGTTCTACCTGCTTTCTGGGCTGAGATGGGGAATCGCTGAATTTTGGACTCGGCTGGTGACAAAATGTTCCAAACACACCCCCTGCACAACTCCACCGGGGAAGGTGCCAGACAGGAGTTCTCCTGGTAGATTTTACACTACCTTGGTAGGGAGCTGAAAGGCAGCACAAAAGTTGTTCTACCTGCTTTCTGGGCTGAGATGGGGAATCGCTGAATTTTGGACTCGGCCGGTGACAAAATGTTCCAAACACACCCCCTGCACAACTCCACCGGGGAAGGTGCCAGACAGGAGTTCTCCTGGTAGTTTTTACACTACCTGGTAGTTTTTACACTACCTTGGTAGGCACCTGAAAGGCACCACAAAAGTTGTTCTACCTGCTTTCTGGGCTGAGATGGGGAACCGCTGAATTTTGGAGTCGGCTGGTGACAATATGTTCCAAACACACCCCCTGCACAACTCCACCGGGGAAGGTGCCAGACGGGAGTTCTCCTGGTAGTTTTTACATTGCTCCGGTAGGCATCTGAAAGACACCACAAAAGTTGTTCTATCTGCTTTCTGGGCTGAGATGGGGAATCGCTGAATTTTGGACTCGGCCGGTGACAAAATGTTCCAAAGACACCCCATGCACAACTCCACCGGGGAAGGTGCCAGACAGGAGTTCTCTTAGTAGTTTTTACACTACCTTGGTAGGCACCTGAAAGACACCACAAAAGTTGTTCTACCTGCTTTCTGGGCTGAGATGGGGAATCGCTGAATTTTGGAGTCGGCTGGTGACAAAATGTTCCAAACACACCCCCTGCACAACTCCACCGGGGAAGGTGCCAGACAGGAGTTCTCCTGGTAGATTTTACACTACCTTGGTAGGGAGCTGAAAGGCAGCACAAAAGTTGTTCTACCTGCTTTCTGGGCTGAGATGGGGAATCGCTGAATTTTGGACTCGGCCGGTGACAAAATGTTCCAAACACACCCCCTGCACAACTCCACTAGCGAAGGTGCCAGACAGGAGTTCTCCTGGTAGTTTTTACACTACCTTGGTAGGCAGCTGAAAGGCACCACAAAAGTTGTTCTACCTGCTTTCTGGGCTGAGATGGGGAAACGCTGAATTTTGGACTCGGCCGGTGACAAAATGTTCCAAACACACCCCCTGCACAACTCCACCGGGGAAGGTGCCAGACAAGCGTTCTCTTGAGAGTTTTTACACTACCTTGGTAGGCATCTAAAAGACACCACAAAAGTTGTTCTACCTGCTTTCTGGGCTGTGATGGGGAACAGCTGAATTTTGGACTCGGCTGGTGACAAAATGTTCCAAAGACACCCCATGCACAACTATACCGGGGAAGGTGCCAGACAGGAGTTCTCCTGGTAGTTTTTACATTGCTCCGGTAGGCATCTAAAAGACACCACAAAAGATGTTCTACCTGCTTTCTGGGCTGAGATGGGGAACCGCTGAATTTTGGACTCGGCCGGTGACAAAATGTTCCAAAGACACCCCATGCACAACTCCACCGGGGAAGGTGCCAGGCAGGAGTTCTCCTGGTAGTTTTTACACTACCTTGGTAGGCATTTGAAAGGCACCACAAAAGTTGTTCTACCTGCTTTCTGGGCTGAGATGGGGAAACGCTGAATTTTGGAGTCGGCTGGTGACAAAATGTTCCAAACACACCCCATGCACAACTCCACCGAGGAAGGGGCCAGACAGGAGTTCTCCTGGTAGTTTTTACATTGCTCCGGTAGGCATCTGAAAGACACCACAAAAGTTGTTCTACCTGCTTTCTGGGCTGAGATGGGGAACCGCTGAATTTTGGACTCGGCTGGTGACAAAACGTTCCAAACACAACCCCTGCACAACTCCACCGGGGAAGGTGCCAGACAGGAGTTCTCCTGGTAGATTTTACACTACCTTGGTAGGGAGCTGAAAGGCAGCACAAAAGTTGTTCTACCTGCTTTCTGGGCTGAGATGGGGAACCGCTGAATTTTGGAGTCGGCCGGTGACAAAATGTTCAAAAACACCCCATGCACAACTCCCCGGGGAAGGTGCCAGGCAGGAGTTCTCTTGGTAGTTTTTACACTACCTTGGTAGGCATTTGAAAGGCACCACAAAAGTTGTTCTACCTGCTTTCTGGGCTGAGATGGGGAACCGCTGAATTTTTGGACTCGGCTGGTGACAAAATATTCCGAACACACCCCATGCACAACTCCACCGGGGAAGGTGCCAGACAGGAGTTCAATAATAGTTTTTACACTACCTTGGTAGGCAGCTGAAAGGCACCACAAAAGTTGTTCTACCTGCTTTCTGGGCTGAGATGGGGAACAGCTGAATTTTGGACTCGGCCGGTGACAAAATGTTCCAAACACACCCCATGCACAACTCCACTAGCGAAGGTGCCAGGGACGAGCTCTGTTGGTAGTTTTTACATTGCTCCGGTAGGCATCAAAAGGACACCACAAAAGTTGTTCTACCTGCTTTCTGGGCTGAGATGGGGAATCGCTGAATTTTGGACTCGGCCGGTGACAAAATGTTCCAAACACACCCCCTGCACAACTCCACCGGGGAAGGTGCCAGACAGGAGTTCTCCTGGTAGTTTTTACACTACCTTGGTAGGCATTTGAAAGGCACCACAAAAGTTGTTCTACCTGCTTTCTGGGCTGAGATGGGGAACCACTGAATTTTGGACTCGGCTGGTGACAAAATGTTCCAAACACACCCCCTGCACAACTCCACCGGGGAAGGTGCCAGACAGGAGTTCTCCTGGTAGTTTTTACATTGCTCTGGTAGGCATCTGAAAGACACCACAAAAGTTGTTCTACCTGCTTTCTGGGCTGAGATGGGGAACCGCTGAATTTTGGACTCGGCCGGTGACAAAATGTTCCAAAGACACCCCATGCACAACTCCACCGGGGAAGGTGCCAGGCAGGAGTTCTCTTGATAGCTTTTACACTACCTTGGTAGGCATTTGAGAGGCACCACAAAAGTTGTTCTACCTGCTTTCTGGGCTGAGATGGGGAACAGCTGAATTTTGGAGTCGGCTGGTGACAAAATGTTCCAAACACACCCCATGCACAACTCCACCGGGGAAGGTGCCAGACAGGAGTTCTCCTGGTAGTTTTTACATTGCTCCGGTAGGCATCTGAAAGGCACCACAAAAGTTGTTCTACCTGCTTTCTGGGCTGAGATGGGGAACCGCTGAATTTTGGAGTCGGCTGGTGACAAAATGTTCCAAACACACCCCATGCACAACTCCACCGGGGAAGGTGCCAGACAAGAGTTCTCTTGAGAGTTTTTACACTACCTTGGTAGGCATCTGAAAGACACCACAAAAGTTGTTCTACCTGCTTTCTGGGCTGAGATGGGGAACCGCTGAATTTTGGACTCGGCCGGTGACAAAATGTTCCAAACACACCCCCTGCACAACTCCACCGGGGAAGGTGCCAGACAGGAGTTCTCTTAGTAGTTTTTACACTACCTTGGTAGGCATCTGAAAGACACCACAAAAGTTGTTCTACCTGCTTTCTGGGCTGAGATGGGGAACCGCTGAATTTTGGACTCGGCCGGTGACAAAATGTTCCAAACACACCCCCTGCACAACTCCACCGGGGAAGGTGCCAGACAGGAGTTCTCTTAGTAGTTTTTACACTACCTTGGTAGGCAGCTGAAAGACACCACAAAAGTTGTTCTACCTGCTTTCTGGGCTGAGATGGGGAAACGCTGAATTTTGGACTCGGCTGGTGACAAAATGTTCCAAACACACCCCCTGCACAACTCCACCGGGGAAGGTGCCAGACAGGAGTTCTCTTGATAGTTTTTACACTACCTTGGTAGGCATTTGAAAGACACCACAAAAGTTGTTCTACCTGCTTTCTGGGCTGAGATGGGGAACCGCTGAATTTTGGAGTCGGCTGGTGACAATATGTTCCAAACACACCCCCTGCACAACTCCACCGGGGAAGGTGCCAGACGGGAGTTCTCCTTGTAGTTTTTACATTGCTCCGGTAGGCATCTGAAAGACACCACAAAAGTTGTTCTATCTGCTTTCTGGGCTGAGATGGGGAATCGCTGAATTTTGGACTCGGCCGGTGACAAAATGTTCCAAACACACCCCCTGCACAACTCCACCGGGGAAGGTGCCAGACAGGAGTTCTCCTGGTAGTTTTTACACTACCTTGGTAGGCACCTGAAAGGCACCACAAAAGTTGTTCTACCTGCTTTCTGGGCTGAGATGGGGAACCGCTGAATTTTGGAGTCGGCTGGTGACAATATGTTCCAAACACACCCCCTGCACAACTCCACCGGGGAAGGTGCCAGACGGGAGTTCTCCTGGTAGTTTTTACATTGCTCCGGTAGGCATCTGAAAGACACCACAAAAGTTGTTCTATCTGCTTTCTGGGCTGAGATGGGGAACCGCTGAATTTTGGACTCGGCCGGTGACAAAATGTTCCAAAGACACCCCATGCACAACTCCACCGGGGAAGGTGCCAGACAGGAGTTCTCTTAGTAGTTTTTACACTACCTTGGTAGGCACCTGAAAGACACCACAAAAGTTGTTCTACCTGCTTTCTGGGCTGAGATGGGGAATCGCTGAATTTTGGACTCGGCTGGTGACAAAATGTTCCAAACACACCCCCTGCACAACTCCACCGGGGAAGGTGCCAGACAGGAGTTCTCCTGGTAGATTTTACACTACCTTGGTAGGGAGCTGAAAGGCAGCACAAAAGTTGTTCTACCTGCTTTCTGGGCTGAGATGGGGAATCGCTGAATTTTGGACTCGGCCGGTGACAAAATGTTCCAAACACACCCCCTGCACAACTCCACCGGGGAAGGTGCCAGACAGGAGTTCTCCTGGTAGTTTTTACACTACCTGGTAGTTTTTACACTACCTTGGTAGGCACCTGAAAGGCACCACAAAAGTTGTTCTACCTGCTTTCTGGGCTGAGATGGGGAACCGCTGAATTTTGGAGTCGGCTGGTGACAATATGTTCCAAACACACCCCCTGCACAACTCCACCGGGGAAGGTGCCAGACGGGAGTTCTCCTGGTAGTTTTTACATTGCTCCGGTAGGCATCTGAAAGACACCACAAAAGTTGTTCTATCTGCTTTCTGGGCTGAGATGGGGAATCGCTGAATTTTGGACTCGGCCGGTGACAAAATGTTCCAAAGACACCCCATGCACAACTCCACCGGGGAAGGTGCCAGACAGGAGTTCTCTTAGTAGTTTTTACACTACCTTGGTAGGCACCTGAAAGACACCACAAAAGTTGTTCTACCTGCTTTCTGGGCTGAGATGGGGAATCGCTGAATTTTGGACTCGGCTGGTGACAAAATGTTCCAAACACACCCCCTGCACAACTCCACCGGGGAAGGTGCCAGACAGGAGTTCTCCTGGTAGATTTTACACTACCTTGGTAGGGAGCTGAAAGGCAGCACAAAAGTTGTTCTACCTGCTTTCTGGGCTGAGATGGGGAATCGCTGAATTTTGGACTCGGCCGGTGACAAAATGTTCCAAACACACCCCCTGCACAACTCCACCGGGGAAGGTGCCAGACAGGAGTTCTCCTGGTAGTTTTTACACTACCTGGTAGTTTTTACACTACCTTGGTAGGCACCTGAAAGGCACCACAAAAGTTGTTCTACCTGCTTTCTGGGCTGAGATGGGGAACCGCTGAATTTTGGAGTCGGCTGGTGACAATATGTTCCAAACACACCCCCTGCACAACTCCACCGGGGAAGGTGCCAGACAGGAGTTCTCTTAGTAGTTTTTACACTACCTTGGTAGGCATCTGAAAGACACCACAAAAGTTGTTCTATCTGCTTTCTGGGCTGAGATGGGGAATCGCTGAATTTTGGACTCGGCCGGTGACAAAATGTTCCAAACACACCCCCTGCACAACTCCACCGGGGAAGGTGCCAGACAGGAGTTCTCTTAGAAGTTTTTACACTACCTTGGTAGGCAGCTGAAAGGCACCACAAAAGTTGTTCTACCTGCTTTCTGGGCTGAGATGGGGAACAGCTGAATTTTGGACTCGGCCGGTGACAAAATGTTCCAAACACACCCCATGCACAACTCCACTAGCGAAGGTGCCAGGGACGAGCTCTGTTGGTAGTTTTTACATTGCTCCGGTAGGCATCAAAAGGACACCACAAAAGTTGTTCTACCTGCTTTCTGGGCTGAGATGGGGAATCGCTGAATTTTGGACTCGGCCGGTGACAAAATGTTCCAAACACACCCCCTGCACAACTCCACCGGGGAAGGTGCCAGACAGGAGTTCTCCTGGTAGTTTTTACACTACCTTGGTAGGCATTTGAAAGGCACCACAAAAGTTGTTCTACCTGCTTTCTGGGCTGAGATGGGGAACCGCTGAATTTTGGACTCGGCTGGTGACAAAATGTTCCAAACACACCCCCTGCACAACTCCACCGGGGAAGGTGCCAGACAGGAGTTCTCCTGGTAGTTTTTACATTGCTCTGGTAGGCATCTGAAAGACACCACAAAAGTTGTTCTACCTGCTTTCTGGGCTGAGATGGGGAACCGCTGAATTTTGGACTCGGCCGGTGACAAAATGTTCCAAAGACACCCCATGCACAACTCCACCGGGGAAGGTGCCAGGCAGGAGTTCTCTTGATAGCTTTTACACTACCTTGGTAGGCATTTGAGAGGCACCACAAAAGTTGTTCTACCTGCTTTCTGGGCTGAGATGGGGAACAGCTGAATTTTGGAGTCGGCTGGTGACAAAATGTTCCAAACACACCCCATGCACAACTCCACCGGGGAAGGTGCCAGACAGGAGTTCTCCTGGTAGTTTTTACATTGCTCCGGTAGGCATCTGAAAGGCACCACAAAAGTTGTTCTACCTGCTTTCTGGGCTGAGATGGGGAACCGCTGAATTTTGGAGTCGGCTGGTGACAAAATGTTCCAAACACACCCCATGCACAACTCCACCGGGGAAGGTGCCAGGCAGGAGTTCTCTTGAGAGTTTTTACACTACCTTGGTAGGCATCTGAAAGACACCACAAAAGTTGTTCTACCTGCTTTCTGGGCTGAGATGGGGAACCGCTGAATTTTGGACTCGGCCGGTGACAAAATGTTCCAAACACACCCCCTGCACAACTCCACCGGGGAAGGTGCCAGACAGGAGTTCTCTTAGTAGTTTTTACACTACCTTGGTAGGCATCTGAAAGACACCACAAAAGTTGTTCTACCTGCTTTCTGGGCTGAGATGGGGAACCGCTGAATTTTGGACTCGGCCGGTGACAAAATGTTCCAAACACACCCCCTGCACAACTCCACCGGGGAAGGTGCCAGACAGGAGTTCTCTTAGTAGTTTTTACACTACCTTGGTAGGCAGCTGAAAGACACCACAAAAGTTGTTCTACCTGCTTTCTGGGCTGAGATGGGGAAACGCTGAATTTTGGACTCGGCTGGTGACAAAATGTTCCAAACACACCCCCTGCACAACTCCACCGGGGAAGGTGCCAGACAGGAGTTCTCTTGATAGTTTTTACACTACCTTGGTAGGCATTTGAAAGACACCACAAAAGTTGTTCTACCTGCTTTCTGGGCTGAGATGGGGAACCGCTGAATTTTGGAGTCGGCTGGTGACAATATGTTCCAAACACACCCCCTGCACAACTCCACCGGGGAAGGTGCCAGACGGGAGTTCTCCTTGTAGTTTTTACATTGCTCCGGTAGGCATCTGAAAGACACCACAAAAGTTGTTCTATCTGCTTTCTGGGCTGAGATGGGGAATCGCTGAATTTTGGACTCGGCCGGTGACAAAATGTTCCAAACACACCCCCTGCACAACTCCACCGGGGAAGGTGCCAGACAGGAGTTCTCCTGGTAGTTTTTACACTACCTTGGTAGGCACCTGAAAGGCACCACAAAAGTTGTTCTACCTGCTTTCTGGGCTGAGATGGGGAACCGCTGAATTTTGGAGTCGGCTGGTGACAATATGTTCCAAACACACCCCCTGCACAACTCCACCGGGGAAGGTGCCAGACGGGAGTTCTCCTGGTAGTTTTTACATTGCTCCGGTAGGCATCTGAAAGACACCACAAAAGTTGTTCTATCTGCTTTCTGGGCTGAGATGGGGAATCGCTGAATTTTGGACTCGGCCGGTGACAAAATGTTCCAAAGACACCCCATGCACAACTCCACCGGGGAAGGTGCCAGACAGGAGTTCTCTTAGTAGTTTTTACACTACCTTGGTAGGCACCTGAAAGACACCACAAAAGTTGTTCTACCTGCTTTCTGGGCTGAGATGGGGAATCGCTGAATTTTGGACTCGGCTGGTGACAAAATGTTCCAAACACACCCCCTGCACAACTCCACCGGGGAAGGTGCCAGACAGGAGTTCTCCTGGTAGATTTTACACTACCTTGGTAGGGAGCTGAAAGGCAGCACAAAAGTTGTTCTACCTGCTTTCTGGGCTGAGATGGGGAATCGCTGAATTTTGGACTCGGCCGGTGACAAAATGTTCCAAACACACCCCCTGCACAACTCCACCGGGGAAGGTGCCAGACAGGAGTTCTCCTGGTAGTTTTTACACTACCTGGTAGTTTTTACACTACCTTGGTAGGCACCTGAAAGGCACCACAAAAGTTGTTCTACCTGCTTTCTGGGCTGAGATGGGGAACCGCTGAATTTTGGAGTCGGCTGGTGACAATATGTTCCAAACACACCCCCTGCACAACTCCACCGGGGAAGGTGCCAGACGGGAGTTCTCCTGGTAGTTTTTACATTGCTCCGGTAGGCATCTGAAAGACACCACAAAAGTTGTTCTATCTGCTTTCTGGGCTGAGATGGGGAATCGCTGAATTTTGGACTCGGCCGGTGACAAAATGTTCCAAAGACACCCCATGCACAACTCCACCGGGGAAGGTGCCAGACAGGAGTTCTCTTAGTAGTTTTTACACTACCTTGGTAGGCACCTGAAAGACACCACAAAAGTTGTTCTACCTGCTTTCTGGGCTGAGATGGGGAATCGCTGAATTTTGGACTCGGCTGGTGACAAAATGTTCCAAACACACCCCCTGCACAACTCCACCGGGGAAGGTGCCAGACAGGAGTTCTCCTGGTAGATTTTACACTACCTTGGTAGGGAGCTGAAAGGCAGCACAAAAGTTGTTCTACCTGCTTTCTGGGCTGAGATGGGGAATCGCTGAATTTTGGACTCGGCCGGTGACAAAATGTTCCAAACACACCCCCTGCACAACTCCACCGGGGAAGGTGCCAGACAGGAGTTCTCCTGGTAGTTTTTACACTACCTGGTAGTTTTTACACTACCTTGGTAGGCACCTGAAAGGCACCACAAAAGTTGTTCTACCTGCTTTCTGGGCTGAGATGGGGAACCGCTGAATTTTGGAGTCGGCTGGTGACAATATGTTCCAAACACACCCCCTGCACAACTCCACCGGGGAAGGTGCCAGACAGGAGTTCTCTTAGTAGTTTTTACACTACCTTGGTAGGCATCTGAAAGACACCACAAAAGTTGTTCTATCTGCTTTCTGGGCTGAGATGGGGAACCGCTGAATTTTGGACTCGGCCGGTGACAAAATGTTCCAAACACACCCCCTGCACAACTCCACCGGGGAAGGTGCCAGACAGGAGTTCTCTTAGAAGTTTTTACACTACCTTGGTAGGCATCTGAAAGACACCACAAAAGTTGTTCTACCTGCTTTCTGGGCTGAGATGGGGAAACGCTGAATTTTGGACTCGGCTGGTGACAAAATGTTCCAAACACACCCCCTGCACAACTCCACCGGGGAAGGTGCCAGACAGGAGTTCTCCTGGTAGATTTTACATTGCTCCGGTAGGCATCTTAAAGACACCACAAAAGTTGTTCTACCTGCTTTCTGGGCTGAGATGGGGAACCGCTGAATTTTGGAGTCGGCCGGTGACAAAATGTTCCAAACACACCCCCTGCACAACTCCACCGGGGAAGGTGCCAGACAGGAGTTCTCCTGGTAGTTTTTACACTACCTTGGTAGGCACCTGAAAGGCACCACAAAAGTTGTTCTACCTGCTTTCTGGGCTGAGATGGGGAATCGCTGAATTTTGGACTCGGCTGGTGACAAAATGTTCCAAACACACCCCCTGCACAACTCCACCGGGGAAGGTGCCAGACAAGCGTTCTCTTGATAGTTTTTACACTACCTTGGTAGGCATCTAAAAGACACCACAAAAGTTGTTCTACCTGCTTTCTGGGCTGAGATGGGGAAACGCTGAATTTTGGACTCGGCCGGTGACAAAATGTTCCAAACACACCCCCTGCACAACTCCACCGGGGAAGGTGCCAGACGGGAGTTCTCCTGGTAGTTTTTACATTGCTCCGGTAGGCATCTAAAAGACACCACAAAAGATGTTCTACCTGCTTTCTGGGCTGAGATGGGGAACCGCTGAATTTTGGAGTCGGCCGGTGACAAAATGTTCCAAACACACCCCCTGCACAACTCCACCGGGGAAGGTGCCAGGCAGGAGTTCTCTTGGTAGATTTTACACTACCTTGGTAGGGAGCTGAAAGGCAGCACAAAAGTTGTTCTACCTGCTTTCTGGGCTGAGATGGGGAATCGCTGAATTTTGGACTCGGCCGGTGACAAAATGTTCCAAACACATCCCATGCACAACTCCACTAGCGAAGGTGCCAGACAGGAGTTCTCTTAGTAGTTTTTACATTGCTCCGGTAGGCATCTGAAAGACACCACAAAAGTTGTTCTACCTGCTTTCTGGGCTGAGATGGGGAACCGCTGAATTTTGGACTCGGCTGGTGACAAAATGTTCCAAACACACCCCCTGCACAACTCCACCGGGGAAGGTGCCAGACAGGAGTTCTCTTGATAGTTTTTACACTACCTTGGTAGGCATCTGAAAGACACCACAAAAGTTGTTCTACCTGCTTTCTGGGCTGAGATGGGGAAACGCTGAATTTTGGAGTCGGCCGGTGACAAAATGTTCCAAACACACCCCATGCACAACTCCACCGGGGAAGGTGCCAGGCAGGAGTTCTCTTGGTAGATTTTACACTACCTTGGTAGGGAGCTGAAAGGCACCACAAAAGTTGTTCTACCTGCTTTCTGGGCTGAGATGGGGAATCGCTGAATTTTGGACTCGGCCGGTGACAAAATGTTCCAAACACACCCCCTGCACAACTCCACCGGGGAAGGTGCCAGACAGGAGTTCTCCTGGTAGTTTTTACATTGCTCCGGTAGGCATCTGAAAGACACCACAAAAGTTGTTCTACCTGCTTTCTGGGCTGAGATGGGGAACCGCTGAATTTTGGACTCGGCTGGTGACAAAATGTTCCAAACACACCCCCTGCACAACTCCACTGGGGAAGGTGCCAGACAGGAGTTCTCTTGATAGTTTTTACACTACCTTGGTAGGCATCTGAAAGACACCACAAAAGTTGTTCTACCTGCTTTCTGGGCTGAGATGGGGAAACGCTGAATTTTGGAGTCGGCTGGTGACAATATGTTCCAAACACACCCCCTGCACAACTCCACCGGGGAAGGTGCCAGACGGGAGTTCTCCTGATAGTTTTTACATTGCTCCGGTAGGCATCTGAAAGACACCACAAAAGTTGTTCTATCTGCTTTCTGGGCTGAGATGGGGAATCGCTGAATTTTGGACTCGGCCGGTGACAAAATGTTCCAAACACACCCCATGCACAACTCCACCGGGGAAGGTGCCAGGCAGGAGTTCTCTTGGTAGATTTTACACTACCTTGGTAGGGAGCTGAAAGGCAGCACAAAAGTTGTTCTACCTGCTTTCTGGGCTGAGATGGGGAACCGCTGAATTTTGGAGTCGGCCGGTGACAAAATGTTCCAAAGACACCCCATGCACAACTCCACCGGGGAAGGTGCCAGACAGGAGTTCTCCTGGTAGTTTTTACACTACCTTGGTAGGCACCTGAAAGGCACCACAAAAGTTGTTCTACCTGCTTTCTGGGCTGAGATGGGGAACCGCTGAATTTTGGAGTCGGGCGGTGACAAAATGTTCCAAACACACCCCCTGCACAACTCCACCGGGGAAGGTGCCAGACAGGAGTTCTCCTGGTAGTTTTTACATTGCTCCGGTAGGCATCTGAAAGACACCACAAAAGTTGTTCTACCTGCTTTCTGGGCTGAGATGGGGAACCGCTGAATTTTGGAGTCGGCCGGTGACAAAATGTTCCAAACACACCCCCTGCACAACTCCACTAGCGAAGGTGCCAGACAGGAGTTCTCCTGGTAGTTTTTACACTACCTTGGTAGGCAGCTGAAAGGCACCACAAAAGTTGTTCTACCTGCTTTCTGGGCTGAGATGGGGAACCGCTGAATTTTGGACTCGGCCGGTGACAAAATGTTCCAAACACACCCCCTGCAAAACTCCACCGGGGAAGGTGCCAGACAAGCGTTCTCTTGATAGTTTTTACACTACCTTGGTAGGCATCTAAAAGACACCACAAAAGTTGTTCTACCTGCTTTCTGGGCTGTGATGGGGAACAGCTGAATTTTGGACTCGGCTGGTGACAAAATGTTCCAAAGACACCCCATGCACAACTATACCGGGGAAGGTGCCAGACAGGAGTTCTCCTGGTAGTTTTTACATTGCTCCGGTAGGCATCTAAAAGACACCACAAAAGATGTTCTACCTGCTTTCTGGGCTGAGATGGGGAACCGCTGAATTTTGGACTCGGCCGGTGACAAAATGTTCCAAAGACACCCCATGCACAACTCCACCGGGGAAGGTGCCAGGCAGGAGTTCTCCTGGTAGTTTTTACACTACCTTGGTAGGCATTTGAAAGGCACCACAAAAGTTGTTCTACCTGCTTTCTGGGCTGAGATGGGGAAACGCTGAATTTTGGAGTCGGCTGGTGACAAAATGTTCCGAACACACCCCATGCACAACTCCACCGAGGAAGGGGCCAGACAGGAGTTCTCCTGGTAGTTTTTACATTGCTCCGGTAGGCATCTGAAAGACACCACAAAAGTTGTTCTACCTGCTTTCTGGGCTGAGATGGGGAACCGCTGAATTTTGGACTCGGCTGGTGACAAAATGTTCCAAACACACCCCCTGCACAACTCCACCGGGGAAGGTGCCAGACAGGAGTTCTCCTGGTAGATTTTACACTACCTTGGTAGGGAGCTGAAAGGCAGCACAAAAGTTGTTCTACCTGCTTTCTGGGCTGAGATGGGGAACCGCTGAATTTTGGAGTCGGCCGGTGACAAAATGTTCCAAACACACCCCATGCACAACTCCCCGGGGAAGGTGCCAGGCAGGAGTTCTCTTGGTAGTTTTTACACTACCTTGGTAGGCATTTGAAAGGCACCACAAAAGTTGTTCTACCTGCTTTCTGGGCTGAGATGGGGAACCGCTGAATTTTTGGACTCGGCTGGTGACAAAATATTCCGAACACACCCCATGCACAACTCCACCGGGGAAGGTGCCAGACAGGAGTTCAATAATAGTTTTTACACTACCTTGGTAGGCAGCTGAAAGGCACCACAAAAGTTGTTCTACCTGCTTTCTGGACTGAGATGGGGAATCGCTGAATTTTGGACTCGGCCGGTGACAAAATGTTCCAAACACACCCCATGCACAACTCCACCGGGGAAGGTGCCAGACAGGAGTTCTCTTAATAGTTTTTACACTACCTTGGTAGGCAGCTGAAAGGCAGCACAAAAGTTGTTCTACCTGCTTTCTGGGCTGAGATGGGGAACCGCTGAATTTTGGACTCGGCTGGTGACAAAATGTTCCAAACACACCCCATGCACAACTCCACCGGGGAAGGTGCCAGACAGGAGTTCTCCTGGTAGTTTTTACATTGCTCTGGTAGGCATCTGAAAGACACCACAAAAGTTGTTCTACCTTCTTTCTGGGCTGAGATGGGGAACCGCTGAATTTTGGACTCGGCCGGTGACAAAATGTTCCAAACACACCCCCTGCACAACTCCACCGGGGAAGGTGCCAGACAGGAGTTCTCTTAGTAGTTTTTACACTACCTTGGTAGGCAGCTGAAAGGCACCACAAAAGTTGTTCTACCTGCTTTCTGGGCTGAGATGGGGAACCGCTGAATTTTGGACTCGGCCAGTGACAAAATGTTCCAAACACACCCCATGCACAACTCCACCGGGGAAGGTGCCAGACAGGAGTTCTCCTGGTAGTTTTTACACTACCTTGGTAGGCAGCTGAAAGGCACCACAAAAGTTGTTCTACCTGCTTTCTGGGCTGAGATGGGGAACCGCTGAATTTTGGACTCTGCTGGTGACAAAATGTTCCAAACACACCCCATGCACAACTCCACTAGCGAAGGTGCCAGGGACGAGCTCTGTTGGTAGTTTTTACATTGCTCCGGTAGGCATCAAAAGGACACCACAAAAGTTGTTCTACCTGCTTTCTGGGCTGAGATGGGGAACCGCTGAATTTTGGAGTCGGGCGGTGACAAAATGTTCCAAACACACCCCATGCACAACTCCACCGGGGAAGGTGCCAGACAGGAGTTCTCCTGGTAGTTTTTACATTGCTCCGGTAGGCATCTGAAAGACACCACAAAAGTTGTTCTACCTGCTTTCTGGGCTGAGATGGGGAACCGCTGAATTTTGGAGTCGGCCGGTGACAAAATGTTCCAAACACACCCCATGCACAACTCCACCGGGGAAGGTGCCAGACAGGAGTTCTCTTAGTAGTTTTTACACTACCTTGGTAGGCAGCTGAAAGGCACCACAAAAGTTGTTCTACCTGCTTTCTGGGCTGAGATGGGGAACCGCTGAATTTTGGAGTCGGCCGGCGACAAAATGTTCCAAACACACCCCCTGCACAACTCCACCGGGGAAGGTGCCAGATAGGAGTTCTCCTGGTAGTTTTTACATTGCTCCGGTAGGCATCTGAAAGACACCACAAAAGTTGTTCTACCTGCTTTCTGGGCTGAGATGGGGAACCACTGAATTTTGGAGTCGGCCGGTGACAAAATGTTCCAAACACACCCCATGCACAACTCCACCGGGGAAGGTGCCAGACAGGAGTTCTCTTAATAGTTTTTACACTACCTTGGTAGGCAGCTGAAAGGCAGCACAAAAGTTGTTCTACCTGCTTTCTGGGCTGAGATGGGAAACCGCTGAATTTTGGACTCGGCTGGTGACAATATGTTCCAAAGACACCCCATGCACAACTCCACCGGGGAAGGTGCCAGACAGGAGTTCTCTTAGTAGTTTTTACACTACCTTGGTAGGCAGCTAAAAGGCACCACAAAAGTTGTTCTACCTGCTTTCTGGGCTGAGATGGGGAACAGCTGAATTTTGGAGTCGGCCGGTGACAAAATGTTCCAAACACACCCCATGCACAACTCCACTGGGGAAGGTGCCAGACAGGAGTTCTCCTGGTAGATTTTACATTGCTCCGGTAGGCATCTGAAAGACACCACAAAAGTTGTTCTTCCTGCTTTCTGGGCTGAGATGGGGAACCGCTGAATTTTGGAGTCGGGCGGTGACAAAATGTTCCAAAGACACCCCATGCACAACTCCACCGGGGAAGGTGCCAGACAGGAGTTCTCCTGGTAGTTTTTACACTACCTTGGTAGGCATTTGAAAGACACCACAAAAGTTGTTCTACCTGCTTTCTGGGCTGAGATGGGGAACCGCTGAATTTTGGAGTCGGCTGGTGACAAAATGTTCCAAACACACCCCATGCACAACTCCACCGGGGAAGGTGCCAGACAGGAGTTCTCCTGGTAGTTTTTACATTGCTCCGGTAGGCATCTGAAAGACACCACAAAAGTTGTTCTATCTGCTTTCTGGGCTGAGATGGGGAACCGCTGAATTTTGGAGTCGGGCGGTGACAAAATGTTCCAAACACACCCCCTGCACAACTCCACCGGGGAAGGTGCCAGGCAGGAGTTCTCCTGGTAGTTTTACATTGCTCCGGTAGGCATCTGAAAGGCACCACAAAAGTTGTTCTACCTGCTTTCTGGGCTGAGATGGGGAACCGCTGAATTTTGGAGTCGGCCGGTGACAAAATGTTCCAAACACACCCCATGCACAACTCCACCGGGGAAGGTGCCAGACAGGAGTTCTCCTGGTAGTTTTTACACTACCTTGGTAGGCAGCTGAAAGGCACCACAAAAGTTGTTCTACCTGCTTTCTGGCTGAGATGGGGAACCGCTGAATTTTGGAGTCGGCTGGTGACAATATGTTCCAAACACACCCCATGCACAACTCCACTAGCGAAGGTGCCAGGGACGAGCTCTGTTGGTAGTTTTTACATTGCTCCGGTAGGCATCAAAAGGACACCACAAAAGTTGTTCTACCTGCTTTCTGGGCTGAGATGGTGAACCGCTGAATTTTGGAGTCGGCTCCTGACGAAATGTTCCAAAGACACCCCATGCACAACTCCACCGGGGAAGGTGCCAGGCAGGAGTTCTCCTGGTAGTTTTTACACTACCTTGGTAGCCATTTGAAAGGCACCACAAAAGTTGTTCTACCTGCTTTCTGGGCTGAGATGGGGAACCGCTGAATTTTGGACTCGGCTGGTGACAAAATGTTCCAAACACACCCCCTGCACAACTCCACCGGGGAAGGTGCCAGACAGGAGTTCTCCTGGTAGTTTTTACATTGCTCCGGTAGGCATCTGAAAGACACCACAAAAGTTGTTCTACCTGCTTTCTGGGCTGAGATGGGGAACCGCTGAATTTTGGACTCGGCCGGTGACAAAATGTTCCAAACACACCCCATGCACAACTCCACCGGGGAAGGTGCCAGGCAGGAGTTCTCCTGGTAGTTTTTAAACTACCTTGGTAGGCAGCTGAAAGGCACCACAAAAGTTGTTCTACCTGCTTTCTTGGCTGAGATGGGGAACGGCTGAATTTTGGACTCGGCTGGTGACAAAATGTTCCGAACACACCCCATGCACAACTCCACCGGGGAAGGTGCCAGACAGGAGTTCTCCTGGTAGTTTTTACATTGCTCCGGTAGGCATCTGAAAGACACCACAAAAGTTGTTCTACCTGCTTTCTGGGCTGAGATGGGGAACCGCTGAATTTTGGAGTCGGCCGGCGACAAAATGTTCCAAACACACCCCCTGCACAACTCCACCGGGGAAGGTGCCAGACAGGAGTTCTCCTGGTAGTTTTTACACTACCTTGGTAGGCACCTGAAAGGCACCACAAAAGTTGTTCTACCTGCTTTCTGGGCTGAGATGGGGAACCGCTGAATTTTGGAGTCGGCCGGTGACAAAATGTTCCAAACACACCCCCTGCACAACTCCACCGGGGAAGGTGCCAGACAGGAGTTCTCCTGGTAGTTTTTACATTGCTCCGGTAGGCATCTGAAAGACACCACAAAAGTTGTTCTACCTGCTTTCTGGGCTGAGATGGGGAACCGCTGAATTTTGGAGTCGGCCGGTGACAAAATGTTCCAAACACACCCCATGCACAACTCCACCGGGGAAGGTGCCAGACAGGAGTTCTCCTGGTAGTTTTTAAACTACCTTGGTAGGCATTTGAAAGGCACCACAAAAGTTGTTCTACCTGCTTTCTTGGCTGAGATGGGGAACGGCTGAATTTTGGACTCGGCTGGTGACAAAATGTTCCGAACACACCCCATGCACAACTCCACCGGGGAAGGTGCCAGACAGGAGTTCTCCTGGTAGTTTTTACATTGCTCCGGTAGGCATCTGAAAGACACCACAAAAGTTGTTCTACCTGCTTTCTGGGCTGAGATGGGGAAACGCTGAATTTTGGACTCGGCCGGTGACAAAATGTTCCAAACACACCCCATGCACAACTCCACCGGGGAAGGTGCCAGACAGGAGTTCTCCTGGTAGTTTTTACATTGCTCCGGTAGGCATCTGAAAGACACCACAAAAGTTGTTCTATCTGCTTTCTGGGCTGAGATGGGGAACCGCTGAATTTTGGAGTCGGGCGGTGACAAAATGTTCCAAACACACCCCCTGCACAACTCCACCGGGGAAGGTGCCAGACAGGAGTTCTCCTGGTAGTTTTTACATTGCTCCGGTAGGCATCTGAAAGGCACCACAAAAGTTGTTCTACCTGCTTTCTGGGCTGAGATGGGGAACCGCTGAATTTTGGAGTCGGCCGGTGACAAAATGTTCCAAACACACCCCATGCACAACTCCACCGGGGAAGGTGCCAGACAGGAGTTCTCCTGGTAGTTTTTACATTGCTCCGGTAGGCATCTAAAAGACACCACAAAAGTTGTTCTACCTGCTTTCTGGGCTGAGATGGGGAACCGCTGAATTTTGGACTTGGCTGGTGACAAAATGTTCCAAACACACCCCCTGCACAACTCCACCGGGGAAGGTGCCAGACAGGAGTTCTCCTGGTAGTTTTTACACTACCTTGGTAGGCACCTGAAAGGCACCACAAAAGTTGTTCTACCTGCTTTCTGGGCTGAGATGGGGAACCGCTGAATTTTGGAGTCGGCCGGTGACAAAATGTTCCAAACACACCCCCTGCACAACTCCACCGGGGAAGGTGCCAGACAGGAGTTCTCCTGGTAGTTTTTACATTGCTCCGGTAGGCATCTGAAAGACACCACAAAAGTTGTTCTACCTGCTTTCTGGGCTGAGATGGGGAACCGCTGAATTTTGGAGTCGGCCGGTGACAAAATGTTCCAAACACACCCCATGCACAACTCCACCGGGGAAGGTGCCAGACAGGAGTTCTCCTGGTAGTTTTTAAACTACCTTGGTAGGCATTTGAAAGGCACCACAAAAGTTGTTCTACCTGCTTTCTTGGCTGAGATGGGGAACGGCTGAATTTTGGACTCGGCTGGTGACAAAATGTTCCGAACACACCCCATGCACAACTCCACCGGGGAAGGTGCCAGACAGGAGTTCTCCTGGTAGTTTTTACATTGCTCCGGTAGGCATCTGAAAGACACCACAAAAGTTGTTCTACCTGCTTTCTGGGCTGAGATGGGGAAACGCTGAATTTTGGACTCGGCCGGTGACAAAATGTTCCAAACACACCCCATGCACAACTCCACCGGGGAAGGTGCCAGACAGGAGTTCTCCTGGTAGTTTTTACATTGCTCCGGTAGGCATCTGAAAGACACCACAAAAGTTGTTCTATCTGCTTTCTGGGCTGAGATGGGGAACCGCTGAATTTTGGAGTCGGGCGGTGACAAAATGTTCCAAACACACCCCCTGCACAACTCCACCGGGGAAGGTGCCAGACAGGAGTTCTCCTGGTAGTTTTTACATTGCTCCGGTAGGCATCTGAAAGGCACCACAAAAGTTGTTCTACCTGCTTTCTGGGCTGAGATGGGGAACCGCTGAATTTTGGAGTCGGCCGGTGACAAAATGTTCCAAACACACCCCATGCACAACTCCACCGGGGAAGGTGCCAGACAGGAGTTCTCCTGGTAGTTTTTACATTGCTCCGGTAGGCATCTAAAAGACACCACAAAAGTTGTTCTACCTGCTTTCTGGGCTGAGATGGGGAACCGCTGAATTTTGGACTTGGCTGGTGACAAAATGTTCCAAACACACCCCCTGCACAACTCCACCGGGGAAGGTGCCAGGCAGGAGTTCTCCTGGTAGTTTTTACACTACCTTGGTAGGCATTTGAAAGGCACCACAAAAGTTGTTCTACCTGCTTTCTGGGCTGAGATGGGGAACCGCTGAATTTTGGAGTCGGCCGGTGACAAAATGTTCCAAACACACCCCATGCACAACTCCACCGGGGAAGGTGCCAGGCAGGAGTTCTCCTGGTAGTTTTTACACTACCTTGGTAGGCATTTGAAAGGCACCACAAAAGTTGTTCTACCTGGTTTCTGGGCTGAGATGGGGAAATGCTGAATTTTGGAGTCGGCTGGTGACAAAATGTTCCAAACACACCCCATGCACAACTCCACCGGGGAAGGTGCCAGACAGGAGTTCTCCTGGTAGTTTTTACATTGCTCCGGTAGGCATCTGAAAGACACCACAAAAGTTGTTCTACCTGCTTTCTGGGCTGAGATGGGGAACCGCTGAATTTTGGACTCGGCTGGTGACAAAATGTTCCAAACACACCCCCTGCACAACTCCACCGGGGAAGGTGCCAGACAGGAGTTCTCCTGGTAGATTTTACACTACCTTGGTAGGGAGCTGAAAGGCAGCACAAAAGTTGTTCTACCTGCTTTCTGGGCTGAGATGGGGAACCGCTGAATTTTGGAGTCGGCCGGTGACAAAATGTTCCAAACACACCCCATGCACAACTCCCCGGGGAAGGTGCCAGGCAGGAGTTCTCTTGGTAGTTTTTACACTACCTTGGTAGGCATTTGAAAGGCACCACAAAAGTTGTTCTACCTGCTTTCTGGGCTGAGATGGGGAACCGCTGAATTTTTGGACTCGGCTGGTGACAAAATGTTCCAAACACACCCCATGCACAACTCCACCGGGGAAGGTGCCAGACAGGAGTTTTCCTGGTAGTTTTTACACTACCTTGGTAGGCAGCTGAAAGGCACCACAAAAGTTGTTCTACCTGCTTTCTGGGCTGAGATGGGGAACAGCTGAATTTTGGAGTCGGCCGGTGACAAAATGTTCCAAACACACCCCATGCACAACTCCACTAGCGAAGGTGCCAGGGACGAGCTCTTTTGGTAGTTTTTACATTGCTCCGGTAGGCATCAAAAGGACACCACAAAAGTTGTTCTACCTGCTTTCTGGGCTGAGATGGGGAATCGCTGAATTTTGGACTCGGCCGGTGACAAAATGTTCCAAACACACCCCCTGCACAACTCCACCGGGGAAGGTGGCAGACAGGAGTTCTCCTGGTAGTTTTTACACTACCTTGGTAGGCATTTGAAAGGCACCACAAAAGTTGTTCTACCTGCTTTCTGGGCTGAGATGGGGAATCGCTGAATTTTGGACTCGGCCGGTGACAAAATGTTCCAAACACACCCCATGCACAACTCCACCGGGGAAGGTGCCAGACAGGAGTTCTCCTGGTAGTTTTTACATTGCTCCGGTAGGCATCTGAAAGACACCACAAAAGTTGTTCTACCTGCTTTCTGGGCTGAGATGGGGAACCGCTGAATTTTGGACTCGGCCGGTGACAAAATGTTCCAAACACACCCCATGCACAACTCCACCGGGGAAGGTGCCAGACAGGAGTTCTCTTAGTAGTTTTTACACTACCTTGGTAGGCAGCTGAAAGGCACCACAAAAGTTGTTCTACCTGCTTTCTGGGCTGAGATGGGGAACCGCTGAATTTTGGAGTCGGCCGGCGACAAAATGTTCCAAACACACCCCATGCACAACTCCACCGGGGAAGGTGCCAGACAGGAGTTCTCCTGGTAGTTTTTACATTGCTCCGGTAGGCATCTGAAAGACACCACAAAAGTTGTTCTACCTGCTTTCTGGGCTGAGATGGGGAACCGCTGAATTTTGGAGTCGGCCGGTGACAAAATGTTCCAAACACACCCCATGCACAACTCCACCGGGGAAGGTGCCAGACAGGAGTTCTCTTAATAGTTTTTACACTACCTTGGTAGGCAGCTGAAAGGCACCACAAAAGTTGTTCTACCTGCTTTCTGGGCTGAGATGGGAAACCGCTGAATTTTGGACTCGGCTGGTGACAAAATGTTCCAAAGACACCCCATGCACAACTCCACCGGGGAAGGTGCCAGACAGGAGTTCTCTTAATAGTTTTTACACTACCTTGGTAGGCATTTGAAAGGCACCACAAAAGTTGTTCTACCTGCTTTCTGGGCTGAGATGGGGAACAGCTGAATTTTGGAGTCGGCCGGTGACAAAATGTTCCAAACACACCCCATGCACAACTCCACCGGGGAAGGTGCCAGACAGGAGTTCTCCTGGTAGATTTTACATTGCTCCGGTAGGCATCTGAAAGACACCACAAAAGTTGTTCTACCTGCTTTCTGGGCTGAGATGGGGAACCGCTGAATTTTGGAGTCGGGCGGTGACAAAATGTTCCAAAGACACCCCATGCACAACTCCACCGGGGAAGGTGCCAGGCAGGAGTTCTCTTGGTAGTTTTTACACTACCTTGGTAGGCATTTGAAAGACACCACAAAGGTTGTTCTACCTGCTTTCTGGGCTGAGATGGGGAACCGCTGAATTTTGGACTCGGCCGGTGACAAAATGTTCCAAACACACCCCATGCACAACTCCACCGGGGAAGGTGCCAGACAGGAGTTCTCCTGGTAGTTTTTACATTGCTCCGGTAGGCATCTGAAAGACACCACAAAAGTTGTTCTACCTGCTTTGTGGGCTGAGATGGGGAAACGCTGAATTTTGGAGTCGGGCGGTGACAAAATGTTCCAAACACACCCCCTGCACAACTCCACCGGGGAAGGTGCCAGACAGGAGTTCTCCTGGTAGTTTTACATTGCTCCGGTAGGCATCTGAAAGGCACCACAAAAGTTGTTCTACCTGCTTTCTGGGCTGAGATGGGGAACCGCTGAATTTTGGAGTCGGCCGGTGACAAAATGTTCCAAACACACCCCATGCACAACTCCACCGGGGAAGGTGCCAGACAGGAGTTCTCCTGGTAGTTTTTACATTGCTCCGGTAGGCATCTGAAAGACACCACAAAAGTTGTTCTACCTGCTTTCTGGGCTGAGATGGGGAACCGCTGAATTTTGGAGTCGGCCGGTGACAAAATGTTCCAAACACACCCCATGCACAACTCCACCGGGGAAGGTGCCAGACAGGAGTTCTCCTGGTAGTTTTTACACTACCTTGGTAGGCAGCTGAAAGGCACCACAAAAGTTGTTCTACCTGCTTTGTGGGCTGAGATGGGGAACCGCTGAATTTTGGAGTCGGCCGGTGACAAAATGTTCCAAACACACCCCATGCACAACTCCACCGGGGAAGGTGCCAGACAGGAGTTCTCCTGGTAGTTTTTACACTACCTTGGTAGGCACCTGAAAGGCACCACAAAAGTTGTTCTACCTGCTTTCTGGGCTGAGATGGGGAACCGCTGAATTTTGGACTCGGCCGGTGACAAAATGTTCCAAACACACCCCATGCACAACTCCACCGGGGAAGGTGCCAGGCAGGAGTTCTCCTGGTAGTTTTTACACTACCTTGGTAGGCATTTGAAAGGCACCACAAAAGTTGTTCTACCTGCTTTCTGGGCTGAGATGGGGAACCGCTGAATTTTTGGACTCGGCTGGTGACAAAATGTTCCGAACACACCCCATGCACAACTCCACCGGGGAAGGTGCCAGACAGGAGTTCTCCTGGTAGTTTTTACATTGCTCCGGTAGGCATCTGAAAGACACCACAAAAGTTGTTCTACCTGCTTTCTGGGCTGAGATGGGGAACCGCTGAATTTTGGAGTCGGCCGGTGACAAAATGTTCCAAACACACCCCATGCACAACTCCACCGGGGAAGGTGCCAGACAGGAGTTCTCCTGGTAGTTTTTACATTGCTCCGGTAGGCATCTGAAAGACACCACAAAAGTTGTTCTACCTGCTTTCTGGGCTGAGATGGGGAACAGCTGAATTTTGGAGTCGGCCGGTGACAAAATGTTCCAAACACACCCCATGCACAACTCCACCGGGGAAGGTGCCAGACAGGAGTTCTCCTGGTAGTTTTTACATTGCTCCGGTAGGCATCTGAAAGACACCACAAAAGTTGTTCTACCTGCTTTCTGGGCTGAGATGGGGAACAGCTGAATTTTGGAGTCGGCCGGTGACAAAATGTTCCAAACACACCCCATGCACAACTCCACCGGGGAAGGTGCCAGACAGGAGTTCTCTTAGTAGTTTTTACACTACCTTGGTAGGCAGCTGAAAGGCACCACAAAAGTTGTTCTACCTGCTTTCTGGGCTGAGATGGGGAACCGCTGAATTTTGGACTCGGCTGGTGACAAAATGTTCCAAACACACCCCCTGCACAACTCCACCGGGGAAGGTGCCAGACAGGAGTTCTCCTGGTAGTTTTTACATTGCTCCGGTAGGCATCTGAAAGACACCACAAAAGTTGTTCTACCTGCTTTCTGGGCTGAGATGGGGAACCGCTGAATTTTGGACTCGGCCGGTGACAAAATGTTCCAAACACACCCCATGCACAACTCCACCGGGGAAGGTGCCAGGCAGGAGTTCTCCTGGTAGTTTTTAAACTACCTTGGTAGGCATTTGAAAGGCACCACAAAAGTTGTTCTACCTGCTTTCTTGGCTGAGATGGGGAACGGCTGAATTTTGGACTCGGCTGGTGACAAAATGTTCCGAACACACCCCATGCACAACTCCACCGGGGAAGGTGCCAGACAGGAGTTCTCCTGGTAGTTTTTACATTGCTCCGGTAGGCATCTGAAAGACACCACAAAAGTTGTTCTACCTGCTTTCTGGGCTGAGATGGGGAACCGCTGAATTTTGGAGTCGGCCGGCGACAAAATGTTCCAAACACACCCCCTGCACAACTCCACCGGGGAAGGTGCCAGACAGGAGTTCTCCTGGTAGTTTTTACACTACCTTGGTAGGCACCTGAAAGGCACCACAAAAGTTGTTCTACCTGCTTTCTGGGCTGAGATGGGGAACCGCTGAATTTTGGAGTCGGCCGGTGACAAAATGTTCCAAACACACCCCCTGCACAACTCCACCGGGGAAGGTGCCAGACAGGAGTTCTCCTGGTAGTTTTTACATTGCTCCGGTAGGCATCTGAAAGACACCACAAAAGTTGTTCTATCTGCTTTCTGGGCTGAGATGGGGAATCGCTGAATTTTGGACTCGGCCGGTGACAAAATGTTCCAAAGACACCCCATGCACAACTCCACCGGGGAAGGTGCCAGGCAGGAGTTCTCCTGGTAGTTTTTAAACTACCTTGGTAGGCATTTGAAAGGCACCACAAAAGTTGTTCTACCTGCTTTCTTGGCTGAGATGGGGAACGGCTGAATTTTGGACTCGGCCGGTGACAAAATGTTCCAAACACACCCCATGCACAACTCCACCGGGGAAGGTGCCAGACAGGAGTTCTCCTGGTAGTTTTTACATTGCTCCGGTAGGCATCTGAAAGACACCACAAAAGTTGTTCTACCTGCTTTCTGGGCTGAGATGGGGAACCGCTGAATTTTGGACTCGGCCGGTGACAAAATGTTCCAAACACACCCCCTGCACAACTCCACCGGCGAAGGTGCCAGACAGGAGTTCTCTTAGTAGTTTTTACACTACCTTGGTAGGCAGCTGAAAGGCACCACAAAAGTTGTTCTACCTGCTTTCTGGGCTGAGATGGGGAACCGCTGAATTTTGGAGTCGGCCGGTGACAAAATGTTCCAAACACACCCCATGCACAACTCCACCGGGGAAGGTGCCAGACAGGAGTTCTCCTGGTAGTTTTTACATTGCTCCGGTAGGCATCTGAAAGACACCACAAAAGTTGTTCTACCTGCTTTCTGGGCTGAGATGGGGAACCGCTGAATTTTGGACTCGGCTGGTGACAAAATGTTCCAAACACACCCCCTGCACAACTCCACCGGGGAAGGTGCCAGGCAGGAGTTCTCCTGGTAGTTTTTACACTACCTTGGTAGGCATTTGAAAGGCACCACAAAAGTTGTTCTAACTGCTTTCTTGGCTGAGATGGGGAACAGCTGAATTTTTGGACTCGGCTGGTGACAAAATGTTCCGAACACACCCCATGCACAACTCCACTGGGGAAGGTGCCAGACAGGAGTTCTCCTGGTAGTTTTTACATTGCTCCGGTAGGCATCTGAAAGACACCACAAAAGTTGTTCTACCTGCTTTCTGGGCTGAGATGGGGAACCGCTGAATTTTGGAGTCGGCCGGTGACAAAATGTTCCAAACACACCCCATGCACAACTCCACCGGGGAAGGTGCCAGACAGGAGTTCTCTGAATAGTTTTTACACTACCTTGGTAGGCAGCTGAAAGGCACCACAAAAGTTGTTCTACCTGCTTTCTGGGCTGAGATGGGGAACCGCTGAATTTTGGACTCGGCTGGTGACAAAATGTTCCAAACAGACCCCATGCACAACTCCACTAGGGAAGGTGCCAGGCAGGAGTTCTCCTGGTAGTTTTTACATTGCTCCGGTAGGCAGCTGAAAGACACCACAAAAGTTGTTCTACCTGCTTTCTGGGCTGAGATGGGGAACCGCTGAATTTTGGAGTCGGCCGGTGACAAAATGTTCCAAAGACACCCCATGCACAACTCCACCGGGGAAGGTGCCAGGCAGGAGTTCTCTTGGTAGTTTTTACACTACCTTGGTAGCCATTTGAAAGGCGCCACAAAAGTTGTTCTACCTGCTTTCTGGGCTGAGATGGGGAACAGCTGAATTTTGGACTCGGCTGGTGACAAAATGTTCCAAACACACCCCATGCACAACTCCACCGGGGAAGGTGCCAGACAGGAGTTCTCCTGGTAGTTTTTACATTGCTCCGGTAGGCATCTGAAAGACACCACAAAAGTTGTTCTACCTGCTTTCTGGGCTGAGATGGGGAACCGCTGAATTTTGGACTCGGCCGGTGACAAAATGTTCCAAACACACCCCATGCACAACTCCACCGGGGAAGGTGCCAGACAGGAGTTCTCCTGGTAGTTTTTACACTACCTTGGTAGGCATTTGAAAGGCACCACAAAAGTTGTTCTACCTGCTTTCTGGGCTGAGATGGGGAACCGCTGAATTTTGGAGTCGGCCGGTGACAAAATGTTCCAAACACACCCCATGCACAACTCCACCGGGGAAGGTGCCAGACAGGAGTTCTCTTAATAGTTTTTACACTACCTTGGTAGGCAGCTGAAAGGCACCACAAAAGTTGTTCTACCTGCTTTCTGGGCTGAGATGGGGAACCGCTGAATTTTGGACTCGGCTGGTGACAAAATGTTCCAAACACACCCCCTGCACAACTCCATCGGGGAAGGTGCCAGAAAGGAGTTCTCCTGGTAGTTTTTACATTGCTCCGGTAGGCATCTGAAAGACACCACAAAAGTTGTTCTACCTGCTTTCTGGGCTGAGATGGGGAACAGCTGAATTTTGGAGTCGGCCGGTGACAAAATGTTCCAAACACACCCCATGCACAACTCCACCGGGGAAGGTGCCAGACAAGAGTTCTCTTGAGAGTTTTTACACTACCTTGGTAGACATCTGAAAGACACCACAAAAGTTGTTCTACCTGCTTTCTGGGCTGAGATGGGGAACCGCTGAATTTTGGAGTCGGCCGGTGACAAAATGTTCCAAACACACCCCATGCACAACTCCACCGGGGAAGGTGCCAGACAGGAGTTCTCTTAGTAGTTTTTACACTACCTTGGTAGGCATCTGAAAGACACCACAAAAGTTGTTCTACCTGCTTTCTGGGCTGAGATGGGGAAACGCTGAATTTTGGACTCGGCTGGTGACAAAATGTTCCAAACACACCCCCTGCACAACTCCACCGGGGAAGGTGCCAGACAGGAGTTCTCCTGGTAGTTTTTACATTGCTCCGGTAGGCATCTGAAAGACACCACAAAAGTTGTTCTATCTGCTTTCTGGGCTGAGATGGGGAATCGCTGAATTTTGGACTCGGCCGGTGACAAAATGTTCCAAACACACCCCCTGCACAACTCCACCGGGGAAGGTGCCAGACAGGAGTTCTCTTAGTAGTTTTTACACTACCTTGGTAGGCATCTAAAAGACACCACAAAAGTTGTTCTACCTGCTTTCTGGGCTGAGATGGGGAAACGCTGAATTTTGGACTCGGCTGGTGACAAAATGTTCCAAACAGACCCCATGCACAACTCCACTAGGGAAGGTGCCAGGCAGGAGTTCTCCTGGTAGTTTTTACATTGCTCCGGTAGGCAGCTGAAAGACACCACAAAAGTTGTTCTACCTGCTTTCTGGGCTGAGATGGGGAACCGCTGAATTTTGGAGTCGGCCGGTGACAAAATGTTCCAAAGACACCCCATGCACAACTCCACCGGGGAAGGTGCCAGGCAGGAGTTCTCTTGGTAGTTTTTACACTACCTTGGTAGCCATTTGAAAGGCGCCACAAAAGTTGTTCTACCTGCTTTCTGGGCTGAGATGGGGAACAGCTGAATTTTGGACTCTGCTGGTGACAAAATGTTCCAAACACACCCCATGCACAACTCCACCGGGGAAGGTGCCAGACAGGAGTTCTCCTGGTAGTTTTTACATTGCTCCGGTAGGCATCTGAAAGACACCACAAAAGTTGTTCTACCTGCTTTCTGGGCTGAGATGGGGAACCGCTGAATTTTGGAGTCGGCCGGTGACAAAATGTTCCAAACACACCCCATGCACAACTCCACCGGGGAAGGTGCCAGACAGGAGTTCTCTTAATAGTTTTTACACTACCTTGGTAGGCAGCTGAAAGGCACCACAAAAGTTGTTCTACCTGCTTTCTGGGCTGAGATGGGGAACCGCTGAATTTTGGACTCGGCTGGTGACAAAATGTTCCAAACAGACCCCATGCACAACTCCACCGGGGAAGGTGCCAGACAGGAGTTCTCCTGGTAGTTTTTACATTGCTCCGGTAGGCATCTGAAAGACACCACAAAAGTTGTTCTACCTGCTTTCTGGGCTGAGATGGGGAACAGCTGAATTTTGGAGTCGGCCGGTGACAAAATGTTCCAAACACACCCCATGCACAACTCCACCGGGGAAGGTGCCAGACAAGAGTTCTCTTGAGAGTTTTTACACTACCTTGGTAGACATCTGAAAGACACCACAAAAGTTGTTCTACCTGCTTTCTGGGCTGAGATGGGGAACCGCTGAATTTTGGAGTCGGCCGGTGACAAAATGTTCCAAACACACCCCATGCACAACTCCACCGGGGAAGGTGCCAGACAGGAGTTCTCTTAGTAGTTTTTACACTACCTTGGTAGGCATCTGAAAGACACCACAAAAGTTGTTCTACCTGCTTTCTGGGCTGAGATGGGGAAACGCTGAATTTTGGACTCGGCTGGTGACAAAATGTTCCAAACACACCCCCTGCACAACTCCACCGGGGAAGGTGCCAGACAGGAGTTCTCCTGGTAGTTTTTACATTGCTCCGGTAGGCATCTGAAAGACACCACAAAAGTTGTTCTATCTGCTTTCTGGGCTGAGATGGGGAATCGCTGAATTTTGGACTCGGCCGGTGACAAAATGTTCCAAACACACCCCATGCACAACTCCACCGGGGAAGGTGCCAGACAGGAGTTCTCCTGGTAGTTTTTACATTGCTCCGGTAGGCATCTGAAAGACACCACAAAAGTTGTTCTACCTGCTTTCTGGGCTGAGATGGGGAACCGCTGAATTTTGGAGTCGGCCGGTGACAAAATGTTCCAAACACACCCCATGCACAACTCCACCGGGGAAGGTGCCAGGCAGGAGTTCTCCTGGTAGTTTTTACACTACCTTGGTAGGCAGCTGAAAGGCACCACAAAAGTTGTTCTACCTGCTTTCTGGGCTGAGATGGGGAACCGCTGAATTTTGGACTCGGCTGGTGACAAAATGTTCCAAACAGACCCCATGCACAACTCCACTAGGGAAGGTGCCAGGCAGGAGTTCTCCTGGTAGTTTTTACATTGCTCCGGTAGGCAGCTGAAAGACACCACAAAAGTTGTTCTACCTGCTTTCTGGGCTGAGATGGGGAACCGCTGAATTTTGGAGTCGGCCGGTGACAAAATGTTCCAAACACACCCCATGCACAACTCCACCGGGGAAGGTGCCAGGCAGGAGTTCTCTTGGTAGTTTTTACACTACCTTGGTAGCCATTTGAAAGGCGCCACAAAAGTTGTTCTACCTGCTTTCTGGGCTGAGATGGGGAACAGCTGAATTTTGGACTCGGCTGGTGACAAAATGTTCCAAACACACCCCATGCACAACTCCACCGGGGAAGGTGCCAGACAGGAGTTCTCCTGGTAGTTTTTACATTGCTCCGGTAGGCATCTGAAAGACACCACAAAAGTTGTTCTACCTGCTTTCTGGGCTGAGATGGGGAACCGCTGAATTTTGGACTCGGCCGGTGACAAAATGTTCCAAACACACCCCATGCACAACTCCACCGGGGAAGGTGCCAGACAGGAGTTCTCCTGGTAGTTTTTACACTACCTTGGTAGGCATTTGAAAGGCACCACAAAAGTTGTTCTACCTGCTTTCTGGGCTGAGATGGGGAACCGCTGAATTTTTGGACTCGGCCGGTGACAAAATGTTCCAAACACACCCCCTGCACAACTCCACCGGGGAAGGTGCCAGACAGGAGTTCTCCTGGTAGTTTTTACATTGCTCCGGTAGGCATCTGAAAGAGACCACAAAAGTTGTTCTACCTGCTTTCTGGGCTGAGATGGGGAACCGCTGAATTTTGGAGTCGGCCGGTGACAAAATGTTCCAAACACACCCCCTGCACAACTCCACCGGGGAAGGTGCCAGACAGGAGTTCTCTTAATAGTTTTTACACTACCTTGGTAGGCAGCTGAAAGGCACCACAAAAGTTGTTCTACCTGCTTTCTGGGCTGAGATGGGGAACCGCTGAATTTTGGAGTCGGCTGGTGACAAAATGTTCCAAACAGACCCCATGCACAACTCCACTAGGGAAGGTGCCAGAAAGGAGTTCTCCTGGTAGTTTTTACATTGCTCCGGTAGGCATCTGAAAGACACCACAAAAGTTGTTCTACCTGCTTTCTGGGCTGAGATGGGGAACAGCTGAATTTTGGACTCGGCTGGTGACAAAATGTTCCAAAGACACCCCCTGCACAACTCCACCGGGGAAGGTGCCAGGCAGGAGTTCTCCTGGTAGTTTTTACATTGCTCTGGTAGGCATCTGAAAGACACCACAAAAGTTGTTCTACCTGCTTTCTGGGCTGAGATGGGGAACCGCTGAATTTTGGAGTCGGCCGGTGACAAAATGTTCCAAAGACACCCCATGCACAACTCCACCGGGGAAGGTGCCAGACAGGAGTTCTCTTAGTAGTTTTTACACTACCTTGGTAGGCATCTGAAAGACACCACAAAAGTTGTTCTACCTGCTTTCTGGGCTGAGATGGGGAAACGCTGAATTTTGGACTCGGCTGGTGACAAAATGTTCCAAACACACCCCATGCACAACTCCACCGGGGAAGGTGCCAGACAGGAGTTCTCCTGGTAGTTTTTACATTGCTCCGGTAGGCATCTGAAAGACACCACAAAAGTTGTTCTATCTGCTTTCTGGGCTGAGATGGGGAATCGCTGAATTTTGGACTCGGCCGGTGACAAAATGTTCCAAACACACCCCATGCACAACTCCACCGGGGAAGGTGCCAGACAGGAGTTCTCTTAGTAGTTTTTACACTACCTTGGTAGGCATCTAAAAGACACCACAAAAGTTGTTCTACCTGCTTTCTGGGCTGAGATGGGGAACCGCTGAATTTTGGACTCGGCTGGTGACAAAATGTTCCAAACAGACCCCATGCACAACTCCACTAGGGAAGGTGCCAGGCAGGAGTTCTCCTGGTAGTTTTTACATTGCTCCGGTAGGCAGCTGAAAGACACCACAAAAGTTGTTCTACCTGCTTTCTGGGCTGAGATGGGGAACCGCTGAATTTTGGAGTCGGCCGGTGACAAAATGTTCCAAAGACACCCCATGCACAACTCCACCGGGGAAGGTGCCAGGCAGGAGTTCTCTTGGTAGTTTTTACACTACCTTGGTAGCCATTTGAAAGGCGCCACAAAAGTTGTTCTACCTGCTTTCTGGGCTGAGATGGGGAACAGCTGAATTTTGGACTCTGCTGGTGACAAAATGTTCCAAACACACCCCATGCACAACTCCACCGGGGAAGGTGCCAGACAGGAGTTCTCCTGGTAGTTTTTACATTGCTCCGGTAGGCATCTGAAAGACACCACAAAAGTTGTTCTACCTGCTTTCTGGGCTGAGATGGGGAACCGCTGAATTTTGGAGTCGGCCGGTGACAAAATGTTCCAAACACACCCCATGCACAACTCCACCGGGGAAGGTGCCAGACAGGAGTTCTCTTAATAGTTTTTACACTACCTTGGTAGGCAGCTGAAAGGCACCACAAAAGTTGTTCTACCTGCTTTCTGGGCTGAGATGGGGAACCGCTGAATTTTGGACTCGGCTGGTGACAAAATGTTCCAAACACACCCCCTGCACAACTCCACCGGGGAAGGTGCCAGACAGGAGTTCTCCTGGTAGTTTTTACATTGCTCCGGTAGGCATCTGAAAGACACCACAAAAGTTGTTCTACCTGCTTTCTGGGCTGAGATGGGGAACAGCTGAATTTTGGAGTCGGCCGGTGACAAAATGTTCCAAACACACCCCATGCACAACTCCACCGGGGAAGGTGCCAGACGGGAGTTCTCTTGAGAGTTTTTACACTACCTTGGTAGACATCTGAAATACACCACAAAAGTTGTTCTACCTGCTTTCTGGGCTGAGATGGGGAACCGCTGAATTTTGGAGTCGGCCGGTGACAAAATGTTCCAAAGACACCCCCTGCACAACTATACCGGGGAAGGTGCCAGACAGGAGTTCTCTTAATAGTTTTTACACTACCTTGGTAGGCAGCTGAAAGGCACCACAAAAGTTGTTCTACCTGCTTTCTGGGCTGAGATGGGGAACCGCTGAATTTTGGACTCGGCTGGTGACAAAATGTTCCAAACACACCCCATGCACAACTCCACCGGGGAAGGTGCCAGACAGGAGTTCTCCTGGTAGTTTTTACATTGCTCCGGTAGGCATCTGAAAGACACCACAAAAGTTGTTCTACCTGCTTTCTGGGCTGAGATGGGGAACAGCTGAATTTTGGAGTCGGCCGGTGACAAAATGTTCCAAACACACCCCATGCACAACTCCACCGGGGAAGGTGCCAGACAAGAGTTCTCTTGAGAGTTTTTACACTACCTTGGTAGACATCTGAAAGACACCACAAAAGTTGTTCTACCTGCTTTCTGGGCTGAGATGGGGAACCGCTGAATTTTGGAGTCGGCCGGTGACAAAATGTTCCAAACACACCCCATGCACAACTCCACCGGGGAAGGTGCCAGACAGGAGTTCTCTTAGTAGTTTTTACACTACCTTGGTAGGCATCTGAAAGACACCACAAAAGTTGTTCTACCTGCTTTCTGGGCTGAGATGGGGAAACGCTGAATTTTGGACTCGGCTGGTGACAAAATGTTCCAAACACACCCCCTGCACAACTCCACCGGGGAAGGTGCCAGACAGGAGTTCTCCTGGTAGTTTTTACATTGCTCCGGTAGGCATCTGAAAGACACCACAAAAGTTGTTCTATCTGCTTTCTGGGCTGAGATGGGGAATCGCTGAATTTTGGACTCGGCTGGTGACAAAATGTTCCAAACACACCCCATGCACAACTCCACCGGGGAAGGTGCCAGACAGGAGTTCTCCTGGTAGTTTTTACATTGCTCCGGTAGGCATCTGAAAGACACCACAAAAGTTGTTCTACCTGCTTTCTGGGCTGAGATGGGGAACAGCTGAATTTTGGAGTCGGCCGGTGACAAAATGTTCCAAACAGACCCCATGCACAACTCCACTAGGGAAGGTGCCAGAAAGGAGTTCTCCTGGTAGTTTTTACATTGCTCCGGTAGGCATTTGAAAGACACCACAAAAGTTGTTCTACCTGCTTTCTGGGCTGAGATGGGGAACCGCTGAATTTTGGAGTCGGCCGGTGACAAAATGTTCCAAAGACACCCCATGCACAACTCCAGCGGGGAAGGTGCCAGGCAGGAGTTCTCTTGGTAGTTTTTACACTACCTTGGTAGCCATTTGAAAGGCGCCACAAAAGTTGTTCTACCTGCTTTCTGGGCTGAGATGGGGAACAGCTGAATTTTGGACTCGGCTGGTGACAAAATGTTCCAAACACACCCCATGCACAACTCCACCGGGGAAGGTGCCAGACAGGAGTTCTCCTGGTAGTTTTTACATTGCTCCGGTAGGCATCTGAAAGACACCACAAAAGTTGTTCTACCTGCTTTCTGGGCTGAGATGGGGAACCGCTGAATTTTGGACTCGGCTGGTGACAAAATGTTCCAAACAGACCCCATGCACAACTCCACCGGGGAAGGTGCCAGACAGGAGTTCTCCTGGTAGTTTTTACATTGCTCCGGTAGGCATCTGAAAGACACCACAAAAGTTGTTCTACCTGCTTTCTGGGCTGAGATGGGAACAGCTGAATTTTGGACTCGGCCGGTGACAAAATGTTCCAAACACACCCCATGCACAACTCCACCGGGGAAGGTGCCAGACAAGAGTTCTCTTGAGAGTTTTTACACTACCTTGGTAGACATCTGAAAGACACCACAAAAGTTGTTCTACCTGCTTTCTGGGCTGAGATGGGGAACCGCTGAATTTTGGACTCGGCCGGTGACAAAATGTTCCAAACACACCCCATGCACAACTCCACCGGGGAAGGTGCCAGACAGGAGTTCTCTTAGTAGTTTTTACACTACCTTGGTAGGCATCTGAAAGACACCACAAAAGTTGTTCTACCTGCTTTCTGGGCTGAGATGGGGAAACGCTGAATTTTGGACTCGGCTGGTGACAAAATGTTCCAAACACACCCCCTGCACAACTCCACCGGGGAAGGTGCCAGACAGGAGTTTTCCTGGTAGTTTTTACATTGCTCCGGTAGGCATCTGAAAGACACCACAAAAGTTGTTCTATCTGCTTTCTGGGCTGAGATGGGGAATCGCTGAATTTTGGACTCGGCCGGTGACAAAATGTTCCAAACACACCCCATGCACAACTCCACCGGGGAAGGTGCCAGACAGGAGTTCTCTTAGTAGTTTTTACACTACCTTGGTAGGCATCTAAAAGACACCACAAAAGTTGTTCTACCTGCTTTCTGGGCTGAGATGGGGAACCGCTGAATTTTGGACTCGGCTGGTGACAAAATGTTCCAAACAGACCCCATGCACAACTCCACTAGGGAAGGTGCCAGGCAGGAGTTCTCCTGGTAGTTTTTACATTGCTCCGGTAGGCAGCTGAAAGACACCACAAAAGTTGTTCTACCTGCTTTCTGGGCTGAGATGGGGAACCGCTGAATTTTGGAGTCGGCCGGTGACAAAATGTTCCAAAGACACCCCATGCACAACTCCACCGGGGAAGGTGCCAGGCAGGAGTTCTCTTGGTAGTTTTTACACTACCTTGGTAGCCATTTGAAAGGCGCCACAAAAGTTGTTCTACCTGCTTTCTGGGCTGAGATGGGGAACAGCTGAATTTTGGACTCGGCTGGTGACAAAATGTTCCAAACACACCCCATGCACAACTCCACCGGGGAAGGTGCCAGACAGGAGTTCTCCTGGTAGTTTTTACATTGCTCCGGTAGGCATCTGAAAGACACCACAAAAGTTGTTCTACCTGCTTTCTGGGCTGAGATGGGGAACCGCTGAATTTTGGACTCGGCTGGTGACAAAATGTTCCAAACACACCCCATGCACAACTCCACCGGGGAAGGTGCCAGACAGGAGTTCTCCTGGTAGTTTTTACACTACCTTGGTAGGCAGCTGAAAGGCACCACAAAAGTTGTTCTACCTGCTTTCTGGGCTGAGATGGGGAACCGCTGAATTTTGGACTCGGCTGGTGACAAAATGTTCCAAACAGACCCCATGCACAACTCCACCGGGGAAGGTGCCAGACAGGAGTTCTCCTGGTAGTTTTTACATTGCTCCGGTAGGCATCTGAAAGACACCACAAAAGTTGTTCTACCTGCTTTCTGGGCTGAGATGGGGAACAGCTGAATTTTGGAGTCGGCCGGTGACAAAATGTTCCAAACAGACCCCATGCACAACTCCACCGGGGAAGGTGCCAGACAAGAGTTCTCTTGAGAGTTTTTACACTACCTTGGTAGACATCTGAAAGACACCACAAAAGTTGTTCTACCTGCTTTCTGGGCTGAGATGGGGAACCGCTGAATTTTGGAGTCGGCCGGTGACAAAATGTTCCAAACACACCCCATGCACAACTCCACCGGGGAAGGTGCCAGACAGGAGTTCTCCTGGTAGTTTTTACATTGCTCCGGTAGGCATCTGAAAGACACCACAAAAGTTGTTCTATCTGCTTTCTGGGCTGAGATGGGGAATCGCTGAATTTTGGACTCGGCCGGTGACAAAATGTTCCAAACACACCCCATGCACAACTCCACCGGGGAAGGTGCCAGACAGGAGTTCTCTTAGTAGTTTTTACACTACCTTGGTAGGCATCTAAAAGACACCACAAAAGTTGTTCTACCTGCTTTCTGGGCTGAGATGGGGAACCGCTGAATTTTGGACTCGGCTGGTGACAAAATGTTCCAAACAGACCCCATGCACAACTCCACTAGGGAAGGTGCCAGGCAGGAGTTCTCCTGGTAGTTTTTACATTGCTCTGGTAGGCAGCTGAAAGACACCACAAAAGTTGTTCTACCTGCTTTCTGGGCTGAGATGGGGAACCGCTGAATTTTGGAGTCGGCCGGTGACAAAATGTTCCAAAGACACCCCATGCACAACTCCACCGGGGAAGGTGCCAGGCAGGAGTTCTCTTGGTAGTTTTTACACTACCTTGGTAGCCATTTGAAAGGCGCCACAAAAGTTGTTCTACCTGCTTTCTGGGCTGAGATGGGGAACAGCTGAATTTTGGAGTCGGCTGGTGACAAAATGTTCCAAACACACCCCATGCACAACTCCACCGGGGAAGGTGCCAGACAGGAGTTCTCCTGGTAGTTTTTACATTGCTCCGGTAGGCATCTGAAAGACACCACAAAAGTTGTTCTACCTGCTTTCTGGGCTGAGATGGGGAACCGCTGAATTTTGGACTCGGCTGGTGACAAAATGTTCCAAACACACCCCATGCACAACTCCACCGGGGAAGGTGCCAGACAGGAGTTCTCCTGGTAGTTTTTACACTACCTTGGTAGCCATTTGAAAGGCACCACAAAAGTTGTTCTACCTGCTTTCTTGGCTGAGATGGGGAACCGCTGAATTTTTGGACTCGGCCGGTGACAAAATGTTCCAAACACACCCCCTGCACAACTCCACCGGGGAAGGTGCCAGACAGGAGTTCTCCTGGTAGTTTTTACATTGCTCCGGTAGGCATCTGAAAGACACCACAAAAGTTGTTCTACCTGCTTTCTGGGCTGAGATGGGGAACCGCTGAATTTTGGAGTCGGCCGGTGACAAAATGTTCCAAACACACCCCATGCACAACTCCACCGGGGAAGGTGCCAGACAGGAGTTCTCTTAATAGTTTTTACACTACCTTGGTAGGCAGCTGAAAGGCACCACAAAAGTTGTTCTACCTGCTTTCTGGGCTGAGATGGGGAACCGCTGAATTTTGGACTCGGCTGGTGACAAAATGTTCCAAACAGACCCCATGCACAACTCCACTAGGGAAGGTGCCAGGCAGGAGTTCTCCTGGTAGTTTTTACATTGCTCCGGTAGGCATCTGAAAGACACCACAAAAGTTGTTCTACCTGCTTTCTGGGCTGAGATGGGGAACCGCTGAATTTTGGAGTCGGCCGGTGACAAAATGTTCCAAAGACACCCCATGCACAACTCCACCGGGGAAGGTGCCAGGCAGGAGTTCTCTTGGTAGTTTTTACACTACCTTGGTAGCCATTTGAAAGGCGCCACAAAAGTTGTTCTACCTGCTTTCTGGGCTGAGATGGGGAACAGCTGAATTTTGGACTCGGCTGGTGACAAAATGTTCCAAACACACCCCCTGCACAACTCCACCGGGGAAGGTGCCAGACAGGAGTTCTCCTGGTAGTTTTTACATTGCTCCGGTAGGCATCTGAAAGACACCACAAAAGTTGTTCTACCTGCTTTCTGGGCTGAGATGGGGAACCGCTGAATTTTGGACTCGGCTGGTGACAAAATGTTCCAAACACACCCCATGCACAACTCCACCGGGGAAGGTGCCAGACAGGAGTTCTCCTGGTAGTTTTTACACTACCTTGGTAGGCATTTGAAAGGCACCACAAAAGTTGTTCTACCTGCTTTCTTGGCTGAGATGGGGAACCGCTGAATTTTTGGACTCGGCCGGTGACAAAATGTTCCAAACACACCCCCTGCACAACTCCACCGGGGAAGGTGCCAGACAGGAGTTCTCCTGGTAGTTTTTACATTGCTCCGGTAGGCATCTGAAAGACACCACAACAGTTGTTCTACCTGCTTTCTGGGCTGAGATGGGGAACCGCTGAATTTTGGAGTCGGCCGGTGACAAAATGTTCCAAACACACCCCATGCACAACTCCACCGGGGAAGGTGCCAGACAGGAGTTCTCTTAATAGTTTTTACACTACCTTGGTAGGCATCTGAAAGGCACCACAAAAGTTGTTCTACCTGCTTTCTGGGCTGAGATGGGGAACCGCTGAATTTTGGACTCGGCTGGTGACAAAATGTTCCAAACAGACCCCATGCACAACTCCACTAGGGAAGGTGCCAGACAGGAGTTCTCCTGGTAGTTTTTACATTGCTCCGGTAGGCATCTGAAAGACACCACAAAAGTTGTTCTACCTGCTTTCTGGGCTGAGATGGGGAACAGCTGAATTTTGGAGTCGGCCGGTGACAAAATGTTCCAAACACACCCCATGCACAACTCCACCGGGGAAGGTGCCAGACAAGAGTTCTCTTGAGAGTTTTTACACTACCTTGGTAGGCATCTGAAAGACACCACAAAAGTTGTTCTACCTGCTTTCTGGGCTGAGATGGGGAACCGCTGAATTTTGGAGTCGGCCGGTGACAAAATGTTCCAAACACACCCCATGCACAACTCCACCGGGGAAGGTGCCAGACAGGAGTTCTCTTAGTAGTTTTTACACTACCTTGGTAGGCATCTGAAAGACACCACAAAAGTTGTTCTACCTGCTTTCTGGGCTGAGATGGGGAAACGCTGAATTTTGGACTCGGCTGGTGACAAAATGTTCCAAACACACCCCCTGCACAACTCCACCGGGGAAGGTGCCAGACAGGAGTTCTCCTGGTAGTTTTTACATTGCTCCGGTAGGCATCTGAAAGACACCACAAAAGTTGTTCTATCTGCTTTCTGGGCTGAGATGGGGAATCGCTGAATTTTGGACTCGGCCGGTGACAAAATGTTCCAAACACACCCCATGCACAACTCCACCGGGGAAGGTGCCAGACAGGAGTTCTCTTAATAGTTTTTACACTACCTTGGTAGGCAGCTGAAAGGCACCACAAAAGTTGTTCTACCTGCTTTCTGGGCTGAGATGGGGAAACGCTGAATTTTGGACTCGGCTGGTGACAAAATGTTCCAAACACACCCCATGCACAACTCCACCGGGGAAGGTGCCAGACAGGAGTTCTCCTGGTAGTTTTTACATTGCTCCGGTAGGCATCTGAAAGAGACCACAAAAGTTGTTCTACCTGCTTTCTGGGCTGAGATGGGGAACCGCTGAATTTTGGAGTCGGCCGGTGACAAAATGTTCCAAACACACCCCCTGCACAACTCCACCGGGGAAGGTGCCAGGCAGGAGTTCTCTTGATAGTTTTTACACTACCTTGGTAGGCATCTAAAAGACACCACAAAAGTTGTTCTACCTGCTTTCTGGGCTGAGATGGGGAATCGCTGAATTTTGGACTCGGCCGGTGACAAAATGTTCCAAAGACACCCCATGCACAACTCCACCGGGGAAGGTGCCAGGCAGGAGTTCTCCTGGTAGTTTTTACATTGCTCCGGTAGGCATCTGAAAGACACCACAAAAGTTGTTCTATCTGCTTTCTGGGCTGAGATGGGGAACAGCTGAATTTTGGAGTCGGCCAGTGACAAAATGTTCCAAACAGACCCCATGCACAACTCCACCGGGGAAGGTGCCAGACAGGAGTTCTCTTAGTAGTTTTTACACTACCTTGGTAGGCATCTGAAAGACACCACAAAAGTTGTTCTACCTGCTTTCTGGGCTGAGATGGGGAAACGCTGAATTTTGGACTCGGCTGGTGACAAAATGTTCCAAACACACCCCATGCACAACTCCACCGGGGAAGGTGCCAGACAGGAGTTCTCCTGGTAGTTTTTACATTGCTCCGGTAGGCATCTAAAAGACACCACAAAAGATGTTCTACCTGCTTTCTGGGCTGAGATGGGGAACCGCTGAATTTTGGACTCGGCTGGTGACAAAATGTTCCAAACAGACCCCATGCACAACTCCACTAGGGAAGGTGCCAGACAGGAGTTCTCCTGTAGTTTTTACATTGCTCCAGTAGGCATCTGAAAGACACCACAAAAGTTGTTCTACCTGCTTTCTGGGCTGAGATGGGGAACAGCTGAATTTTGGAGTCGGCCGGTGACAAAATGTTCCAAACACACCCCATGCACAACTCCACCGGGGAAGGTGCCAGACAAGAGTTCTCTTGAGAGTTTTTACACTACCTTGGTAGGCATCTGAAAGACACCACAAAAGTTGTTCTACCTGCTTTCTGGGCTGAGATGGGGAACAGCTGAATTTTGGAGTCGGCCGGTGACAAAATGTTCCAAACACACCCCATGCACAACTCCACCGGGGAAGGTGCCAGACAGGAGTTCTCTTAGTAGTTTTTACACTACCTTGGTAGGCATCTGAAAGACACCACAAAAGTTGTTCTACCTGCTTTCTGGGCTGAGATGGGGAAACGCTGAATTTTGGACTCGGCTGGTGACAAAATGTTCCAAACACACCCCCTGCACAACTCCACCGGGGAAGGTGCCAGACAGGAGTTCTCCTGGTAGTTTTTACATTGCTCCGGTAGGCATCTGAAAGACACCACAAAAGTTGTTCTACCTGCTTTCTGGGCTGAGATGGGGAATCGCTGAATTTTGGACTCGGCCGGTGACAAAATGTTCCAAACACACCCCATGCACAACTCCACCGGGGAAGGTGCCAGACAGGAGTTCTCTTAGTAGTTTTTACACTACCTTGGTAGGCATCTAAAAGACACCACAAAAGTTGTTCTACCTGCTTTCTGGGCTGAGATGGGGAAACGCTGAATTTTGGACTCGGCTGGTGACAAAATGTTCCAAACACACCCCATGCACAACTCCACCGGGGAAGGTGCCAGACAGGAGTTCTCCTGGTAGTTTTTACATTGCTCCGGTAGGCATTTGAAAGGCACCACAAAAGTTGTTCTACCTGCTTTCTGGGCTGAGATGGGGAACCGCTGAATTTTGGACTCGGCTGGTGACAAAATGTTCCAAACACACCCCCTGCACAACTCCACCGGGGAAGGTGCCAGACAGGAGTTCTCCTGGTAGTTTTTACATTGCTCCGGTAGGCATCTGAAAGACACCACAAAAGTTGTTCTACCTGCTTTCTGGGCTGAGATGGGGAATCGCTGAATTTTGGACTCGGCCAGTGACAAAATGTTCCAAAGACACCCCCTGCACAACTCCACGTGGGAAGGTGCCAGACAAGCGTTCTCTTGATAGTTTTTACACTACCTTGGTAGGCATCTAAAAGATACCACAAAAGTTGTTCTACCTGCTTTCTGGGCTGAGATGGGGAACAGCTGAATTTTGGAGTCGGCTGGTGACAAAATGTTCCAAACACACCCCATGCACAACTCCACCGGGGAAGGTGCCAGACAGGAGTTCTCCTGGTAGTTTTTACATTGCTCCGGTAGGCATCTGAAAGACACCACAAAAGTTGTTCTACCTGCTTTCTGGGCTGAGATGGGGAACCGCTGAATTTTGGAGTCGCCCGGTGAAAAAATGTTCCAAACACACCCCATGCACAACTCCACCGGGGAAGGTGCCAGACAGGAGTTCTCCTGGTAGTTTTTACACTACCTTGGTAGCCATTTGAAAGGCACCACAAAAGTTGTTCTACCTGCTTTCTTGGCTGAGATGGGGAACCGCTGAATTTTTGGACTCGGCCGGTGACAAAATGTTCCAAACACACCCCCTGCACAACTCCACCGGGGAAGGTGCCAGACAGGAGTTCTCCTGGTAGTTTTTACATTGCTCCGGTAGGCATCTGAAAGACACCACAAAAGTTGTTCTACCTGCTTTCTGGGCTGAGATGGGGAACCGCTGAATTTTGGAGTCGGCCGGTGACAAAATGTTCCAAACACACCCCATGCACAACTCCACCGGGGAAGGTGCCAGACAGGAGTTCTCTTAATAGTTTTTACACTACCTTGGTAGGCAGCTGAAAGGCACCACAAAAGTTGTTCTACCTGCTTTCTGGGCTGAGATGGGGAACCGCTGAATTTTGGACTCGGCTGGTGACAAAATGTTCCAAACAGACCCCATGCACAACTCCACTAGGGAAGGTGCCAGGCAGGAGTTCTCCTGGTAGTTTTTACATTGCTCCGGTAGGCAGCTGAAAGACACCACAAAAGTTGTTCTACCTGCTTTCTGGGCTGAGATGGGGAACCGCTGAATTTTGGAGTCGGCCGGTGACAAAATGTTCCAAAGACACCCCATGCACAACTCCACCGGGGAAGGTGCCAGACGGGAGTTCTCCTGGTAGTTTTTACATTGCTCCGGTAGGCATCTGAAAGACACCACAAAAGTTGTTCTATCTGCTTTCTGGGCTGAAATGGGGAATCGCTGAATTTTGGACTCGGCCGGTGACAAAATGTTCCAAACACACCCCATGCACAACTCCACCGGGGAAGGTGCCAGACAGGAGTTCTCTTAGTAGTTTTTTACACTACCTTGGTAGGCATCTAAAAGACACCACAAAAGTTGTTCTACCTGCTTTCTGGGCTGAGATGGGGAAACGCTGAATTTTGGACTCGGCTGGTGACAAAATGTTCCAAACACACCCCCTGCACAACTCCACCGGGGAAGGTGCCAGACAGGAGTTCTCCTGGTAGTTTTTACATTGCTCCGGTAGGCATCTGAAAGACACCACAAAAGTTGTTCTACCTGCTTTCTGGGCTGAGATGGGGAACCGCTGAATTTTGGACTCGGCTGGTGACAAAATGTTCCAAACACACCCCCTGCACAACTCCACCGGGGAAGGTGCCAGGCAGGAGTTCTCTTGATAGTTTTTACACTACCTTGGTAGGCATCTAAAAGACACCACAAAAGTTGTTCTACCTGCTTTCTGGGCTGAGATGGGGAATCGCTGAATTTTGGACTCGGCCGGTGACAAAATGTTCCAAAGACACCCCATGCACAACTCCACCGGGGAAGGTGCCAGGCAGGAGTTCTCCTGGTAGTTTTTACATTGCTCCGGTAGGCATCTGAAAGACACCACAAAAGTTGTTCTACCTGCTTTCTGGGCTGAGATGGGGAACCGCTGAATTTTGGACTCGGCTGGTGACAAAATGTTCCAAACAGACCCCATGCACAACTCCACTAGGGAAGGTGCCAGACAGGAGTTCTCCTGTAGTTTTTACATTGCTCCGGTAGGCATCTGAAAGACACCACAAAAGTTGTTCTACCTGCTTTCTGGGCTGAGATGGGGAACAGCTGAATTTTGGAGTCGGCCGGTGACAAAATGTTCCAAACACACCCCATGCACAACTCCACCGGGGAAGGTGCCAGACAAGAGTTCTCTTGAGAGTTTTTACACTACCTTGGTAGGCATCTGAAAGACACCACAAAAGTTGTTCTACCTGCTTTCTGGGCTGAGATGGGGAACAGCTGAATTTTGGACTCGGCCGGTGACAAAATGTTCCAAACACACCCCATGCACAACTCCACCGGGGAAGGTGCCAGACAGGAGTTCTCTTAGTAGTTTTTACACTACCTTGGTAGGCATCTGAAAGACACCACAAAAGTTGTTCTACCTGCTTTCTGGGCTGAGATGGGGAAACGCTGAATTTTGGACTCGGCTGGTGACAAAATGTTCCAAACACACCCCCTGCACAACTCCACCGGGGAAGGTGCCAGACAGGAGTTCTCCTGGTAGTTTTTACATTGCTCCGGTAGGCATCTGAAAGACACCACAAAAGTTGTTCTACCTGCTTTCTGGGCTGAGATGGGGAACCGCTGAATTTTGGACTCGGCCGGTGACAAAATGTTCCAAACACACCCCCTGCACAACTCCACCGGGGAAGGTGCCAGACAGGAGTTCTCTTAGTAGTTTTTACACTACCTTGGTAGGCATCTAAAAGACACCACAAAAGTTGTTCTACCTGCTTTCTGGGCTGAGATGGGGAAACGCTGAATTTTGGACTCGGCTGGTGACAAAATGTTCCAAACACACCCCCTGCACAACTCCACCGGGGAAGGTGCCAGACAGGAGTTCTCCTGGTAGTTTTTACATTGCTCCGGTAGGCATCTAAAAGACACCACAAAAGATGTTCTACCTGCTTTCTGGGCTGAGATGGGGAACCGCTGAATTTTGGACTCGGCTGGTGACAAAATGTTCCAAACAGACCCCATGCACAACTCCACTAGGGAAGGTGCCAGACAGGAGTTCTCCTGTAGTTTTTACATTGCTCCGGTAGGCATCTGAAAGACACCACAAAAGTTGTTCTACCTGCTTTCTGGGCTGAGATGGGGAACAGCTGAATTTTGGAGTCGGCCGGTGACAAAATGTTCCAAACACACCCCATGCACAACTCCACCGGGGAAGGTGCCAGACAAGAGTTCTCTTGAGAGTTTTTACACTACCTTGGTAGGCATCTGAAAGACACCACAAAAGTTGTTCTACCTGCTTTCTGGGCTGAGATGGGGAACAGCTGAATTTTGGACTCGGCCGGTGACAAAATGTTCCAAACACACCCCATGCACAACTCCACCGGGGAAGGTGCCAGACAGGAGTTCTCTTAGTAGTTTTTACACTACCTTGGTAGGCATCTGAAAGACACCACAAAAGTTGTTCTACCTGCTTTCTGGGCTGAGATGGGGAAACGCTGAATTTTGGACTCGGCTGGTGACAAAATGTTCCAAACACACCCCCTGCACAACTCCACCGGGGAAGGTGCCAGACAGGAGTTCTCCTGGTAGTTTTTACATTGCTCCGGTAGGCATCTGAAAGACACCACAAAAGTTGTTCTATCTGCTTTCTGGGCTGAGATGGGGAATCGCTGAATTTTGGACTCGGCCGGTGACAAAATGTTCCAAACACACCCCATGCACAACTCCACCGGGGAAGGTGCCAGACAGGAGTTCTCTTAGTAGTTTTTACACTACCTTGGTAGGCATCTAAAAGACACCACAAAAGTTGTTCTACCTGCTTTCTGGGCTGAGATGGGGAAACGCTGAATTTTGGACTCGGCTGGTGACAAAATGTTCCAAACACACCCCATGCACAACTCCACCGGGGAAGGTGCCAGACAGGAGTTCTCCTGGTAGTTTTTACATTGCTCCGGTAGGCATCTGAAAGACACCACAAAAGTTGTTCTACCTGCTTTCTGGGCTGAGATGGGGAACCGCTGAATTTTGGACTCGGCTGGTGACAAAATGTTCCAAACACACCCCCTGCACAACTCCACCGGGGAAGGTGCCAGGCAGGAGTTCTCTTGATAGTTTTTACACTACCTTGGTAGGCATCTAAAAGACACCACAAAAGTTGTTCTACCTGCTTTCTGGGCTGAGATGGGGAATCGCTGAATTATGGACTCGGCCGGTGACAAAATGTTCCAAAGACACCCCATGCACAACTCCACCGGGGAAGGTGCCAGGCAGGAGTTCTCCTGGTAGTTTTTACATTGCTCCGGTAGGCATCTGAAAGACACCACAAAAGTTGTTCTACCTGCTTTCTGGGCTGAGATGGGGAACAGCTGAATTTTGGACTCGGCCGGTGACAAAATGTTCCAAACAGACCCCATGCACAACTCCACCGGGGAAGGTGCCAGACAGGAGTTCTCTTAGTAGTTTTTACACTACCTTGGTAGGCATCTGAAAGACACCACAAAAGTTGTTCTACCTGCTTTCTGGGCTGAGATGGGGAAACGCTGAATTTTGGACTCGGCTGGTGACAAAATGTTCCAAACACACCCCCTGCACAACTCCACCGGGGAAGGTGCCAGACAGGAGTTCTCCTGGTAGTTTTTACATTGCTCCGGTAGGCATCTAAAAGACACCACAAAAGATGTTCTACCTGCTTTCTGGGCTGAGATGGGGAACCGCTGAATTTTGGACTCGGCTGGTGACAAAATGTTCCAAACAGACCCCATGCACAACTCCACTAGGGAAGGTGCCAGACAGGAGTTCTCTTAGTAGTTTTTACACTACCTTGGTAGGCATCTAAAAGACACCACAAAAGTTGTTCTACCTGCTTTCTGGGCTGAGATGGGGAAACGCTGAATTTTGGACTCGGCTGGTGACAAAATGTTCCAAACACACCCCCTGCACAACTCCACCGGGGAAGGTGCCAGACAGGAGTTCTCCTGGTAGTTTTTACATTGCTCCGGTAGGCATCTGAAAGACACCACAAAAGTTGTTCTACCTGCTTTCTGGGCTGAGATGGGGAACCGCTGAATTTTGGACTCGGCTGGTGACAAAATGTTCCAAACACACCCCCTGCACAACTCCACCGGGGAAGGTGCCAGGCAGGAGTTCTCTTGATAGTTTTTACACTACCTTGGTAGGCATCTAAAAGACACCACAAAAGTTGTTCTACCTGCTTTCTGGGCTGAGATGGGGAATCGCTGAATTTTGGACTCGGCCGGTGACAAAATGTTCCAAAGACACCCCATGCACAACTCCACCGGGGAAGGTGCCAGGCAGGAGTTCTCCTGGTAGTTTTTACATTGCTCCGGTAGGCATCTGAAAGACACCACAAAAGTTGTTCTATCTGCTTTCTGGGCTGAGATGGGGAACAGCTGAATTTTGGACTCGGCCGGTGACAAAATGTTCCAAACAGACCCCATGCACAACTCCACCGGGGAAGGTGCCAGACAGGAGTTCTCTTAGTAGTTTTTACACTACCTTGGTAGGCATCTGAAAGACACCACAAAAGTTGTTCTACCTGCTTTCTGGGCTGAGATGGGGAAACGCTGAATTTTGGACTCGGCTGGTGACAAAATGTTCCAAACACACCCCCTGCACAACTCCACCGGGGAAGGTGCCAGACAGGAGTTCTCCTGGTAGTTTTTACATTGCTCCGGTAGGCATCTAAAAGACACCACAAAAGATGTTCTACCTGCTTTCTGGGCTGAGATGGGGAACCGCTGAATTTTGGACTCGGCTGGTGACAAAATGTTCCAAACAGACCCCATGCACAACTCCACTAGGGAAGGTGCCAGACAGGAGTTCTCCTGTAGTTTTTACATTGCTCCGGTAGGCATCTGAAAGACACCACAAAAGTTGTTCTACCTGCTTTCTGGGCTGAGATGGGGAACAGCTGAATTTTGGAGTCGGCCGGTGACAAAATGTTCCAAACACACCCCATGCACAACTCCACCGGGGAAGGTGCCAGACAAGAGTTCTCTTGAGAGTTTTTACACTACCTTGGTAGGCATCTGAAAGACACCACAAAAGTTGTTCTACCTGCTTTCTGGGCTGAGATGGGGAACAGCTGAATTTTGGACTCGGCCGGTGACAAAATGTTCCAAACAGACCCCATGCACAACTCCACCGGGGAAGGTGCCAGACAGGAGTTCTCTTAGTAGTTTTTACACTACCTTGGTAGGCATCTGAAAGACACCACAAAAGTTGTTCTACCTGCTTTCTGGGCTGAGATGGGGAAACGCTGAATTTTGGACTCGGCTGGTGACAAAATGTTCCAAACACACCCCCTGCACAACTCCACCGGGGAAGGTGCCAGACAGGAGTTCTCCTGGTAGTTTTTACATTGCTCCGGTAGGCATCTGAAAGACACCACAAAAGTTGTTCTACCTGCTTTCTGGGCTGAGATGGGGAACCGCTGAATTTTGGACTCGGCTGGTGACAAAATGTTCCAAACACACCCCCTGCACAACTCCACCGGGGAAGGTGCCAGGCAGGAGTTCTCTTGATAGTTTTTACACTACCTTGGTAGGCATCTAAAAGACACCACAAAAGTTGTTCTACCTGCTTTCTGGGCTGAGATGGGGAATCGCTGAATTTTGGACTCGGCCGGTGACAAAATGTTCCAAAGACACCCCATGCACAACTCCACCGGGGAAGGTGCCAGGCAGGAGTTCTCCTGGTAGTTTTTACATTGCTCCGGTAGGCATCTGAAAGACACCACAAAAGTTGTTCTATCTGCTTTCTGGGCTGAGATGGGGAACAGCTGAATTTTGGACTCGGCCGGTGACAAAATGTTCCAAACAGACCCCATGCACAACTCCACCGGGGAAGGTGCCAGACAGGAGTTCTCTTAGTAGTTTTTACACTACCTTGGTAGGCATCTGAAAGACACCACAAAAGTTGTTCTACCTGCTTTCTGGGCTGAGATGGGGAAACGCTGAATTTTGGACTCGGCTGGTGACAAAATGTTCCAAACACACCCCCTGCACAACTCCACCGGGGAAGGTGCCAGACAGGAGTTCTCCTGGTAGTTTTTACATTGCTCCGGTAGGCATCTAAAAGACACCACAAAAGATGTTCTACCTGCTTTCTGGGCTGAGATGGGGAACCGCTGAATTTTGGACTCGGCTGGTGACAAAATGTTCCAAACAGACCCCATGCACAACTCCACTAGGGAAGGTGCCAGACAGGAGTTCTCCTGTAGTTTTTACATTGCTCCGGTAGGCATCTGAAAGACACCACAAAAGTTGTTCTACCTGCTTTCTGGGCTGAGATGGGGAACAGCTGAATTTTGGAGTCGGCCGGTGACAAAATGTTCCAAACACACCCCATGCACAACTCCACCGGGGAAGGTGCCAGACAAGAGTTCTCTTGAGAGTTTTTACACTACCTTGGTAGGCATCTGAAAGACACCACAAAAGTTGTTCTACCTGCTTTCTGGGCTGAGATGGGGAACAGCTGAATTTTGGACTCGGCCGGTGACAAAATGTTCCAAACACACCCCATGCACAACTCCACCGGGGAAGGTGCCAGACAGGAGTTCTCTTAGTAGTTTTTACACTACCTTGGTAGGCATCTGAAAGACACCACAAAAGTTGTTCTACCTGCTTTCTGGGCTGAGATGGGGAAACGCTGAATTTTGGACTCGGCTGGTGACAAAATGTTCCAAACACACCCCCTGCACAACTCCACCGGGGAAGGTGCCAGACAGGAGTTCTCCTGGTAGTTTTTACATTGCTCCGGTAGGCATCTGAAAGACACCACAAAAGTTGTTCTATCTGCTTTCTGGGCTGAGATGGGGAATCGCTGAATTTTGGACTCGGCCGGTGACAAAATGTTCCAAACACACCCCATGCACAACTCCACCGGGGAAGGTGCCAGACAGGAGTTCTCTTAGTAGTTTTTACACTACCTTGGTAGGCATCTAAAAGACACCACAAAAGTTGTTCTACCTGCTTTCTGGGCTGAGATGGGGAAACGCTGAATTTTGGACTCGGCTGGTGACAAAATGTTCCAAACACACCCCATGCACAACTCCACCGGGGAAGGTGCCAGACAGGAGTTCTCCTGGTAGTTTTTACATTGCTCCGGTAGGCATCTGAAAGACACCACAAAAGTTGTTCTACCTGCTTTCTGGGCTGAGATGGGGAACCGCTGAATTTTGGACTCGGCTGGTGACAAAATGTTCCAAACACACCCCCTGCACAACTCCACCGGGGAAGGTGCCAGGCAGGAGTTCTCTTGATAGTTTTTACACTACCTTGGTAGGCATCTAAAAGACACCACAAAAGTTGTTCTACCTGCTTTCTGGGCTGAGATGGGGAATCGCTGAATTATGGACTCGGCCGGTGACAAAATGTTCCAAACACACCCCCTGCACAACTCCACCGGGGAAGGTGCCAGGCAGGAGTTCTCCTGGTAGTTTTTACATTGCTCCGGTAGGCATCTGAAAGACACCACAAAAGTTGTTCTATCTGCTTTCTGGGCTGAGATGGGGAACAGCTGAATTTTGGACTCGGCCGGTGACAAAATGTTCCAAACAGACCCCATGCACAACTCCACCGGGGAAGGTGCCAGACAGGAGTTCTCTTAGTAGTTTTTACACTACCTTGGTAGGCATCTGAAAGACACCACAAAAGTTGTTCTACCTGCTTTCTGGGCTGAGATGGGGAAACGCTGAATTTTGGACTCGGCTGGTGACAAAATGTTCCAAACACACCCCCTGCACAACTCCACCGGGGAAGGTGCCAGACAGGAGTTCTCCTGGTAGTTTTTACATTGCTCCGGTAGGCATCTGAAAGACACCACAAAAGATGTTCTATCTGCTTTCTGGGCTGAGATGGGGAATCGCTGAATTTTGGACTCGGCCGGTGACAAAATGTTCCAAACACACCCCATGCACAACTCCACCGGGGAAGGTGCCAGACAGGAGTTCTCTTAGTAGTTTTTACACTACCTTGGTAGGCATCTAAAAGACACCACAAAAGTTGTTCTACCTGCTTTCTGGGCTGAGATGGGGAAACGCTGAATTTTGGAGTCGGCTGGTGACAAAATGTTCCAAACACACCCCATGCACAACTCCACCGGGGAAGGTGCCAGACAGGAGTTCTCCTGGTAGTTTTTACATTGCTCCGGTAGGCATTTGAAAGGCACCACAAAAGTTGTTCTACCTGCTTTCTGGGCTGAGATGGGGAACCGCTGAATTTTGGACTCGGCTGGTGACAAAATGTTCCAAACACACCCCCTGCACAACTCCACCGGGGAAGGTGCCAGACGGGAGTTCTCCTGGTAGTTTTTACATTGCTCCGGTAGGCATCTGAAAGACACCACAAAAGTTGTTCTACCTGCTTTCTGGGCTGAGATGGGGAATCGCTGAATTTTGGACTCGGCCAGTGACAAAATGTTCCAAAGACACCCCCTGCACAACTCCACCGGGGAAGGTGCCAGACAAGCGTTCTCTTGATAGTTTTTACACTACCTTGGTAGGCATCTAAAAGATACCACAAAAGTTGTTCTACCTGCTTTCTTGGCTGAGATGGGGAACGGCTGAATTTTGGACTCGGCTGGTGACAAAATGTTCCGAACACACCCCATGCACAACTCCACCGGGGAAGGTGCCAGACAGGAGTTCTCCTGGTAGTTTTTACATTGCTCCGGTAGGCATCTGAAAGACACCACAAAAGTTGTTCTACCTGCTTTCTGGGCTGAGATGGGGAACCGCTGAATTTTGGAGTCGGCTGGTGACAAAATGTTCCAAACACACCCCATGCACAACTCCACCGGGGAAGGTGCCAGACGGGAGTTCTCCTGGTAGTTTTTACATTGCTCCGGTAGGCATCTGAAAGACATCACAAAAGTTGTTCTACCTGCTTTCTGGGCTGAGATGGGGAACCGCTGAATTTTGGACTCGGCTGGTGACAAAATGTTCCAAACACACCCCCTGCACAACTCCACCGGGGAAGGTGCCAGACAAGAGTTCTCCTGGTAGTTTTTACATTGCTCCGGTAGGCATCTGAAAGACACCACAAAAGTTGTTCTACCTGCTTTCTGGGCTGAGATGGGGAACCGCTGAATTTTGGACTCGGCCGGTGACAAAATGTTCCAAACACACCCCATGCACAACTCCACCGGGGAAGGTGCCAGGCAGGAGTTCTCCTGGTAGTTTTTAAACTACCTTGGTAGGCATTTGAAAGGCACCACAAAAGTTGTTCTACCTGCTTTCTTGGCTGAGATGGGGAACGGCTGAATTTTGGACTCGGCTGGTGACAAAATGTTCCGAACACACCCCCTGCACAACTCCACCGGGGAAGGTGCCAGACAGGAGTTCTCCTGGTAGTTTTTACATTGCTCCGGTAGGCATCTGAAAGACACCACAAAAGTTGTTCTACCTGCTTTCTGGGCTGAGATGGGGAACCCCTGAATTTTGGACTCGGCTGGTGACGAAATGTTCCAAAGACACCCCATGCACAACTCCACCGGGGAAGGTGCCAGGCAGGAGTTCTCTTAGTAGTTTTTACACTACCTTGGTAGGTAGCCATTTGTAAGGCACCACAAAAGTTGTTCTACCTGCTTTCTGGGCTGAGATGGGGAACCGCTGAATTTTGGAGTCGGCTGGTGACAAAATGTTCCAAACACACCCCATGCACAACTCCACCGGGGAAGGTGCCAGACAGGAGTTCTCCTGGTAGTTTTTACATTGCTCCGGTAGGCATCTGAAAGACACCACAAAAGTTGTTCTACCTGCTTTCTGGGCTGAGATGGGGAACCGCTGAATTTTGGACTCGGCCGGTGACAAAATGTTCCAAACACACCCCATGCACAACTCCACCGGGGAAGGTGCCAGGCAGGAGTTCTCTGAATAGTTTTTACACTACCTTGGTAGGCATTTGAAAGGCACCACAAAAGTTGTTCTACCTGCTTTCTGGGCTGAGATGGGGAACCGCTGAATTTTGGAGTCGGCCGGCGACAAAATGTTCCAAAGACACCCCATGCACAACTCCACCGGGGAAGGTGCCAGACAGGAGTTCTCCTGGTAGTTTTTACACTACCTTGGTAGGCACCTGAAAGGCACCACAAAAGTTGTTCTACCTGCTTTCTGGGCTGAGATGGGGAACAGCTGAATTTTGGACTCGGCTGGTGACAAAATGTTCCAAACACACCCCCTGCACAACTCCACCGGGGAAGGTGCCAGACAGGAGTTCTCCTGGTAGTTTTTACATTGCTCCGGTAGGCATCTGAAAGACACCACAAAAGTTGTTCTACCTGCTTTCTGGGCTGAGATGGTGAACCGCTGAATTTTGGACTCGGCCGGTGACAAAATGTTCCAAACACACCCCATGCACAACTCCACCGGGGAAGGTGCCAGACAGGAGTTCTCCTGGTAGTTTTTACACTACCTTGGTAGGCATTTGAAAGGCACCACAAAAGTTGTTCTACCTGCTTTCTTGGCTGAGATGGGGAACCGCTGAATTTTTGGACTCGGCCGGTGACAAAATGTTCCAAACACACCCCCTGCACAACTCCACCGGGGAAGGTGCCAGACAGGAGTTCTCCTGGTAGTTTTTACATTGCTCCGGTAGGCATCTGAAAGACACCACAAAAGTTGTTCTACCTGCTTTCTGGGCTGAGATGGGGAACCGCTGAATTTTGGAGTCGGCCGGTGACAAAATGTTCCAAAGACACCCCATGCACAACTCCACCGGGGAAGGTGCCAGACAGGAGTTCTCTTAATAGTTTTTACACTACCTTGGTAGGCACCTGAAAGGCACCACAAAAGTTGTTCTACCTGCTTTCTGGGCTGAGATGGGGAACCGCTGAATTTTGGACTCGGCTGGTGACAAAATGTTCCAAACAGACCCCATGCACAACTCCACTAGGGAAGGTGCCAGAAAGGAGTTCTCCTGGTAGTTTTTACATTGCTCCGGTAGGCATCTGAAAGACACCACAAAAGTTGTTCTACCTGCTTTCTGGGCTGAGATGGGGAACCGCTGAATTTTGGAGTCGGCCGGTGACAAAATGTTCCAAACACACCCCATGCACAACTCCACCGGGGAAGGTGCCAGACAAGAGTTCTCTTGAGAGTTTTTACACTACCTTGGTAGACATCTGAAAGACACCACAAAAGTTGTTCTACCTGCTTTCTGGGCTGAGATGGGGAACCGCTGAATTTTGGAGTCGGTCGGTGACAAAATGTTCCAAACACACCCCATGCACAACTCCACCGGGGAAGGTGCCAGACAGGAGTTCTCTTAGTAGTTTTTACACTACCTTGGTAGCCATTTGAAAGACACCACAAAAGTTGTTCTACCTGCTTTCTGGGCTGAGATGGGGAAACGCTGAATTTTGGACTCGGCTGGTGACAAAATGTTCCAAACACACCCCCTGCACAACTCCACCGGGGAAGGTGCCAGACAGGAGTTCTCCTGGTAGTTTTTACATTGCTCCGGTAGGCATCTGAAAGACACCACAAAAGTTGTTCTATCTGCTTTCTGGGCTGAGATGGGGAATCGCTGAATTTTGGACTCGGCCGGTGACAAAATGTTCCAAACACACCCCATGCACAACTCCACCGGGGAAGGTGCCAGACAGGAGTTCTCTTAGTAGTTTTTACACTACCTTGGTAGGCATCTAAAAGACACCACAAAAGTTGTTCTACCTGCTTTCTGGGCTGAGATGGGGAAACGCTGAATTTTGGACTCGGCTGGTGACAAAATGTTCCAAACAGACCCCATGCACAACTCCACTAGGGAAGGTGCCAGGCAGGAGTTCTCCTGGTAGTTTTTACATTGCTCCGGTAGGCAGCTGAAAGACACCACAAAAGTTGTTCTACCTGCTTTCTGGGCTGAGATGGGGAACCGCTGAATTTTGGAGTCGCCCGGTGACAAAATGTTCCAAAGACACCCCATGCACAACTCCACCGGGGAAGGTGCCAGGCAGGAGTTCTCTTGGTAGTTTTTACACTACCTTGGTAGCCATTTGAAAGGCGCCACAAAAGTTGTTCTACCTGCTTTCTGGGCTGAGATGGGGAACAGCTGAATTTTGGACTCGGCTGGTGACAAAATGTTCCAAACACACCCCATGCACAACTCCACCGGGGAAGGTGCCAGACAGGAGTTCTCCTGGTAGTTTTTACATTGCTCCGGTAGGCATCTGAAAGACACCACAAAAGTTGTTCTACCTGCTTTCTGGGCTGAGATGGGGAACCGCTGAATTTTGGACTCGGCTGGTGACAAAATGTTCCAAACACACCCCATGCACAACTCCACCGGGGAAGGTGCCAGACAGGAGTTCTCCTGGTAGTTTTTACACTACCTTGGTAGGCATTTGAAAGGCACCACAAAAGTTGTTCTACCTGCTTTCTGGGCTGAGATGGGGAAACGCTGAATTTTGGAGTCGGCCGGTGACAAAATGTTCCAAACACACCCCATGCACAACTCCACCGGGGAAGGTGCCAGACAAGAGTTCTCTTGAGAGTTTTTACACTACCTTGGTAGACATCTGAAAGACACCACAAAAGTTGTTCTACCTGCTTTCTGGGCTGAGATGGGGAACCGCTGAATTTTGGAGTCGGCTGGTGACAAAATGTTCCAAACACACCCCATGCACAACTCCACCGGGGAAGGTGCCAGACAGGAGTTCTCTTAGTAGTTTTTACACTACCTTGGTAGCCATTTGAAAGACACCACAAAAGTTGTTCTACCTGCTTTCTGGGCTGAGATGGGGAAACGCTGAATTTTGGACTCGGCTGGTGACAAAATGTTCCAAACACACCCCCTGCACAACTCCACCGGGGAAGGTGCCAGACAGGAGTTCTCCTGGTAGTTTTTACATTGCTCCGGTAGGCATCTGAAAGACACCACAAAAGTTGTTCTATCTGCTTTCTGGGCTGAGATGGGGAATCGCTGAATTTTGGACTCGGCCGGTGACAAAATGTTCCAAACACACCCCATGCACAACTCCACCGGGGAAGGTGCCAGACAGGAGTTCTCTTAGTAGTTTTTACACTACCTTGGTAGGCATCTAAAAGACACCACAAAAGTTGTTCTACCTGCTTTCTGGGCTGAGATGGGGAAACGCTGAATTTTGGACTCGGCTGGTGACAAAATGTTCCAAACAGACCCCATGCACAACTCCACTAGGGAAGGTGCCAGGCAGGAGTTCTCCTGGTAGTTTTTACATTGCTCCGGTAGGCAGCTGAAAGACACCACAAAAGTTGTTCTACCTGCTTTCTGGGCTGAGATGGGGAACAGCTGAATTTTGGAGTCGGCCGGTGACAAAATGTTCCAAAGACACCCCATGCACAACTCCACCGGGGAAGGTGCCAGGCAGGAGTTCTCTTGGTAGTTTTTACACTACCTTGGTAGCCATTTGAAAGGCGCCACAAAAGTTGTTCTACCTGCTTTCTGGGCTGAGATGGGGAACAGCTGAATTTTGGACTCGGCTGGTGACAAAATGTTCCAAACACACCCCATGCACAACTCCACCGGGGAAGGTGCCAGACAGGAGTTCTCCTGGTAGTTTTTACATTGCTCCGGTAGGCATCTGAAAGACACCACAAAAGTTGTTCTACCTGCTTTCTGGGCTGAGATGGGGAACCGCTGAATTTTGGACTCGGCTGGTGACAAAATGTTCCAAAGACACCCCATGCACAACTCCACCGGGGAAGGTGCCAGACAGGAGTTCTCCTGGTAGTTTTTACACTACCTTGGTAGGCATTTGAAAGGCACCACAAAAGTTGTTCTACCTGCTTTCTGGGCTGAGATGGGGAAACGCTGAATTTTTGGACTCGGCCGGTGACAAAATGTTCCAAACACACCCCCTGCACAACTCCACCGGGGAAGGTGCCAGACAGGAGTTCTCCTGGTAGTTTTTACATTGCTCCGGTAGGCATCTGAAAGACACCACAAAAGTTGTTCTATCTGCTTTCTGGGCTGAGATGGGGAACCGCTGAATTTTGGAGTCGGCCGGTGACAAAATGTTCCAAACACACCCCCTGCACAACTCCACCGGGGAAGGTGCCAGACAGGAGTTCTCTTAATAGTTTTTACACTACCTTGGTAGGCAGCTGAAAGGCACCACAAAAGTTGTTCTACCTGCTTTCTGGGCTGAGATGGGGAACCGCTGAATTTTGGACTCGGCTGGTGACAAAATGTTCCAAAGACACCCCATGCACAACTCCACTAGGGAAGGTGCCAGACAGGAGTTCTCCTGGTAGTTTTTACATTGCTCCGGTAGGCATCTGAAAGACACCACAAAAGTTGTTCTACCTGCTTTCTGGGCTGAGATGGGGAACAGCTGAATTTTGGAGTCGGCCGGTGACAAAATGTTCCAAAGACACCCCATGCACAACTCCACCGGGGAAGGTGCCAGACAAGAGTTCTCTTGAGAGTTTTTACACTACCTTGGTAGGCATCTGAAAGACACCACAAAAGTTGTTCTACCTGCTTTCTGGGCTGAGATGGGGAAACGCTGAATTTTGGAGTCGGCCGGTGACAAAATGTTCCAAACACACCCCATGCACAACTCCACCGGGGAAGGTGCCAGACAGGAGTTCTCTTAGTAGTTTTTACACTACCTTGGTAGGCATCTGAAAGACACCACAAAAGTTGTTCTACCTGCTTTCTGGGCTGAGATGGGGAACCGCTGAATTTTGGACTCGGCTGGTGACAAAATGTTCCAAACACACCCCCTGCACAACTCCACCGGGGAAGGTGCCAGACAGGAGTTCTCCTGGTAGTTTTTACATTGCTCCGGTAGGCATCTGAAAGACACCACAAAAGTTGTTCTACCTGCTTTCTGGGCTGAGATGGGGAACCGCTGAATTTTGGAGTCGGCCGGTGACAAAATGTTCCAAACACACCCCATGCACAACTCCACCGGGGAAGGTGCCAGACAGGAGTTCTCTTAGTAGTTTTTACACTACCTTGGTAGGCAGCTGAAAGACACCACAAAAGTTGTTCTACCTGCTTTCTGGGCTGAGATGGGGAACCGCTGAATTTTGGAGTCGGCCGGTGACAAAATGTTCCAAAGACACCCCATGCACAACTCCACCGGGGAAGGTGCCAGACAGGAGTTCTCCTGGTAGTTTTTACATTGCTCCGGTAGGCATCTGAAAGACACCACAAAAGTTGTTCTACCTGCTTTCTGGGCTGAGATGGGGAACCGCTGAATTTTGGACTCGGCTGGTGACAAAATGTTCCAAACACACCCCCTGCACAACTCCACCGGGGAAGGTGCCAGGCAGGAGTTCTCTTGATAGTTTTTACACTACCTTGGTAGGCATCTAAAAGACACCACAAAATTTGTTCTACCTGCTTTCTGGGCTGAGATGGGGAAACGCTGAATTTTGGACTCGGCTGGTGACAAAATGTTCCAAAGACACCCCATGCACAACTCCACTAGGGAAGGTGCCAGACAGGAGTTCTCCTGGTAGTTTTTACATTGCTCCGGTAGGCATCTGAAAGACACCACAAAAGTTGTTCTACCTGCTTTCTGGACTGAGATGGGGAACAGCTGAATTTTGGAGTCGGCCGGTGACAAAATGTTCCAAACACACCCCATGCACAACTCCACCGGGGAAGGTGCCAGACAAGAGTTCTCTTGGTAGTTTTTACACTACCTTGGTAGGCATCTGAAAGACACCACAAAAGTTGTTCTACCTGCTTCCTGGGCTGAGATGGGGAACCGCTGAATTTTGGAGTCGGCCGGTGACAAAATGTTCCAAACACACCCCATGCACAACTCGACCGGGGAAGGTGCCAGACAGGAGTTCTCTTAGTAGTTTTTACACTACCTTGGTAGGCATCTGAAAGACACCACAAAAGTTGTTCTACCTGCTTTCTGGGCTGAGATGGGGAAACGCTGAATTTTGGACTCGGCTGGTGACAAAATGTTCCAAACACACCCCCTGCACAACTCCACCGGGGAAGGTGCCAGACAGGAGTTCTCCTGGTAGTTTTTACATTGCTCCGGTAGGCATCTGAAAGACACCACAAAAGTTGTTCTATCTGCTTTCTGGGCTGAGATGGGGAATCGCTGAATTTTGGACTCGGCCGGTGACAAAATGTTCCAAACACACCCCATGCACAACTCCACCGGGGAAGGTGCCAGACAGGAGTTCTTAGTAGTTTTTACACTACCTTGGTAGGCATCTAAAAGACACCACAAAAGTTGTTCTACCTGCTTTCTGGGCTGAGATGGGGAAACGCTGAATTTTGGACTCGGCTGGTGACAAAATGTTCCAAACAGACCCCATGCACAACTCCACTAGGGAAGGTGCCAGGCAGGAGTTCTCCTGGTAGTTTTTACATTGCTCCGGTAGGCAGCTGAAAGACACCACAAAAGTTGTTCTACCTGCTTTCTGGGCTGAGATGGGGAACCGCTGAATTTTGGAGTCGCCCGGTGACAAAATGTTCCAAAGACACCCCATGCACAACTCCACCGGGGAAGGTGCCAGGCAGGAGTTCTCTTGGTAGTTTTTACACTACCTTGGTAGCCATTTGAAAGGCGCCACAAAAGTTGTTCTACCTGCTTTCTGGGCTGAGATGGGGAACAGCTGAATTTTGGACTCGGCTGGTGACAAAATGTTCCAAACACACCCCATGCACAACTCCACCGGGGAAGGTGCCAGACAGGAGTTCTCCTGGTAGTTTTTACATTGCTCCGGTAGGCATCTGAAAGACACCACAAAAGTTGTTCTACCTGCTTTCTGGGCTGAGATGGGGAACCGCTGAATTTTGGACTCGGCTGGTGACAAAATGTTCCAAACACACCCCATGCACAACTCCACCGGGGAAGGTGCCAGACAGGAGTTCTCCTGGTAGTTTTTACACTACCTTGGTAGGCATTTGAAAGGCACCACAAAAGTTGTTCTACCTGCTTTCTGGGCTGAGATGGGGAAACGCTGAATTTTGGAGTCGGCCGGTGACAAAATGTTCCAAACACACCCCATGCACAACTCCACCGGGGAAGGTGCCAGACAAGAGTTCTCTTGAGAGTTTTTACACTACCTTGGTAGACATCTGAAAGACACCACAAAAGTTGTTCTACCTGCTTTCTGGGCTGAGATGGGGAACCGCTGAATTTTGGAGTCGGCCGGTGACAAAATGTTCCAAACACACCCCATGCACAACTCCACCGGGGAAGGTGCCAGACAGGAGTTCTCTTAGTAGTTTTTACACTACCTTGGTAGCCATTTGAAAGACACCACAAAAGTTGTTCTACCTGCTTTCTGGGCTGAGATGGGGAAACGCTGAATTTTGGACTCGGCTGGTGACAAAATGTTCCAAACACACCCCCTGCACAACTCCACCGGGGAAGGTGCCAGACAGGAGTTCTCCTGGTAGTTTTTACATTGCTCCGGTAGGCATCTGAAAGACACCACAAAAGTTGTTCTATCTGCTTTCTGGGCTGAGATGGGGAATCGCTGAATTTTGGACTCGGCCGGTGACAAAATGTTCCAAACACACCCCATGCACAACTCCACCGGGGAAGGTGCCAGACAGGAGTTCTCTTAGTAGTTTTTACACTACCTTGGTAGGCATCTAAAAGACACCACAAAAGTTGTTCTACCTGCTTTCTGGGCTGAGATGGGGAAACGCTGAATTTTGGACTCGGCTGGTGACAAAATGTTCCAAACAGACCCCATGCACAACTCCACTAGGGAAGGTGCCAGGCAGGAGTTCTCCTGGTAGTTTTTACATTGCTCCGGTAGGCAGCTGAAAGACACCACAAAAGTTGTTCTACCTGCTTTCTGGGCTGAGATGGGGAACCGCTGAATTTTGGAGTCGGCCGGTGACAAAATGTTCCAAAGACACCCCATGCACAACTCCACCGGGGAAGGTGCCAGGCAGGAGTTCTCTTGGTAGTTTTTACACTACCTTGGTAGCCATTTGAAAGGCGCCACAAAAGTTGTTCTACCTGCTTTCTGGGCTGAGATGGGGAACAGCTGAATTTTGGACTCGGCTGGTGACAAAATGTTCCAAACACACCCCATGCACAACTCCACCGGGGAAGGTGCCAGACAGGAGTTCTCCTGGTAGTTTTTACATTGCTCCGGTAGGCATCTGAAAGACACCACAAAAGTTGTTCTACCTGCTTTCTGGGCTGAGATGGGGAACCGCTGAATTTTGGACTCGGCTGGTGACAAAATGTTCCAAAGACACCCCATGCACAACTCCACCGGGGAAGGTGCCAGACAGGAGTTCTCCTGGTAGTTTTTACACTACCTTGGTAGGCATTTGAAAGGCACCACAAAAGTTGTTCTACCTGCTTTCTGGGCTGAGATGGGGAAACGCTGAATTTTTGGACTCGGCCGGTGACAAAATGTTCCAAACACACCCCCTGCACAACTCCACCGGGGAAGGTGCCAGACAGGAGTTCTCCTGGTAGTTTTTACATTGCTCCGGTAGGCATCTGAAAGACACCACAAAAGTTGTTCTACCTGCTTTCTGGGCTGAGATGGGGAACAGCTGAATTTTGGAGTCGGCCGGTGACAAAATGTTCCAAACACACCCCATGCACAACTCCACCGGGGAAGGTGCCAGACAAGAGTTCTCTTGAGAGTTTTTACACTACCTTGGTAGGCATCTGAAAGACACCACAAAAGTTGTTCTACCTGCTTTCTGGGCTGAGATGGGGAAACGCTGAATTTTGGAGTCGGCCGGTGACAAAATGTTCCAAACACACCCCATGCACAACTCCACCGGGGAAGGTGCCAGACAGGAGTTCTCTTAGTAGTTTTTACACTACCTTGGTAGGCATCTGAAAGACACCACAAAAGTTGTTCTACCTGCTTTCTGGGCTGAGATGGGGAACCGCTGAATTTTGGACTCGGCTGGTGACAAAATGTTCCAAACACACCCCCTGCACAACTCCACCGGGGAAGGTGCCAGACAGGAGTTCTCCTGGTAGTTTTTACATTGCTCCGGTAGGCATCTGAAAGACACCACAAAAGTTGTTCTACCTGCTTTCTGGGCTGAGATGGGGAACCGCTGAATTTTGGAGTCGGCCGGTGACAAAATGTTCCAAACACACCCCATGCACAACTCCACCGGGGAAGGTGCCAGACAGGAGTTCTCTTAGTAGTTTTTACACTACCTTGGTAGGCAGCTGAAAGACACCACAAAAGTTGTTCTACCTGCTTTCTGGGCTGAGATGGGGAACCGCTGAATTTTGGAGTCGGCCGGTGACAAAATGTTCCAAAGACACCCCATGCACAACTCCACCGGGGAAGGTGCCAGACAGGAGTTCTCCTGGTAGTTTTTACATTGCTCCGGTAGGCATCTGAAAGACACCACAAAAGTTGTTCTACCTGCTTTCTGGGCTGAGATGGGGAACCGCTGAATTTTGGACTCGGCTGGTGACAAAATGTTCCAAACACACCCCCTGCACAACTCCACCGGGGAAGGTGCCAGGCAGGAGTTCTCTTGATAGTTTTTACACTACCTTGGTAGGCATCTAAAAGACACCACAAAATTTGTTCTACCTGCTTTCTGGGCTGAGATGGGGAAACGCTGAATTTTGGACTCGGCTGGTGACAAAATGTTCCAAAGACACCCCATGCACAACTCCACTAGGGAAGGTGCCAGACAGGAGTTCTCCTGGTAGTTTTTACATTGCTCCGGTAGGCATCTGAAAGACACCACAAAAGTTGTTCTACCTGCTTTCTGGACTGAGATGGGGAACAGCTGAATTTTGGAGTCGGCCGGTGACAAAATGTTCCAAACACACCCCATGCACAACTCCACCGGGGAAGGTGCCAGACAAGAGTTCTCTTGGTAGTTTTTACACTACCTTGGTAGGCATCTGAAAGACACCACAAAAGTTGTTCTACCTGCTTCCTGGGCTGAGATGGGGAACCGCTGAATTTTGGAGTCGGCCGGTGACAAAATGTTCCAAACACACCCCATGCACAACTCGACCGGGGAAGGTGCCAGACAGGAGTTCTCTTAGTAGTTTTTAAACTACCTTGGTAGGCATCTGAAAGACACCACAAAAGTTGTTCTACCTGCTTTCTGGGCTGAGATGGGGAAACGCTGAATTTTGGACTCGGCTGGTGACAAAATGTTCCAAACACACCCCCTGCACAACTCCACCGGGGAAGGTGCCAGACAGGAGTTCTCCTGGTAGTTTTTACATTGCTCCGGTAGGCATCTGAAAGACACCACAAAAGTTGTTCTATCTGCTTTCTGGGCTGAGATGGGGAATCGCTGAATTTTGGACTCGGCCGGTGACAAAATGTTCCAAACACACCCCATGCACAACTCCACCGGGGAAGGTGCCAGACAGGAGTTCTCTTAGTAGTTTTTACACTACCTTGGTAGGGAGCTGAAAGGCAGCACAAAAGTTGTTCTACCTGCTTTCTGGGCTGAGATGGGGAAACGCTGAATTTTGGACTCGGCTGGTGACAAAATGTTCCAAACACACCCCCTGCACAACTCCACCGGGGAAGGTGCCAGACAGGAGTTCTCCTGGTAGTTTTTACATTGCTCCGGTAGGCATCTGAAAGACACCACAAAAGTTGTTCTACCTGCTTTCTGGGCTGAGATGGGGAACCGCTGAATTTTGGACTCGGCTGGTGACAAAATGTTCCAAACACACCCCCTGCACAACTCCACCGGGGAAGGTGCCAGGCAGGAGTTCTCTTGATAGTTTTTACACTACCTTGGTAGGCATCTAAAAGACACCACAAAAGTTGTTCTACCTGCTTTCTGGGCTGAGATGGGGAATCGCTGAATTTTGGACTCGGCCGGTGACAAAATGTTCCAAAGACACCCCCTGCACAACTCCACCGGGGAAGGTGCCAGGCAGGAGTTCTCCTGGTAGTTTTTACATTGCTCCGGTAGGCATCTGAAAGACACCACAAAAGTTGTTCTATCTGCTTTCTGGGCTGAGATGGGGAACAGCTGAATTTTGGACTCGGCCGGTGACAAAATGTTCCAAACAGACCCCATGCACAACTCCACCGGGGAAGGTGCCAGACAGGAGTTCTCTTAGTAGTTTTTACACTACCTTGGTAGGCATCTAAAAGACACCACAAAAGTTGTTCTACCTGCTTTCTGGGCTGAGATGGGGAAACGCTGAATTTTGGACTCGGCTGGTGACAAAATGTTCCAAACACACCCCCTGCACAACTCCACCGGGGAAGGTGCCAGACAGGAGTTCTCCTGGTAGTTTTTACATTGCTCCGGTAGGCATTTGAAAGGCACCACAGAAGTTGTTCTACCTGCTTTCTGGGCTGAGATGGGGAACAGCTGAATTTTGGACTCGGCTGGTGACAAAATGTTCCAAACACACCCCCTGCACAACTCCACCGGGGAAGGTGCCAGACAGGAGTTCTCCTGGTAGTTTTTACATTGCTCCGGTAGGCATCTGAAAGACACCACAAAAGTTGTTCTACCTGCTTTCTGGGCTGAGATGGGGAATCGCTGAATTTTGGACTCGGCCAGTGACAAAATGTTCCAAAGACACCCCCTGCACAACTCCACCGGGGAAGGTGCCAGACAAGCGTTCTCTTGATAGTTTTTACACTACCTTGGTAGGCATCTAAAAGACACCACAAAAGTAGTTCTACCTGCTTTCTTGGCTGAGATGGGGAACAGCTGAATTTTGGACTCGGCTGGTGACAAAATGTTCCAAACACACCCCCTGCACAGCTATACCGGGGAAGGTGCCAGACAGGAGTTCTCCTGGTAGTTTTTACATTGCTCCGGTAGGCATCTAAAAGACACCACAAAAGATGTTCTACCTGCTTTCTGGGCTGAGATGGGGAACAGCTGAATTTTGGAGTCGGCTGGTGACAAAATGTTCCAAACACACCCCATGCACAACTCCACCGGGGAAGGTGCCAGACAGGAGTTCTCTTAGTAGTTTTTAAACTACCTTGGTAGGCATCTGAAAGACACCACAAAAGTTGTTCTACCTGCTTTCTGGGCTGAGATGGGGAACCGCTGAATTTTGGACTCGGCCGGTGACAAAATGTTCCAAAGACACCCCAGTCACAACTCCACCGGGGAAGGTGCCAGACAGGAGTTCTCTTAGTAGTTTTTACACTACCTTGGTAGGCACCTGAAAGGCACCACAAAAGTTGTTCTACCTGCTTTCTGGGCTGAGATGGGGAACCGCTGAATTTTGGACTCGGCCGGTGACAAAATGTTCCAAACACACCCCATGCACAACTCCACCGGGGAAGGTGCCAGGCAGGAGTTCTCTTGGTAGTTTTTACACTACCTTGGTAGGCAGCTGAAAGGCACCACAAAAGTTGTTCTACCTGCTTTCTGGGCTGAGATGGGGAAACGCTGAATTTTGGACTCGGCTGGTGACAAAATGTTCCAAACACACCCCATGCACAACTCCACCGGGGAAGGTGCCAGACAAGAGTTCTCTTGAGAGTTTTTACACTACCTTGGTAGGCATCTGAAAGACACCACAAAAGTTGTTCTACCTGCTTTCTGGGCTGAGATGGGGAACCGCTGAATTTTGGAGTCGGGCGGTGACAAAATGTTCCAAAGACACCCCCTGCACAACTCCACCGGGGAAGGTGCCAGACAGGAGTTCTCTTAGTAGTTTTTACACTACCTTGGTAGGCATCTGAAAGACACCACAAAAGTTGTTCTACCTGCTTTCTGGGCTGAGATGGGGAACAGCTGAATTTTGGAGTCGGCCGGTGACAAAATGTTCCAAAGACACCCCATGCACAACTCCACCGGGGAAGGTGCCAGACAAGAGTTCTCTTGAGAGTTTTTACACTACCTTGGTAGACATCTGAAAGACACCACAAAAGTTGTTCTACCTGCTTTCTGGGCTGAGATGGGGAACAGCTGAATTTTGGAGTCGGCCGGTGACAAAATGTTCCAAAGACACCCCATGCACAACTCCACCGGGGAAGGTGCCAGACAGGAGTTCTCTTAGAAGTTTTTACACTACCTTGGTAGGCATCTGAAAGGCAGCACAAAAGTTGTTCTACCTGCTTTCTGGGCTGAGATGGGGAATCGCTGAATTTTGGACTCGGCTGGTGACAAAATGTTCCAAACACACCCCCTGCACAACTCCACCGGGGAAGGTGCCAGACAGGAGTTCTCCTGGTAGTTTTTACATTGCTCCGGTAGGCATCTGAAAGACACCACAAAAGTTGTTCTACCTGCTTTCTGGGCTGAGATGGGGAATCGCTGAATTTTGGACTCGGCTGGTGACAAAATGTTCCAAACACACCCCCTGCACAACTCCACCGGGGAAGGTGCCAGACAGGAGTTCTCCTGGTAGTTTTTACACTACCTGGTAGTTTTTACACTACCTTGGTAGGCACCTGAAAGGCACCACAAAAGTTGTTCTACCTGCTTTCTGGGCTGAGATGGGGAAACGCTGAATTTTGGAGTCGGCCGGTGACAAAATGTTCCAAACACACCCCATGCACAACTCCACCGGGGAAGGTGCCAGACAAGAGTTCTCTTGAGAGTTTTTACACTACCTTGGTAGACATCTGAAAGACACCACAAAAGTTGTTCTACCTGCTTTCTGGGCTGAGATGGGGAACAGCTGAATTTTGGACTCGGCCGGTGACAAAATGTTCCAAAGACACCCCATGCACAACTCCACCGGGGAAGGTGCCAGACAGGAGTTCTCTTAGAAGTTTTTACACTACCTTGGTAGGCATCTGAAAGGCAGCACAAAAGTTGTTCTACCTGCTTTCTGGGCTGAGATGGGGAATCGCTGAATTTTGGACTCGGCTGGTGACAAAATGTTCCAAACACACCCCCTGCACAACTCCACCGGGGAAGGTGCCAGACAGGAGTTCTCCTGGTAGTTTTTACATTGCTCCGGTAGGCATCTGAAAGACACCACAAAAGTTGTTCTACCTGCTTTCTGGGCTGAGATGGGGAACCGCTGAATTTTGGAGTCGGCCGGTGACAAAATGTTCCAAACACACCCCCTGCACAACTCCACCGGGGAAGGTGCCAGACAGGAGTTCTCCTGGTAGTTTTTACACTACCTTGGTAGGCACCTGAAAGGCACCACAAAAGTTGTTCTACCTGCTTTCTGGGCTGAGATGGGGAATCGCTGAATTTTGGACTCGGCCGGTGACAAAATGTTCCAAACACACCCCCTGCACAACTCCACCGGGGAAGGTGCCAGACAAGCGTTCTCTTGATAGTTTTTACACTACCTTGGTAGACATCTGAAAGACACCACAAAAGTTGTTCTACCTGCTTTCTGGGCTGAGATGGGGAACAGCTGAATTTTGGAGTCGGCCGGTGACAAAATGTTCCAAACACACCCCATGCACAACTCCACCGGGGAAGGTGCCAGACGGGAGTTCTCCTGGTAGTTTTTACATTGCTCCGGTAGGCATCTAAAAGACACCACAAAAGATGTTCTACCTGCTTTCTGGGCTGAGATGGGGAACCGCTGAATTTTGGAGTCGGCCGGTGACAAAATGTTCCAAACACACCCCCTGCACAACTCCACCGGGGAAGGTGCCAGGCAGGAGTTCTCTTGGTAGATTTTACACTACCTTGGTAGGGAGCTGAAAGGCAGCACAAAAGTTGTTCTACCTGCTTTCTGGGCTGAGATGGGGAATCGCTGAATTTTGGACTCGGCCGGTGACAAAATGTTCCAAAGACACCCCATGCACAACTCCACCGGGGAAGGTGCCAGGCAGGAGTTCTCCTGGTAGTTTTTACACTACCTTGGTAGGCATTTGAAAGGCACCACAAAAGTTGTTCTACCTGCTTTCTGGGCTGAGATGGGGAAACGCTGAATTTTGGAGTCGGCTGGTGACAAAATGTTCCAAACACACCCCATGCACAACTCCACCGGGGAAGGTGCCAGACAGGAGTTCTCCTGGTAGTTTTTACATTGCTCCGGTAGGCATCTGAAAGACACCACAAAAGTTGTTCTACCTGCTTTCTGGGCTGAGATGGGGAACCGCTGAATTTTGGAGTCGGCCGGTGACAAAATGTTCCAAACACACCCCCTGCACAACTCCACCGGGGAAGGTGCCAGGCAGGAGTTCTCTTGGTAGATTTTACACTACCTTGGTAGGGAGCTGAAAGGCAGCACAAAAGTTGTTCTACCTGCTTTCTGGGCTGAGATGGGGAATCGCTGAATTTTGGACTCGGCCGGTGACAAAATGTTCCAAAGACACCCCATGCACAACTCCACCGGGGAAGGTGCCAGACAGGAGTTCTCTTAGTAGTTTTTACATTGCTCCGGTAGGCATCTGAAAGACACCACAAAAGTTGTTCTACCTGCTTTCTGGGCTGAGATGGGGAACCGCTGAATTTTGGACTCGGCTGGTGACAAAATGTTCCAAACACACCCCCTGCACAACTCCACCGGGGAAGGTGCCAGACAGGAGTTCTCTTGGTAGTTTTTACACTACCTTGGTAGGCATCTGAAAGACACCACAAAAGTTGTTCTACCTGCTTTCTGGGCTGAGATGGGGAACCGCTGAATTTTGGAGTCGGCTGGTGACAATATGTTCCAAACACACCCCCTGCACAACTGCACCGGGGAAGGTGCCAGACGGGAGTTCTCCTGGTAGTTTTTACATTGCTCCGGTAGGCATCTGAAAGACACCACAAAAGTTGTTCTATCTGCTTTCTGGGCTGAGATGGGGAATCGCTGAATTTTGGACTCGGCCGGTGACAAAATGTTCCAAACACACCCCCTGCACAACTCCACCAGGGAAGGTGCCAGACAGGAGTTTTCCTGGTAGTTTTTACACTACCTTGGTAGGCACCTGAAAGGCACCACAAAAGTTGTTCTACCTGCTTTCTGGGCTGAGATGGGGAACCGCTGAATTTTGGAGTCGGGCGGTGACAAAATGTTCCAAACACACCCCCTGCACAACTCCACCGGGGAAGGTGCCAGACAGGAGTTCTCCTGGTAGTTTTTACATTGCTCCGGTAGGCATCTGAAAGACACCACAAAAGTTGTTCTACCTGCTTTCTGGGCTGAGATGGGGAACCGCTGAATTTTGGAGTCGGCCGGTGACAAAATGTTCCAAACACACCCCCTGCACAACTCCACTAGCGAAGGTGCCAGACAGGAGTTCTCCTGGTAGTTTTTACACTACCTTGGTAGGCAGCTGAAAGGCACCACAAAAGTTGTTCTACCTGCTTTCTGGGCTGAGATGGGGAACCGCTGAATTTTGGACTCGGCCGGTGACAAAATGTTCCAAACACACCCCCTGCAAAACTCCACCGGGGAAGGTGCCAGACAAGCGTTCTCTTGATAGTTTTTACACTACCTTGGTAGGCATCTAAAAGACACCACAAAAGTTGTTCTACCTGCTTTCTGGGCTGTGATGGGGAACAGCTGAATTTTGGACTCGGCTGGTGACAAAATGTTCCAAAGACACCCCATGCACAACTATACCGGGGAAGGTGCCAGACAGGAGTTCTCCTGGTAGTTTTTACATTGCTCCGGTAGGCATCTAAAAGACACCACAAAAGATGTTCTACCTGCTTTCTGGGCTGAGATGGGGAACCGCTGAATTTTGGACTCGGCCGGTGACAAAATGTTCCAAAGACACCCCATGCACAACTCCACCGGGGAAGGTGCCAGGCAGGAGTTCTCCTGGTAGTTTTTACACTACCTTGGTAGGCATTTGAAAGGCACCACAAAAGTTGTTCTACCTGCTTTCTGGGCTGAGATGGGGAACCGCTGAATTTTGGAGTCGGCTGGTGACAAAATGTTCCAAACACACCCCATGCACAACTCCACCGGGGAAGGTGCCAGACAGGAGTTCTCCTGGTAGTTTTTACATTGCTCCGGTAGGCATCTGAAAGACACCACAAAAGTTGTTCTACCTGCTTTCTGGGCTGAGATGGGGAACCGCTGAATTTTGGACTCGGCTGGTGACAAAATGTTCCAAACACACCCCATGCACAACTCCACCGGGGAAGGTGCCAGACAGGAGTTCTCCTGGTAAATTTTACACTACCTTGGTAGGGAGCTGAAAGGCAGCACAAAAGTTGTTCTACCTGCTTTCTGAGCTGAGATGGGGAACCGCTGAATTTTGGAGTCGGCCGGTGACAAAATGTTCCAAACACACCCCATGCACAACTCCCCGGGGAAGGTGCCAGGCAGGAGTTCTCTTGGTAGTTTTTACACTACCTTGGTAGGCATTTGAAAGGCACCACAAAAGTTGTTCTACCTGCTTTCTGGGCTGAGATGGGGAACCGCTGAATTTTTGGACTCGGCTGGTGACAAAATATTCCGAACACACCCCATGCACAACTCCACCGGGGAAGGTGCCAGACAGGAGTTCAATAATAGTTTTTACACTACCTTGGTAGGCAGCTGAAAGGCACCACAAAAGTTGTTCTACCTGCTTTCTGGGCTGAGATGGGGAACAGCTGAATTTTGGAGTCGGCCGGTGACAAAATGTTCCAAACACACCCCATGCACAACTCCACTAGCGAAGGTGCCAGGGACGAGCTCTTTTGGTAGTTTTTACATTGCTCCGGTAGGCATCAAAAGGACACCACAAAAGTTGTTCTACCTGCTTTCTGGGCTGAGATGGGGAATCGCTGAATTTTGGAGTCGGCCGGTGACAAAATGTTCCAAACACACCCCCTGCACAACTCCACCGGGGAAGGTGCCAGACAGGAGTTCTCCTGGTAGTTTTTACACTACCTTGGTAGGCATTTGAAAGGCACCACAAAAGTTGTTCTACCTGCTTTCTGGGCTGAGATGGGGAACCGCTGAATTTTGGACTCGGCTGGTGACAAAATGTTCCAAACACACCCCATGCACAACTCCACCGGGGAAGGTGCCAGACAGGAGTTCTCCTGGTAGTTTTTACATTGCTCCGGTAGGCATCTGAAAGACACCACAAAAGTTGTTCTACCTGCTTTCTGGGCTGAGATGGGGAACCGCTGAATTTTGGACTCGGCCGGTGACAAAATGTTCCAAACACACCCCCTGCACAACTCCACCGGCGAAGGTGCCAGACAGGAGTTCCCTTAGTAGTTTTTACACTACCTTGGTAGGCAGCTGAAAGGCACCACAAAAGTTGTTCTACCTGCTTTCTGGGCTGAGATGGGGAACCGCTGAATTTTGGAGTCGGCCGGAGACAAAATGTTCCAAACACACCCCATGCACAACTCCACCGGGGAAGGTGCCAGACAGGAGTTCTCCTGGTAGTTTTTACATTGCTCCGGTAGGCATCTGAAAGACACCACAAAAGTTGTTCTACCTGCTTTCTGGGCTGAGATGGGGAACCGCTGAATTTTGGACTCGGCTGGTGACAAAATGTTCCAAACACACCCCCTGCACAACTCCACCGGGGAAGGTGCCAGACAGGAGTTCTCTTGATAGTTTTTACACTACCTTGGTAGGCATCTGAAAGACACCACAAAAGTTGTTCTACCTGCTTTCTGGGCTGAGATGGGGAACCGCTGAATTTTGGACTCGGCTGGTGACAAAATGTTCCAAACACACCCCATGCACAACTCCACCGGGGAAGGTGCCAGACAGGAGTTCTCCTGGTAGTTTTTACATTGCTCCGGTAGGCATCTGAAAGACACCACAAAAGTTGTTCTACCTGCTTTCTGGGCTGAGATGGGGAACCGCTGAATTTTGGACTCGGCCGGTGACAAAATGTTCCAAACACACCCCCTGCACAACTCCACCGGGGAAGGTGCCAGGCAGGAGTTCTCTTGATAGTTTTTACACTACCTTGGTAGGCATTTGAAAGGCAGCACAAAAGTTGTTCTACCTGCTTTCTGAGCTGAGATGGGGAACCGCTGAATTTTGGAGTCGGCCGGTGACAAAATGTTCCAAACACACCCCATGCACAACTCCCCGGGGAAGGTGCCAGGCAGGAGTTCTCTTGGTAGTTTTTACACTACCTTGGTAGGCATTTGAAAGGCACCACAAAAGTTGTTCTACCTGCTTTCTGGGCTGAGATGGGGAACCGCTGAATTTTTGGACTCGGCCGGTGACAAAATATTCCGAACACACCCCATGCACAACTCCACCGGGGAAGGTGCCAGACAGGAGTTCAATAATAGTTTTTACACTACCTTGGTAGGCAGCTGAAAGGCACCACAAAAGTTGTTCTACCTGCTTTCTGGGCTGAGATGGGGAACAGCTGAATTTTGGAGTCGGCCGGTGACAAAATGTTCCAAACACACCCCATGCACAACTCCACTAGCGAAGGTGCCAGGGACGAGCTCTTTTGGTAGTTTTTACATTGCTCCGGTAGGCATCAAAAGGACACCACAAAAGTTGTTCTACCTGCTTTCTGGGCTGAGATGGGGAATCGCTGAATTTTGGAGTCGGCCGGTGACAAAATGTTCCAAACACACCCCCTGCACAACTCCACCGGGGAAGGTGCCAGACAGGAGTTCTCCTGGTAGTTTTTACACTACCTTGGTAGGCATTTGAAAGGCACCACAAAAGTTGTTCTACCTGCTTTCTGGGCTGAGATGGGGAACCGCTGAATTTTGGACTCGGCTGGTGACAAAATGTTCCAAACACACCCCATGCACAACTCCACCGGGGAAGGTGCCAGACAGGAGTTCTCCTGGTAGTTTTTACATTGCTCCGGTAGGCATCTGAAAGACACCACAAAAGTTGTTCTACCTGCTTTCTGGGCTGAGATGGGGAACCGCTGAATTTTGGACTCGGCCGGTGACAAAATGTTCCAAACACACCCCCTGCACAACTCCACCGGCGAAGGTGCCAGACAGGAGTTCCCTTAGTAGTTTTTACACTACCTTGGTAGGCAGCTGAAAGGCACCACAAAAGTTGTTCTACCTGCTTTCTGGGCTGAGATGGGGAAACGCTGAATTTTGGAGTCGGCCGGAGACAAAATGTTCCAAACACACCCCATGCACAACTCCACCGGGGAAGGTGCCAGACAGGAGTTCTCCTGGTAGTTTTTACATTGCTCCGGTAGGCATCTGAAAGACACCACAAAAGTTGTTCTACCTGCTTTCTGGGCTGAGATGGGGAACCGCTGAATTTTGGACTCGGCTGGTGACAAAATGTTCCAAACACACCCCCTGCACAACTCCACCGGGGAAGGTGCCAGACAGGAGTTCTCTTGATAGTTTTTACACTACCTTGGTAGGCATCTGAAAGACACCACAAAAGTTGTTCTACCTGCTTTCTGGGCTGAGATGGGGAAACGCTGAATTTTGGAGTCGGCTGGTGACAATATGTTCCAAACACACCCCCTGCACAACTCCACCGGGGAAGGTGCCAGACGGGAGTTCTCCTGGTAGTTTTTACATTGCTCCGGTAGGCATCTGAAAGACACCACAAAAGTTGTTCTATCTGCTTTCTGGGCTGAGATGGGGAATCGCTGAATTTTGGACTCGGCCGGTGACAAAATGTTCCAAAGACACCCCATGCACAACTCCACCGGGGAAGGTGCCAGACAGGAGTTCTCCTGGTAGTTTTTACACTACCTTGGTAGGCAGCTGAAAGGCACCACAAAAGTTGTTCTACCTGCTTTCTGGGCTGAGATGGGGAACCGCTGAATTTTGGACTCGGCCGGTGACAAAATGTTCCAAACACACCCCCTGCAAAACTCCACCGGGGAAGGTGCCAGACAAGCGTTCTCTTGATAGTTTTTACACTACCTTGGTAGGCATCTAAGAGACACCACAAAAGTTGTTCTACCTGCTTTCTGGGCTGTGATGGGGAACAGCTGAATTTTGGACTCGGCTGGTGACAAAATGTTCCAAAGACACCCCATGCACAACTATACCGGGGAAGGTGCCAGACAGGAGTTCTCCTGGTAGTTTTTACATTGCTCCGGTAGGCATCTAAAAGACACCACAAAAGATGTTCTACCTGCTTTCTGGGCTGAGATGGGGAACCGCTGAATTTTGGACTCGGCCGGTGACAAAATGTTCCAAAGACACCCCATGCACAACTCCACCGGGGAAGGTGCCAGGCAGGAGTTCTCCTGGTAGTTTTTACACTACCTTGGTAGGCATTTGAAAGGCACCACAAAAGTTGTTCTACCTGCTTTCTGGGCTGAGATGGGGAAACGCTGAATTTTGGAGTCGGCTGGTGACAAAATGTTCCAAACACACCCCATGCACAACTCCACCGGGGAAGGTGCCAGACAGGAGTTCTCCTGGTAGTTTTTACATTGCTCCGGTAGGCATCTGAAAGACACCACAAAAGTTGTTCTACCTGCTTTCTGGGCTGAGATGGGGAACCGCTGAATTTTGGACTCGGCTGGTGACAAAATGTTCCAAACACACCCCCTGCACAACTCCACCGGGGAAGGTGCCAGACAGGAGTTCTCCTGGTAAATTTTACACTACCTTGGTAGGGAGCTGAAAGGCAGCACAAAAGTTGTTCTACCTGCTTTCTGAGCTGAGATGGGGAACCGCTGAATTTTGGAGTCGGCCGGTGACAAAATGTTCCAAAGACACCCCATGCACAACTCCACCGGGGAAGGTGCCAGACAGGAGTTCTCCTGGTAGTTTTTACATTGCTCCGGTAGGCATCTGAAAGACACCACAAAAGTTGTTCTACCTGCTTTCTGGGCTGAGATGGGGAACCGCTGAATTTTGGACTCGGCTGGTGACAAAATGTTCCAAACACACCCCATGCACAACTCCACCGGGGAAGGTGCCAGACAGGAGTTCTCCTGGTAAATTTTACACTACCTTGGTAGGGAGCTGAAAGGCAGCACAAAAGTTGTTCTACCTGCTTTCTGAGCTGAGATGGGGAACCGCTGAATTTTGGAGTCGGCCGGTGACAAAATGTTCCAAACACACCCCATGCACAACTCCCCGGGGAAGGTGCCAGGCAGGAGTTCTCTTGGTAGTTTTTACACTACCTTGGTAGGCATTTGAAAGGCACCACAAAAGTTGTTCTACCTGCTTTCTGGGCTGAGATGGGGAACCGCTGAATTTTTGGACTCGGCTGGTGACAAAATATTCCGAACACACCCCATGCACAACTCCACCGGGGAAGGTGCCAGACAGGAGTTCAATAATAGTTTTTACACTACCTTGGTAGGCAGCTGAAAGGCACCACAAAAGTTGTTCTACCTGCTTTCTGGGCTGAGATGGGGAACAGCTGAATTTTGGAGTCGGCCGGTGACAAAATGTTCCAAACACACCCCATGCACAACTCCACTAGCGAAGGTGCCAGGGACGAGCTCTTTTGGTAGTTTTTACATTGCTCCGGTAGGCATCAAAAGGACACCACAAAAGTTGTTCTACCTGCTTTCTGGGCTGAGATGGGGAATCGCTGAATTTTGGAGTCGGCCGGTGACAAAATGTTCCAAACACACCCCCTGCACAACTCCACCGGGGAAGGTGCCAGACAGGAGTTCTCCTGGTAGTTTTTACACTACCTTGGTAGGCATTTGAAAGGCACCACAAAAGTTGTTCTACCTGCTTTCTGGGCTGAGATGGGGAACCGCTGAATTTTGGACTCGGCTGGTGACAAAATGTTCCAAACACACCCCATGCACAACTCCACCGGGGAAGGTGCCAGACAGGAGTTCTCCTGGTAGTTTTTACATTGCTCCGGTAGGCATCTGAAAGACACCACAAAAGTTGTTCTACCTGCTTTCTGGGCTGAGATGGGGAACCGCTGAATTTTGGACTCGGCCGGTGACAAAATGTTCCAAACACACCCCCTGCACAACTCCACCGGCGAAGGTGCCAGACAGGAGTTCCCTTAGTAGTTTTTACACTACCTTGGTAGGCAGCTGAAAGGCACCACAAAAGTTGTTCTACCTGCTTTCTGGGCTGAGATGGGGAACCGCTGAATTTTGGAGTCGGCCGGAGACAAAATGTTCCAAACACACCCCATGCACAACTCCACCGGGGAAGGTGCCAGACAGGAGTTCTCCTGGTAGTTTTTACATTGCTCCGGTAGGCATCTGAAAGACACCACAAAAGTTGTTCTACCTGCTTTCTGGGCTGAGATGGGGAACCGCTGAATTTTGGACTCGGCTGGTGACAAAATGTTCCAAACACACCCCCTGCACAACTCCACCGGGGAAGGTGCCAGACAGGAGTTCTCTTGATAGTTTTTACACTACCTTGGTAGGCATCTGAAAGACACCACAAAAGTTGTTCTACCTGCTTTCTGGGCTGAGATGGGGAAACGCTGAATTTTGGAGTCGGCTGGTGACAATATGTTCCAAACACACCCCCTGCACAACTCCACCGGGGAAGGTGCCAGACGGGAGTTCTCCTGGTAGTTTTTACATTGCTCCGGTAGGCATCTGAAAGACACCACAAAAGTTGTTCTATCTGCTTTCTGGGCTGAGATGGGGAATCGCTGAATTTTGGACTCGGCCGGTGACAAAATGTTCCAAACACACCCCATGCACAACTCCACCGGGGAAGGTGCCAGACAGGAGTTCTCTTAGAAGTTTTTACACTACCTTGGTAGGCATCTGAAAGACACCACAAAAGTTGTTCTACCTGCTTTCTGGGCTGAGATGGGGAAACGCTGAATTTTGGACTCGGCTGGTGACAAAATGTTCCAAACACACCCCCTGCACAACTCCACCGGGGAAGGTGCCAGGCAGGAGTTCTCCTGGTAGATTTTACACTACCTTGGTAGGCATCTAAAAGACACCACAAAAGTTGTTCTACCTGCTTTCTGGGCTGAGATGGGGAACAGCTGAATTTTGGACTCGGCTGGTGACAAAATGTTCCAAACACACCCCCTGCACAACTCCACCGGGGAAGGTGCCAGACAGGAGTTCTCCTGGTAGTTTTTACATTGCTCCGGTAGGCATCTGAAAGACACCACAAAAGTTGTTCTACCTGCTTTCTGGGCTGAGATGGGGAACCGCTGAATTTTGGAGTCGGCCGGTGACAAAATGTTCCAAACACACCCCCTGCACAACTCCACTAGCGAAGGTGCCAGACAGGAGTTCTCCTGGTAGTTTTTACACTACCTTGGTAGGCAGCTGAAAGGCACCACAAAAGTTGTTCTACCTGCTTTCTGGGCTGAGATGGGGAACCGCTGAATTTTGGACTCGGCCGGTGACAAAATGTTCCAAACACACCCCCTGCAAAACTCCACCGGGGAAGGTGCCAGACAAGCGTTCTCTTGATAGTTTTTACACTACCTTGGTAGGCATCTAAAAGACACCACAAAAGTTGTTCTACCTGCTTTCTGGGCTGTGATGGGGAACAGCTGAATTTTGGACTCGGCTGGTGACAAAATGTTCCAAAGACACCCCATGCACAACTATACCGGGGAAGGTGCCAGGCAGGAGTTCTCCTGGTAGTTTTTACACTACCTTGGTAGGCATTTGAAAGGCACCACAAAAGTTGTTCTACCTGCTTTCTGGGCTGAGATGGGGAAACGCTGAATTTTGGAGTCGGCTGGTGACAAAATGTTCCAAACACACCCCATGCACAACTCCACCGGGGAAGGTGCCAGACAGGAGTTCTCCTGGTAGTTTTTACATTGCTCCGGTAGGCATCTGAAAGACACCACAAAAGTTGTTCTACCTGCTTTCTGGGCTGAGATGGGGAACCGCTGAATTTTGGACTCGGCTGGTGACAAAATGTTCCAAACACACCCCATGCACAACTCCACCGGGGAAGGTGCCAGACAGGAGTTCTCCTGGTAAATTTTACACTACCTTGGTAGGGAGCTGAAAGGCAGCACAAAAGTTGTTCTACCTGCTTTCTGAGCTGAGATGGGGAACCGCTGAATTTTGGAGTCGGCCGGTGACAAAATGTTCCAAACACACCCCATGCACAACTCCCCGGGGAAGGTGCCAGGCAGGAGTTCTCTTGGTAGTTTTTACACTACCTTGGTAGGCATTTGAAAGGCACCACAAAAGTTGTTCTACCTGCTTTCTGGGCTGAGATGGGGAACCGCTGAATTTTTGGACTCGGCTGGTGACAAAATATTCCGAACACACCCCATGCACAACTCCACCGGGGAAGGTGCCAGGCAGGAGTTCTCTTGGTAGTTTTTACACTACCTTGGTAGGCAGCTGAAAGGCACCACAAAAGTTGTTCTACCTGCTTTCTGGGCTGAGATGGGGAACAGCTGAATTTTGGAGTCGGCCGGTGACAAAATGTTCCAAACACACCCCCTGCACAACTCCACCGGGGAAGGTGCCAGACAGGAGTTCTCCTGGTAGTTTTTACACTACCTTGGTAGGCATTTGAAAGGCACCACAAAAGTTGTTCTACCTGCTTTCTGGGCTGAGATGGGGAACCGCTGAATTTTGGACTCGGCTGGTGACAAAATGTTCCAAACACACCCCATGCACAACTCCACCGGGGAAGGTGCCAGACAGGAGTTCTCCTGGTAGTTTTTACATTGCTCCGGTAGGCATCTGAAAGACACCACAAAAGTTGTTCTACCTGCTTTCTGGGCTGAGATGGGGAACCGCTGAATTTTGGACTCGGCCGGTGACAAAATGTTCCAAACACACCCCCTGCACAACTCCACCGGCGAAGGTGCCAGACAGGAGTTCCCTTAGTAGTTTTTACACTACCTTGGTAGGCAGCTGAAAGGCACCACAAAAGTTGTTCTACCTGCTTTCTGGGCTGAGATGGGGAACCGCTGAATTTTGGAGTCGGCCGGAGACAAAATGTTCCAAACACACCCCATGCACAACTCCACCGGGGAAGGTGCCAGACAGGAGTTCTCCTGGTAGTTTTTACATTGCTCCGGTAGGCATCTGAAAGACACCACAAAAGTTGTTCTACCTGCTTTCTGGGCTGAGATGGGGAACCGCTGAATTTTGGACTCGGCTGGTGACAAAATGTTCCAAACACACCCCCTGCACAACTCCACCGGGGAAGGTGCCAGACAGGAGTTCTCTTGATAGTTTTTACACTACCTTGGTAGGCATCTGAAAGACACCACAAAAGTTGTTCTACCTGCTTTCTGGGCTGAGATGGGGAAACGCTGAATTTTGGAGTCGGCTGGTGACAATATGTTCCAAACACACCCCCTGCACAACTCCACCGGGGAAGGTGCCAGACGGGAGTTCTCCTGGTAGTTTTTACATTGCTCCGGTAGGCATCTGAAAGACACCACAAAAGTTGTTCTATCTGCTTTCTGGGCTGAGATGGGGAATCGCTGAATTTTGGACTCGGCCGGTGACAAAATGTTCCAAACACACCCCATGCACAACTCCACCGGGGAAGGTGCCAGACAGGAGTTCTCTTAGAAGTTTTTACACTACCTTGGTAGGCATCTGAAAGACACCACAAAAGTTGTTCTACCTGCTTTCTGGGCTGAGATGGGGAAACGCTGAATTTTGGACTCGGCTGGTGACAAAATGTTCCAAACACACCCCCTGCACAACTCCACCGGGGAAGGTGCCAGGCAGGAGTTCTCCTGGTAGATTTTACACTACCTTGGTAGGCATCTAAAAGACACCACAAAAGTTGTTCTACCTGCTTTCTGGGCTGAGATGGGGAACAGCTGAATTTTGGACTCGGCTGGTGACAAAATGTTCCAAACACACCCCCTGCACAACTCCATCGGGGAAGGTGCCAGACGGGAGTTCTCCTGGTAGTTTTTACATTGCTCCGGTAGGCATCTAAAAGACACCACAAAAGATGTTCTACCTGCTTTCTGGGCTGAGATGGGGAACCGCTGAATTTTGGAGTCGGCCGGTGACAAAATGTTCCAAACACACCCCCTGCACAACTCCACCGGGGAAGGTGCCAGGCAGGAGTTCTCTTGGTAGATTTTACACTAACTTGGTAGGGAGCTGAAAGGCAGCACAAAAGTTGTTCTACCTGCTTTCTGGGCTGAGATGGGGAATCGCTGAATTTTGGACTCGGCCGGTGACAAAATGTTCCAAACACACCCCATGCACAACTCCACCGGGGAAGGTGCCAGACAGGAGTTTTCCTGGTAGTTTTTACACTACCTTGGTAGGCAGCTGAAAGGCACCACAAAAGTTGTTCTACCTGCTTTCTGGGCTGAGATGGGGAACCGCTGAATTTTGGAGTCGGGCGGTGACAAAATGTTCCAAACACACCCCCTGCACAACTCCACCGGGGAAGGTGCCAGACAGGAGTTCTCCTGGTAGTTTTTACACTACCTTGGTAGGCAGCTGAAAGGCACCACAAAAGTTGTTCTACCTGCTTTCTGGGCTGAGATGGGGAACCGCTGAATTTTGGACTCGGCCGGTGACAAAATGTTCCAAACACACCCCCTGCAAAACTCCACCGGGGAAGGTGCCAGACAAGCGTTCTCTTGATAGTTTTTACACTACCTTGGTAGGCATCTAAAAGACACCACAAAAGTTGTTCTACCTGCTTTCTGGGCTGTGATGGGGAACAGCTGAATTTTGGACTCGGCTGGTGACAAAATGTTCCAAACACACCCCATGCACAACTCCACCGGGGAAGGTGCCAGACAGGAGTTCTCCTGGTAGTTTTTACATTGCTCCGGTAGGCATCTAAAAGACACCACAAAAGATGTTCTACCTGCTTTCTGGGCTGAGATGGGGAACCGCTGAATTTTGGAGTCGGCCGGTGACAAAATGTTCCAAACACACCCCCTGCACAACTCCACCGGGGAAGGTGCCAGACAGGAGTTCTCTTGGTAGATTTTACACTACCTTGGTAGGGAGCTGAAAGGCAGCACAAAAGTTGTTCTACCTGCTTTCTGGGCTGAGATGGGGAATCGCTGAATTTTGGACTCGGCCGGTGACAAAATGTTCCAAAGACACCCCATGCACAACTCCACCGGGGAAGGTGCCAGACAGGAGTTCTCCTGGTAGTTTTTACACTACCTTGGTAGGCATTTGAAAGGCACCACAAAAGTTGTTCTACCTGCTTTCTGGGCTGAGATGGGGAAACGCTGAATTTTGGAGTCGGCTGGTGACAAAATGTTCCAAACACACCCCATGCACAACTCCACCGGGGAAGGTGCCAGACAGGAGTTCTCCTGGTAGTTTTTACATTGCTCCGGTAGGCATCTGAAAGACACCACAAAAGTTGTTCTACCTGCTTTCTGGGCTGAGATGGGGAACCGCTGAATTTTGGAGTCGGCTGGTGACAAAATGTTCCAAACACACCCCCTGCACAACTCCACCGGGGAAGGTGCCAGGCAGGAGTTCTCTTGGTAGATTTTACACTACCTTGGTAGGGAGCTGAAAGGCAGCACAAAAGTTGTTCTACCTGCTTTCTGGGCTGAGATGGGGAATCGCTGAATTTTGGACTCGGCCGGTGACAAAATGTTCCAAACACACCCCATGCACAACTCCACCGGGGAAGGTGCCAGACAGGAGTTCTCTTAGTAGTTTTTACATTGCTCCGGTAGGCATCTGAAAGACACCACAAAAGTTGTTCTACCTGCTTTCTGGGCTGAGATGGGGAACCGCTGAATTTTGGACTCGGCTGGTGACAAAATGTTCCAAACACACCCCCTGCACAACTCCACCGGGGAAGGTGCCAGACAGGAGTTCTCTTGATAGTTTTTACACTACCTTGGTAGGCATCTGAAAGACACCACAAAAGTTGTTCTACCTGCTTTCTGGGCTGAGATGGGGAACCGCTGAATTTTGGAGTCGGCTGGTGACAATATGTTCCAAACACACCCCATGCACAACTCCACCGGGGAAGGTGCCAGACGGGAGTTCTCCTGGTAGTTTTTACATTGCACCGGTAGGCATCTGAAAGACACCACAAAAGTTGTTCTATCTGCTTTCTGGGCTGAGATGGGGAACCGCTGAATTTTGGAGTCGCCCGGTGACAAAATGTTCCAAACACACCCCCTGCACAACTCCACCGGGGAAGGTGCCAGACAGGAGTTTTCCTGGTAGTTTTTACACTACCTTGGTAGGCACCTGAAAGGCACCACAAAAGTTGTTCTACCTGCTTTCTGGGCTGAGATGGGGAACCGCTGAATTTTGGAGTCGGGCGGTGACAAAATGTTCCAAACACACCCCCTGCACAACTCCACCGGGGAAGGTGCCAGACAGGAGTTCTCCTGGTAGTTTTTACATTGCTCCGGTAGGCATCTGAAAGACACCACAAAAGTTGTTCTACCTGCTTTCTGGGCTGAGATGGGGAACCGCTGAATTTTGGAGTCGGCCGGTGACAAAATGTTCCAAACACACCCCCTGCACAACTCCACTAGCGAAGGTGCCAGACAGGAGTTCTCCTGGTAGTTTTTACACTACCTTGGTAGGCAGCTGAAAGGCACCACAAAAGTTGTTCTACCTGCTTTCTGGGCTGAGATGGGGAACCGCTGAATTTTGGACTCGGCCGGTGACAAAATGTTCCAAACACACCCCCTGCAAAACTCCACCGGGGAAGGTGCCAGACAAGCGTTCTCTTGATAGTTTTTACACTACCTTGGTAGGCATCTAAAAGACACCACAAAAGTTGTTCTACCTGCTTTCTGGGCTGTGATGGGGAACAGCTGAATTTTGGACTCGGCTGGTGACAAAATGTTCCAAAGACACCCCATGCACAACTATACCGGGGAAGGTGCCAGGCAGGAGTTCTCCTGGTAGTTTTTACATTGCTCCGGTAGGCATCTAAAAGACACCACAAAAGATGTTCTACCTGCTTTCTGGGCTGAGATGGGGAACCGCTGAATTTTGGACTCGGCCGGTGACAAAATGTTCCAAAGACACCCCCTGCACAACTCCACCGGGGAAGGTGCCAGGCAGGAGTTCTCCTGGTAGTTTTTACACTACCTTGGTAGGCATTTGAAAGGCACCACAAAAGTTGTTCTACCTGCTTTCTGGGCTGAGATGGGGAAACGCTGAATTTTGGAGTCGGCTGGTGACAAAATGTTCCAAACACACCCCATGCACAACTCCACCGGGGAAGGTGCCAGACAAGCGTTCTCTTGATAGTTTTTACACTACCTTGGTAGGCATCTGAAAGACACCACAAAAGTTGTTCTACCTGCTTTCTGGGCTGAGATGGGGAACCGCTGAATTTTGGAGTCGGCTGGTGACAATATGTTCCAAACACACCCCCTGCACAACTCCACCGGGGAAGGTGCCAGACGGGAGTTCTCCTGGTAGTTTTTACATTGCTCCGGTAGGCATCTGAAAGACACCACAAAAGTTGTTCTATCTGCTTTCTGGGCTGAGATGGGGAATCGCTGAATTTTGGACTCGGCCGGTGACAAAATGTTCCAAACACACCCCCTGCACAACTCCACCGGGGAAGGTGCCAGACAGGAGTTTTCCTGGTAGTTTTTACACTACCTTGGTAGGCACCTGAAAGGCACCACAAAAGTTGTTCTACCTGCTTTCTGGGCTGAGATGGGGAACCGCTGAATTTTGGAGTCGGGCGGTGACAAAATGTTCCAAAGACACCCCCTGCACAACTCCACCGGGGAAGGTGCCAGACGGGAGTTCTCCTGGTAGTTTTTACATTGCTCCGGTAGGCATCTGAAAGACACCACAAAAGTTGTTCTACCTGCTTTCTGGGCTGAGATGGGGAACCGCTGAATTTTGGAGTCGGCCGGTGACAAAATGTTCCAAACACACCCCCTGCACAACTCCACTAGCGAAGGTGCCAGACAGGAGTTCTCCTGGTAGTTTTTACACTACCTTGGTAGGCAGCTGAAAGGCACCACAAAAGTTGTTCTACCTGCTTTCTGGGCTGAGATGGGGAACCGCTGAATTTTGGACTCGGCCGGTGACAAAATGTTCCAAACACACCCCCTGCACAACTCCACCGGGGAAGGTGCCAGACAAGCGTTCTCTTGAGAGTTTTTACACTACCTTGGTAGGCATCTAAAAGACACCACAAAAGTTGTTCTACCTGCTTTCTGGGCTGTGATGGGGAACAGCTGAATTTTGGACTCGGCTGGTGACAAAATGTTCCAAAGACACCCCCTGCACAACTATACCGGGGAAGGTGCCAGACAGGAGTTCTCCTGGTAGTTTTTACATTGCTCCGGTAGGCATCTAAAAGACACCACAAAAGATGTTCTACCTGCTTTCTGGGCTGAGATGGGGAACCGCTGAATTTTGGACTCGGCCGGTGACAAAATGTTCCAAAGACACCCCCTGCACAACTCCACCGGGGAAGGTGCCAGGCAGGAGTTCTCCTGGTAGTTTTTACACTACCTTGGTAGGCATTTGAAAGGCACCACAAAAGTTGTTCTACCTGCTTTCTGGGCTGAGATGGGGAAACGCTGAATTTTGGAGTCGGCTGGTGACAAAATGTTCCAAACACACCCCATGCACAACTCCACCGGGGAAGGTGCCAGACAGGAGTTCTCCTGGTAGTTTTTACATTGCTCCGGTAGGCATCTGAAAGACACCACAAAAGTTGTTCTACCTGCTTTCTGGGCTGAGATGGGGAACCGCTGAATTTTGGACTCGGCTGGTGACAAAATGTTCCAAAGACACCCCATGCACAACTCCACCGGGGAAGGTGCCAGACAGGAGTTCTCCTGGTAGATTTTACACTACCTTGGTAGGGAGCTGAAAGGCAGCACAAAAGTTGTTCTACCTGCTTTCTGGGCTGAGATGGGGAACCGCTGAATTTTGGAGTCGGCCGGTGACAAAATGTTCCAAACACACCCCATGCACAACTCCCCGGGGAAGGTGCCAGGCAGGAGTTCTCTTGGTAGTTTTTACACTACCTTGGTAGGCATTTGAAAGGCACCACAAAAGTTGTTCTACCTGCTTTCTGGGCTGAGATGGGGAACCGCTGAATTTTTGGACTCGGCTGGTGACAAAATATTCCGAACACACCCCATGCACAACTCCACCGGGGAAGGTGCCAGACAGGAGTTCAATAATAGTTTTTACACTACCTTGGTAGGCATCTGAAAGGCACCACAAAAGTTGTTCTACCTGCTTTCTGGGCTGAGATGGGGAACAGCTGAATTTTGGAGTCGGCCGGTGACAAAATGTTCCAAACACACCCCATGCACAACTCCACTAGCGAAGGTGCCAGGGACGAGCTCTTTTGGTAGTTTTTACATTGCTCCGGTAGGCATCTGAAAGACACCACAAAAGTTGTTCTACCTGCTTTCTGGGCTGAGATGGGGAATCGCTGAATTTTGGAGTCGGCCGGTGACAAAATGTTCCAAACACACCCCCTGCACAACTCCACCGGGGAAGGTGCCAGACAGGAGTTCTCCTGGTAGTTTTTACACTACCTTGGTAGGCATTTGAAAGGCACCACAAAAGTTGTTCTACCTGCTTTCTGGGCTGAGATGGGGAACCGCTGAATTTTGGACTCGGCTGGTGACAAAATGTTCCAAACACACCCCATGCACAACTCCACCGGGGAAGGTGCCAGACAGGAGTTCTCCTGGTAGTTTTTACATTGCTCCGGTAGGCATCTGAAAGACACCACAAAAGTTGTTCTACCTGCTTTCTGGGCTGAGATGGGGAACCGCTGAATTTTGGACTCGGCCGGTGACAAAATGTTCCAAACACACCCCCTGCACAACTCCACCGGGGAAGGTGCCAGACAGGAGTTCTCTTGATAGTTTTTACACTACCTTGGTAGGCATTTGAAAGGCACCACAAAAGTTGTTCTACCTGCTTTCTGGGCTGAGATGGGGAACCGCTGAATTTTGGAGTCGGCCGGTGACAAAATGTTCCAAACACACCCCATGCACAACTCCACCGGGGAAGGTGCCAGACAGGAGTTCTCCTGGTAGTTTTTACACTACCTTGGTAGGCAGCTGAAAGGCACCACAAAAGTTGTTCTACCTGCTTTCTGGGCTGAGATGGGGAACCGCTGAATTTTGGAGTCGGCCGGTGACAAAATGTTCCAAACACACCCTAATGCACAACTCAACTAGAGAAGGTGCCAGAATGGAGTTCTTTTGGTAGTTTTTACACTACCTTGGTAGGCAGCTGAAAGGCACCATAAAAGTTGTTCTACCTGCTTTCTGGGCTAGACATGGGGAGCTGTTGAATTTTGGACCCGGCATGTGACAAAAATTTCCAAATACACCCCATGCACCACTCCTCCGGGGAAAGTGCCAGAAACGAGTTCTTTTGGTAATTTTTACATTGATCCGGTACGCAGCTGAAAGGCACCACAAAGGCTTTTCTACCTGCTTTCTGGGCTGTGATGGAGAACCGCTGACTTTTGGACTCGGCATGTGACAAAAAGTTCCAATCACAGCCCATGCACAACTCCACCGGGGAAGGTGCCAGACAGGAGTTCTCTTGGTAGTTTTTACATTGCTCAGATAGGCAGCTGAAAGGCACGACAAAAGTTGTTCTACCTGCTTTCTGGGCTGAGATGGGGAGCCGCTGAATTTTGGAGTCGGCTGGAGAAAAAATGTTCCAAAGACAGACCCCATGCACAACTCCACCGGGGAAGGTGCCATAAAGGAGTTCTTTTGGTAATTTGTACATTGATCCGGTACGCAGCTGAAAGACACCACAAAGGCTTTTCTACCTGCTTTCTGGGCTGTGATGGAGAACCGCTGACTTTTGGACTCGGCATGTGACAAAAAGTACCAATCACAGCCCATGCACAACTCCACCGGGGAAGGTGCCAGACAGGACTTGTCTTGGTAGTTTTTACATTGCTCAGGTAGGCAGCTGAAAAGCACGACAAAAGTTGTTTTACCTGCTTTCTGGGCTGAGGTGGGGAACCGCTGAATTTTGCACTCGGGTGGTGACAAAAAGTTCGAAACACACCCCATGCGCAACTCCACCGGGGAAAGTGCCAGAAACGAGTTCTTTTGGTAATTTTCACATTGATCCGTTACGTAGCTGAAAGGCACAACAAAAGTTGTTCTACCTGCTTTCTGGGCTGAGATGGGGAACCGCTGAATTTTGGACCCGGCATGTGACAAAAAGTTCCAAACACACCCCATGCACAACTCCACCGGGGAAGGTGCCAGACAGGAGTTCTCCTGGTAGTTTTTACATTGCTCCGGTAGGCATCTGAAAGACACCACAAAAGTTGTTCTACCTGCTTTCTGGGCTGAGATGGGGAACCGCTGAATTTTGGACTCGGCCGGTGACAAAATGTTCCAAACACACCCCCTGCACAACTCCACCGGGGAAGGTGCCAGACAGGAGTTCTCTTGATAGTTTTTACACTACCTTGGTAGGCATTTGAAAGGCACCACAAAAGTTGTTCTACCTGCTTTCTGGGCTGAGATGGGGAACCGCTGAATTTTGGAGTCGGCCGGTGACAAAATGTTCCAAACACACCCCATGCACAACTCCACCGGGGAAGGTGCCAGACAGGAGTTCTCCTGGTAGTTTTTACACTACCTTGGTAGGCAGCTGAAAGGCACCACAAAAGTTGTTCTACCTGCTTTCTGGGCTGAGATGGGGAACCGCTGAATTTTGGAGTCGGCCGGTGACAAAATGTTCCAAACACACCCTAATGCACAACTCAACTAGAGAAGGTGCCAGAATGGAGTTCTTTTGGTAGTTTTTACACTACCTTGGTAGGCAGCTGAAAGGCACCATAAAAGTTGTTCTACCTGCTTTCTGGGCTAGACATGGGGAGCTGTTGAATTTTGGACCCGGCATGTGACAAAAATTTCCAAATACACCCCATGCACCACTCCTCCGGGGAAAGTGCCAGAAACGAGTTCTTTTGGTAATTTTTACATTGATCCGGTACGCAGCTGAAAGGCACCACAAAGGCTTTTCTACCTGCTTTCTGGGCTGTGATGGAGAACCGCTGACTTTTGGACTCGGCATGTGACAAAAAGTTCCAATCACAGCCCATGCACAACTCCACCGGGGAAGGTGCCAGACAGGAGTTCTCTTGGTAGTTTTTACATTGCTCAGATAGGCAGCTGAAAGGCACGACAAAAGTTGTTCTACCTGCTTTCTGGGCTGAGATGGGGAGCCGCTGAATTTTGGAGTCGGCTGGAGAAAAAATGTTCCAAAGACAGACCCCATGCACAACTCCACCGGGGAAGGTGCCATAAAGGAGTTCTTTTGGTAATTTGTACATTGATCCGGTACGCAGCTGAAAGACACCACAAAGGCTTTTCTACCTGCTTTCTGGGCTGTGATGGAGAACCGCTGACTTTTGGACTCGGCATGTGACAAAAAGTACCAATCACAGCCCATGCACAACTCCACCGGGGAAGGTGCCAGACAGGACTTGTCTTGGTAGTTTTTACATTGCTCAGGTAGGCAGCTGAAAAGCACGACAAAAGTTGTTTTACCTGCTTTCTGGGCTGAGGTGGGGAACCGCTGAATTTTGCACTCGGGTGGTGACAAAAAGTTCGAAACACACCCCATGCGCAACTCCACTAGCGAAGGTGCCAGAAACGAGTTCTTTTGGTAATTTTCACATTGATCCGTTACGTAGCTGAAAGGCACAACAAAAGTTGTTCTACCTGCTTTCTGGGCTGAGGTGGGGAACGGCTGAATTTTGGACCCGGCATGTGACAAAAAGTTCCAAACACACCCCATGCACAACTCCACCGGGGAAGGTGCCAGACAGGAGTTCTCTTAGTAGTTTTTACATTGCTCCGGTAGGCATCTGAAAGACACCACAAAAGTTGTTCTACCTGCTTTCTGGGCTGAGATGGGGAACCGCTGAATTTTGGACTCGGCTGGTGACAAAATGTTCCAAACACACCCCCTGCACAACTCCACCGGGGAAGGTGCCAGACAGGAGTTCTCCTGGTAGATTTTACACTACCTTGGTAGGGAGCTGAAAGGCAGCACAAAAGTTGTTCTACCTGCTTTCTGGGCTGAGATGGGGAACCGCTGAATTTTGGAGTCGCCCGGTGACAAAATGTTCCAAACACACCCCATGCACAACTCCCCGGGGAAGGTGCCAGGCAGGAGTTCTCTTGGTAGTTTTTACACTACCTTGGTAGGCATTTGAAAGGCACCACAAAAGTTGTTCTACCTGCTTTCTGGGCTGAGATGGGGAACCGCTGAATTTTTGGACTCGGCTGGTGACAAAATATTCCGAACACACCCCATGCACAACTCCACCGGGGAAGGTGCCAGACAGGAGTTCAATAATAGTTTTTACACTACCTTGGTAGGCAGCTGAAAGGCACCACAAAAGTTGTTCTACCTGCTTTCTGGGCTGAGATGGGGAACAGCTGAATTTTGGAGTCGGCCGGTGACAAAATGTTCCAAACAAACCCCATGCACAACTCCACTAGCGAAGGTGCCAGGGACGAGCTCTTTTGGTAGTTTTTACATTGCTCCGGTAGGCATCAAAAGGACACCACAAAAGTTGTTCTACCTGCTTTCTGGGCTGAGATGGGGAATCGCTGAATTTTGGAGTCGGCCGGTGACAAAATGTTCCAAACACACCCCCTGCACAACTCCACCGGGGAAGGTGCCAGACAGGAGTTCTCCTGGTAGTTTTTACACTACCTTGGTAGGCATTTGAAAGGCACCACAAAAGTTGTTCTACCTGCTTTCTGGGCTGAGATGGGGAACCGCTGAATTTTGGACTCGGCTGGTGACAAAATGTTCCAAACACACCCCATGCACAACTCCACCGGGGAAGGTGCCAGACAGGAGTTCTCCTGGTAGTTTTTACATTGCTCCGGTAGGCATCTGAAAGACACCACAAAAGTTGTTCTACCTGCTTTCTGGGCTGAGATGGGGAACCGCTGAATTTTGGACTCGGCCGGTGACAAAATGTTCCAAACACACCCCCTGCACAACTCCACCGGCGAAGGTGCCAGACAGGAGTTCTCTTAGTAGTTTTTACACTACCTTGGTAGGCAGCTGAAAGGCACCACAAAAGTTGTTCTACCTGCTTTCTGGGCTGAGATGGGGAACCGCTGAATTTTGGAGTCGGGCGGTGACAAAATGTTCCAAACACACCCCCTGCACAACTCCACCGGGGAAGGTGCCAGACAGGAGTTCTCTTAGTAGTTTTTACACTACCTTGGTAGGCAGCTGAAAGGCACCACAAAAGTTGTTCTACCTGCTTTCTGGGCTGAGATGGGGAACCGCTGAATTTTGGAGTCGGCCGGTGACAAAATGTTCCAAACACACCCCATGCACAACTCCACTAGCGAAGGTGCCAGACAGGAGTTCTCCTGGTAGTTTTTACACTACCTTGGTAGGCACCTGAAAGGCACCACAAAAGTTGTTCTACCTGCTTTCTGGGCTGAGATGGGGAACCGCTGAATTTTGGAGTCGCCCGGTGACAAAATGTTCCAAACACACCCCATGCACAACTCCACCGAGGAAGGTGCCAGGCAGGAGTTCTCTTGGTAGTTTTTACACTACCTTGGTAGGCATTTGAAAGGCACCACAAAAGTTGTTCTACCTGCTTTCTGGGCTGAGATGGGGAAACGCTGAATTTTTGGACTCGGCTGGTGACAAAATATTCCGAACACAGCCCATGCACAACTCCACCGGGGAAGGTGCCAGACAGGAGTTCTCCTGTAGTTTTTACATTGCTCCAGTAGGCAGCTGAAAGACACCACAAAAGTTGTTCTACCTGCTTTCTGGGCTGAGATGGGGAACCGCTGAATTTTGGACTCGGCCGGTGACAAAATGTTCCAAACACACCCCATGCACAACTCCACCGGGGAAGGTGCCAGACAGGAGTTCTCTTAATAGTTTTTACACTACCTTGGTAGGCAGCTAAAAGGCACCACAAAAGTTGTTCTACCTGCTTTCTGGGCTGAGATGGGGAACCGCTGAATTTTGGAGTCGGCCGGTGACAAAATGTTCCAAACACACCCCATGCACAACTCCACTAGCGAAGGTGCCAGGGACGAGCTCTGTTGGTAGTTTTTACATTGCTCCGGTAGGCATCAAAAGGACACCACAAAAGTTGTTCTAACTGCTTTCTGGGCTGAGATGGGGAATCGCTGAATTTTGGACTCGGCCGGTGACAAAATGTTCCAAACACACCCCATGCACAACTCCACCGGGGAAGGTGCCAGGCAGGAATTCTCTTGGTAGTTTTTACACTACCTTGGTAGGCATTTGAAAGGCACCACAAAAGTTGTTCTACCTGCTTTCTGGGCTGAGATGGGGAACCGCTGAATTTTGGACTCGGCTGGTGACAAAATGTTCCAAACACACCCCATGCACAACTCCACCGGGGAAGGTGCCAGACAGGAGTTCTCCTGGTAGTTTTTACATTGCTCCGGTAGGCATCTGAAAGACACCACAAAAGTTGTTCTACCTGCTTTCTGGGCTGAGATGGGGAACCGCTGAATTTTGGACTCGGCCAGTGACAAAATGTTCCAAAGACACCCCATGCACAACTCCACCGGGGAAGGTGCCAGACAGGAGTTCTCTTAGTAGTTTTTACACTACCTTGGTAGGCACCTGAAAGGCACCACAAAAGTTGTTCTATCTGCTTTCTGGGCTGAGATGGGGAACCGCTGAATTTTGGACTCGGCTGGTGACAAAATGTTCCAAACACACCCCCTGCACAACTCCACCGGGGAAGGTGCCAGGCAGGAGTTCTCTTGGTAGTTTTTACACTACCTTGGTAGGCACCTGAAAGGCACCACAAAAGTTGTTCTACCTGCTTTCTGGGCTGAGATGGGGAACCGCTGAATTTTGGAGTCGGGCGGTGACAAAATGTTCCAAACACACCCCCTGCACAACTCCACCGGGGAAGGTGCCAAACGGGAGTTCTCCTGGTAGTTTTTACATTGCTCCGGTAGGCATCTGAAAGACACCACAAAAGTTGTTCTATCTGCTTTCTGGGCTGAGATGGGGAATCGCTGAATTTTGGACTCGGCCGGTGACAAAATGTTCCAAAGACACCCCATGCACAACTCCACCGGGGAAGGTGCCAGACAGGAGTTCTCTTAGTAGTTTTTACACTACCTTGGTAGGCAGCTGAAAGGCACCACAAAAGTTGTTCTACCTGCTTTCTGGGCTGAGATGGGGAACCGCTGAATTTTGGAGTCGCCCGGTGACAAAATGTTCCAAACACACCCCATGCACAACTCCACTAGCGAAGGTGCCAGACAGGAGTTCTCCTGGTAGTTTTTACACTACCTTGGTAGGCACCTGAAAGGCACCACAAAAGTTGTTCTACCTGCTTTCTGGGCTGAGATGGGGAACCGCTGAATTTTGGAGTCGGCCGGTGACAAAATGTTCCAAAGACACCCCATGCACAACTCCACCGGGGAAGGTGCCAGGCAGGAGTTCTCTTGGTAGTTTTTACACTACCTTGGTAGGCATTTGAAAGGCACCACAAAAGTTGTTCTACCTGCTTTCTGGGCTGAGATGGGGAACCGCTGAATTTTTGGACTCGGCTGGTGACAAAATATTCCGAACACAGCCCATGCACAACTCCACCGGGGAAGGTGCCAGACAGGAGTTCTCCTGTAGTTTTTACATTGCTCCGGTAGGCAGCTGAAAGACACCACAAAAGTTGTTCTACCTGCTTTCTGGGCTGAGATGGGGAACCGCTGAATTTTGGACTCGGCCGGTGACAAAATGTTCCAAACACACCCCATGCACAACTCCACCGGGGAAGGTGCCAGACAGGAGTTCTCTTAATAGTTTTTACACTACCTTGGTAGGCAGCTGAAAGGCACCACAAAAGTTGTTCTACCTGCTTTCTGGGCTGAGATGGGGAACCGCTGAATTTTGGAGTCGGCCGGTGACAAAATGTTCCAAACACACCCCATGCACAACTCCACTAGCGAAGGTGCCAGGGACGAGCTCTGTTGGTAGTTTTTACATTGCTCCGGTAGGCATCAAAAGGACACCACAAAAGTTGTTCTACCTGCTTTCTGGGCTGAGATGGGGAATCGCTGAATTTTGGACTCGGCCGGTGACAAAATGTTCCAAAGACACCCCATGCACAACTCCACCGGGGAAGGTGCCAGGCAGGAGTTCTCTTGGTAGTTTTTACACTACCTTGGTAGGCATTTGAAAGGCACCACAAAAGTTGTTCTACCTGCTTTCTGGGCTGAGATGGGGAACCGCTGAATTTTGGAGTCGGCTGGTGACAAAATGTTCCAAACACACCCCCTGCACAACTCCACCGGGGAAGGTGCCAGACAGGAGTTCTCCTGGTAGTTTTTACATTGCTCCGGTAGGCATCTGAAAGACACCACAAAAGTTGTTCTACCTGCTTTCTGGGCTGAGATGGGGAACCGCTGAATTTTGGACTCGGCCAGTGACAAAATGTTCCAAAGACACCCCATGCACAACTCCACCGGGGAAGGTGCCAGGCAGGAGTTCTCTTAGTAGTTTTTACACTACCTTGGTAGGCACCTGAAAGGCACCACAAAAGTTGTTCTACCTGCTTTCTGGGCTGAGATGGGGAACCGCTGAATTTTGGAGTCGCCCGGTGAAAAAATGTTCCAAAGACACCCCATGCACAACTCCACCGGGGAAGGTGCCAGGCAGGAGTTCTCTTGGTAGTTTTTACACTACCTTGGTAGGCAGCTGAAAGGCACCACAAAAGTTGTTCTACCTGCTTTCTGGGCTGAGATGGGGAACCGCTGAATTTTTGGACTCGGCTGGTGACAAAATGTTCCGAACACACCCCATGCACAACTCCACCGGGGAAGGTGCCAGGCAGGAGTTCTCCTGGTAGTTTTTACATTGCTCCGGTAGGCAGCTGAAAGACACCACAAAAGTTGTTCTACCTGCTTTCTGGGCTGAGATGGGGAACCGCTGAATTTTGGAGTCGGCCGGTGACAAAATGTTCCAAACACACCCCCTGCACAACTCCACCGGGGAAGGTGCCAGACAGGAGTTCTCTTGGTAGTTTTTACACTACCTTGGTAGGCATCTGAAAGACACCACAAAAGTTGTTCTACCTGCTTTCTGGGCTGAGATGGGGAAACGCTGAATTTTGGACTCGGCTGGTGACAAAATGTTCCAAAGACACCCCCTGCACAACTCCACCGGGGAAGGTGCCAGGCAGGAGTTCTCCTGGTAGTTTTTACATTGCTCTGGTAGGCATCTGAAAGACACCACAAAAGTTGTTCTACCTGCTTTCTGGGCTGAGATGGGGAACCGCTGAATTTTGGACTCGGCCGGTGACAAAATGTTCCAAACACACCCCATGCACAACTCCACCGGGGAAGGTGCCAGACAGGAGTTCTCCTGGTAGTTTTTACATTGCTCCGGTAGGCATCTGAAAGACACCACAAAAGTTGTTCTACCTGCTTTCTGGGCTGAGATGGGGAACCGCTGAATTTTGGACTCGGCCGGTGACAAAATGTTCCAAACACACCCCCTGCACAACTCCACCGGGGAAGGTGCCAGGCAGGAGTTCTCCTGGTAGTTTTTACAGTACCTTGGTAGGCATCTGAAAGACACCACAAAAGTTGTTCTACCTGCTTTCTGGGCTGAGATGGGGAAACGCTGAATTTTGGACTCGGCTGGTGACAAAATGTTCCAAACACACCCCCTGCACAACTCCACCGGGGAAGGTGCCAGACGGGAGTTCTCCTGGTAGTTTTTACATTGCTCCGGTAGGCATCTGAAAGACACCACAAAAGTTGTTCTATCTGCTTTCTGGGCTGAGATGGGGAACCGCTGAATTTTGGACTCGGCCAGTGACAAAATGTTCCAAACACACCCCATGCACAACTCCACCGGGGAAGGTGCCAGACAGGAGTTCTCTTAGTAGTTTTTACACTACCTTGGTAGGCACCTGAAAGGCACCACAAAAGTTGTTCTATCTGCTTTCTGGGCTGAGATGGGGAACCGCTGAATTTTGGAGTCGCCCGGTGACAAAATGTTCCAAAGACACCCCATGCACAACTCCACCGGGGAAGGTGCCAGGCAGGAGTTCTCTTGGTAGTTTTTACACTACCTTGGTAGGCAGCTGAAAGGCACCACAAAAGTTGTTCTACCTGCTTTCTGGGCTGAGATGGGGAACCGCTGAATTTTTGGACTCGGCTGGTGACAAAATGTTCCGAACACACCCCATGCACAACTCCACCGGGGAAGGTGCCAGGCAGGAGTTCTCCTGGTAGTTTTTACATTGCTCCGGTAGGCAGCTGAAAGACACCACAAAAGTTGTTCTACCTGCTTTCTGGGCTGAGATGGGGAACCGCTGAATTTTGGAGTCGGCCGGTGACAAAATGTTCCAAACACACCCCATGCACAACTCCACCGGGGAAGGTGCCAGGCAGGAGTTCTCTTGGTAGTTTTTACACTACCTTGGTAGGCATCTGAAAGACACCACAAAAGTTGTTCTACCTGCTTTCTGGGCTGAGATGGGGAACCGCTGAATTTTGGAGTCGGCTGGTGACAAAATGTTCCAAAGACACCCCATGCACAACTCCACCGGGGAAGGTGCCAGACAAGAGTTCTCTTGAGAGTTTTTACACTACCTTGGTAGGCATCTGAAAGGCAGCACAAAAGTTGTTCTACCTGCTTTCTGGGCTGAGATGGGGAACCGCTGAATTTTGGACTCGGCTGGTGACAAAATGTTCCAAACACACCCCCTGCACAACTCCACCGGGGAAGGTGCCAGACAGGAGTTCTCTTGGTAGTTTTTAAAATGCTCCGGTAGGCAGCTGAAAGACACCACAAAAGTTGTTCTACCTGCTTTCTGGGCTGAGATGGGGAACCGCTGAATTTTGGACTCGGCCGGTGACAAAATGTTCCAAACACACCCCCTGCACAACTCCACCTGGGAAGGTGCCAGACAGGAGTTCTCCTGGTAGTTTTTACATTGCTCCGGTAGGCATCTGAAAGACACCACAAAAGTTGTTCTACCTGCTTTCTGGGCTGAGATGGGGAACCGCTGAATTTTGGACTCGGCCGGTGACAAAATGTTCCAAACACACCCCATGCACAACTCCACCGGGGAAGGTGCCAGACAGGAGTTCTCTTAGTAGTTTTTACACTACCTTGGTAGGCACCTGAAAGGCACCACAAAAGTTGTTCTACCTGCTTTCTGGGCTGAGATGGGGAACCGCTGAATTTTGGAGTCGCCCGGTGAAAAAATGTTCCAAAGACACCCCATGCACAACTCCACCGGGGAAGGTGCCAGGCAGGAGTTCTCTTGGTAGTTTTTACACTACCTTGGTAGGCAGCTGAAAGGCACCACAAAAGTTGTTCTACCTGCTTTCTGGGCTGAGATGGGGAACCGCTGAATTTTTGGACTCGGCTGGTGACAAAATGTTCCGAACACACCCCATGCACAACTCCACCGGGGAAGGTGCCAGACAGGAGTTCTCCTGGTAGTTTTTACATTGCTCCGGTAGGCAGCTGAAAGACACCACAAAAGTTGTTCTACCTGCTTTCTGGGCTGAGATGGGGAACCGCTGAATTTTGGACTCGGCCGGTGACAAAATGTTCCAAACACACCCCCTGCACAACTCCACCGGGGAAGGTGCCAGGCAGGAGTTCTCTTGGTAGTTTTTACACTACCTTGGTAGGCATCTAAAAGACACCACAAAAGTTGTTCTACCTGCTTTCTGGGCTGAGATGGGGAATCGCTGAATTTTGGACTCGGCTGGTGACAAAATGTTCCAAACACACCCCCTGCACAACTCCACCGGGGAAGGTGCCAGACAGGAGTTCTCCTGGTAGTTTTTACATTGCTCCGGTAGGCATCTGAAAGACACCACAAAAGTTGTTCTACCTGCTTTCTGGGCTGAGATGGGGAACAGCGGAATTTTGGAGTCGGCTGGTGACAAAATGTTCCAAAGACACCCCCTGCACAACTCCACCGGGGAAGGTGCCAGACGGGAGTTCTCCTGGTAGTTTTTACATTGCTCCGGTAGGCATCTGAAAGACACCACAAAAGTTGTTCTATCTGCTTTCTGGGCTGAGATGGGGAACCGCTGAATTTTGGTGTCGGCTGGTGACAAAATGTTCCAAAGACACCCCATGCACAACTCCACCGGGGAAGGTGCCAGACAGGAGTTCTCCTGGTAGTTTTTACACTACCTTGGTAGGCAGCTGAAAGGCACCACAAAAGTTGTTCTACCTGCTTTCTGGGCTGAGAAGGGGAACCGCTGAATTTTGGACTCGGCCGGTGACAAAATGTTCCAAACACACCCCATGCACAACTCCACCGGGGAAGGTGCCAGACAGGAGTTCTCTTAGTAGTTTTTACAGTACCTTGGTAGGCATCTGAAAGACACCACAAAAGTTGTTCTACCTGCTTTCTGGGCTGAGATGGGGAAACGCTGAATTTTGGACTCGGCTGGTGACAAAATGTTCCAAACACACCCCCTGCACAACTCCACCGGGGAAGGTGCCAGACGGGAGTTCTCCTGGTAGTTTTTACATTGCTCCGGTAGGCATCTGAAAGACACCACAAAAGTTGTTCTATCTGCTTTCTGGGCTGAGATGGGGAATCGCTGAATTTTGGACTCGGCCGGTGACAAAATGTTCCAAAGACACCCCATGCACAACTCCACCGGGGAAGGTGCCAGACAGGAGTTCTCTTAGTAATTTTTACACTACCTTGGTAGGCACCTGAAAGGCACCACAAAAGTTGTTCTACCTGCTTTCTGGGCTGAGATGGGGAACCGCTGAATTTTGGAGTCGCCCGGTGACAAAATGTTCCAAACACACCCCATGCACAACTCCACCGGGGAAGGCGCCAGGCAGGAGTTCTCTTGGTAGTTTTTACACTACCTTGGTAGGCAGCTGAAAGACACCACAAAAGTTGTTCTACCTGCTTTCTGGGCTGAGATGGGGAACCGCTGAATTTTTGGACTCGGCTGGTGACAAAATGTTCCGAACACACCCCATGCACAACTCCACCGGGGAAGGTGCCAGACAGGAGTTCTCTTGGTAGTTTTTAAAATGCTCCGGTAGGCAGCTGAAAGACACCACAAAAGTTGTTCTACCTGCTTTCTGGGCTGAGATGGGGAACCGCTGAATTTTGGACTCGGCCGGTGACAAAATGTTCCAAACACACCCCCTGCACAACTCCACCGGGGAAGGTGCCAGACAGGAGTTCTCTTAATAGTTTTTACACTACCTTGGTAGGCAGCTGAAAGGCACCACAAAAGTTGTTCTACCTGCTTTCTGGGCTGAGATGGGGAAACGCTGAATTTTGGACTCGGCTGGTGACAAAATGTTTCAAACACACCCCATGCACAACTCCACCGGCGAAGGTGCCAGACGGGAGTTCTCCTGGTAGTTTTTACATTGCTCCGGTAGGCATCTGAAAGACACCACAAAAGTTGTTCTATCTGCTTTCTGGGCTGAGATGGGGAATCGCTGAATTTTGGACTCGGCCGGTGACAAAATGTTCCAAAGACACCCCATGCACAACTCCACCGGGGAAGGTGCCAGACAGGAGTTCTCTTAGTAGTTTTTACACTACCTTGGTAGGCACCTGAAAGGCACCACAAAAGTTGTTCTACCTGCTTTCTGGGCTGAGATGGGGAACCGCTGAATTTTGGAGTCGCCCGGTGAAAAAATGTTCCAAACACACCCCATGCACAACTCCACCGGGGAAGGTGCCAGGCAGGAGTTCTCTTGGTAGTTTTTACACTACCTTGGTAGGCAGCTGAAAGACACCACAAAAGTTGTTCTACCTGCTTTCTGGGCTGAGATGGGGAACCGCTGAATTTTTGGACTCGGCTGGTGACAAAATGTTCCGAACACACCCCATGCACAACTCCACCGGGGAAGGTGCCAGACAGGAGTTCTCTTGGTAGTTTTTAAAATGCTCCGGTAGGCAGCTGAAAGACACCACAAAAGTTGTTCTACCTGCTTTCTGGGCTGAGATGGGGAACCGCTGAATTTTGGACTCGGCCGGTGACAAAATGTTCCAAACACACCCCCTGCACAACTCCACCGGGGAAGGTGCCAGACAGGAGTTCTCTTAATAGTTTTTACACTACCTTGGTAGGCATTTGAAAGGCACCACAAAAGTTGTTCTACCTGCCTTTCTGGGCTGAGATGGGGAATCGCTGAATTTTGGAGTCGGCTGGTGACAAAATGTTTCAAACACACCCCCTGCACAACTCCACCGGGGAAGGTGCCAGACAGGAGTTCTCTGGTAGTTTTTACATTGCTCCGGTAGGCATCTGAAAGACACCACAAAAGTTGTTCTATCTGCTTTCTGGGCTGAGATGGGGAATCGCTGAATTTTGGACTCGGCCGGGTGACAAAATGTTCCAAAGACACCCCATGCACAACTCCACGGGGAAGGTGCCAGACAAGCGTTCTCTTGATAGTTTTTACACTACCTTGGTAGGCAGCTGAAAGACACCACAAAAGTTGTTCTACCTGCTTTCTGGGCTGAGATGGGGAACGCTGAATTTTGGACCTCGGCCGGTGACAAAATGTTCCAAACACACCCCCTGCACAACTCCACCGGGGAAGGTGCCAGACAGGAGTTCTCCTGGTAGTTTTTACATTGCTCCGGTAGGCATCTGAAAGACACTACAAAAGTTGTTCTACCTGCTTTCTGGGCTGAGATGGGGAACCGCTGAATTTTGGAGTCGCCCGGTGACAAAATGTTCCAAACACACCCCATGCACAACTCCACCGGGGAAGGTGCCAGGCAGGAGTTCTCTTGGTAGTTTTTACACTACCTTGGTAGGCAGCTGAAAGACACCACAAAAGTTGTTCTACCTGCTTTCTGGGCTGAGATGGGGAACCGCTGAATTTTTGGACTCGGCTGGTGACAAAATGTTCCGAACACACCCCATGCACAACTCCACCGGGGAAGGTGCCAGACAGGAGTTCTCTTGGTAGTTTTTAAAATGCTCCGGTAGGCAGCTGAAAGACACCACAAAAGTTGTTCTACCTGCTTTCTGGGCTGAGATGGGGAACCGCTGAATTTTGGACTCGGCCGGTGACAAAATGTTCCAAACACACCCCCTGCACAACTCCACCGGGGAAGGTGCCAGACAGGAGTTCTCTTAATAGTTTTTACACTACCTTGGTAGGCAGCTGAAAGGCACCACAAAAGTTGTTCTACCTGCTTTCTGGGCTGAGATGGGGAAACGCTGAATTTTGGACTCGGCTGGTGACAAAATGTTTCAAACACACCCCCTGCACAACTCCACCGGGGAAGGTGCCAGACGGGAGTTCTCCTGGTAGTTTTTACATTGCTCCGGTAGGCATCTGAAAGACACCACAAAAGTTGTTCTATCTGCTTTCTGGGCTGAGATGGGGAATCGCTGAATTTTGGACTCGGCGGGTGACAAAATGTTCCAAAGACACCCCCTGCACAACTCCACCGGGGAAGGTGCCAGACAGGAGTTTTCTTAGTAGTTTTTACACTACCTTGGTAGGCACCTGAAAGGCACCACAAAAGTTGTTCTACCTGCTTTCTGGGCTGAGATGGGGAACCGCTGAATTTTGGAGTCGCCCGGTGACAAAATGTTCCAAAGACACCCCATGCACAACTCCACCGGGGAAGGTGCCAGGCAGGAGTTCTCTTGGTAGTTTTTACACTACCTTGGTAGGCAGCTGAAAGACACCACAAAAGTTGTTCTACCTGCTTTCTGGGCTGAGATGGGGAACCGCTGAATTTTTGGACTCGGCTGGTGACAAAATGTTCCGAACACACCCCATGCACAACTCCACCGGGGAAGGTGCCAGACAGGAGTTCTCTTGGTAGTTTTTAAAATGCTCCGGTAGGCAGCTGAAAGACACCACAAAAGTTGTTCTACCTGCTTTCTGGGCTGAGATGGGGAACCGCTGAATTTTGGACTCGGCCGGTGACAAAATGTTCCAAACACACCCCCTGCACAACTCCACCGGGGAAGGTGCCAGACAGGAGTTCTCTTAATAGTTTTTACACTACCTTGGTAGGCAGCTGAAAGGCACCACAAAAGTTGTTCTACCTGCTTTCTGGGCTGAGATGGGGAATCGCTGAATTTTGGAGTCGGCTGGTGACAAAATGTTTCAAACACACCCCCTGCACAACTCCACCGGGGAAGGTGCCAGACAGGAGTTCTCCTGGTAGTTTTTACATTGCTCCGGTAGGCATCTGAAAGACACCACAAAAGTTGTTCTATCTGCTTTCTGGGCTGAGATGGGGAACCGCTGAATTTTGGAGTCGGCCGGTGACAAAATGTTCCAAACACACCCCCGGCACAACTCCACCGGGGAAGGTGCCAGGGACGAGCTCTGTTGGTAGTTTTTACATTGCTCCGGTAGGCATCTGAAAGACACCACAAAAGTTGTTCTACCTGCTTTCTGGGCTGAGATGGGGAACCGCTGAATTTTGGAGTCGGCTGGTGACAAAATGTTCCAAAGACACCCCATGCACAACTCCACCGGGGAAGGTGCCAGACAGGAGTTCTCCTGGTAGTTTTTACATTGCTCCGGTAGGCATCTGAAAGACACCACAAAAGTTGTTCTATCTGCTTTCTGGGCTGAGATGGGGAACCGCTGAATTTTGGACTCGGCCGGTGACAAAATGTTCCAAACACACCCCATGCACAACTCCACCGGGGAAGGTGCCAGGCAGGAGTTCTCTTGGTAGTTTTTACACTACCTTGGTAGGCAGCTGAAAGACACCACAAAAGTTGTTCTACCTGCTTTCTGGGCTGAGATGGGGAACCGCTGAATTTTTGGACTCGGCTGGTGACAAAATGTTCCGAACACACCCCATGCACAACTCCACCGGGGAAGGTGCCAGACAGGAGTTCTCTTGGTAGTTTTTAAAATGCTCCGGTAGGCAGCTGAAAGACACCACAAAAGTTGTTCTACCTGCTTTCTGGGCTGAGATGGGGAACCGCTGAATTTTGGACTCGGCCGGTGACAAAATGTTCCAAACACACCCCCTGCACAACTCCACCGGGGAAGGTGCCAGACAGGAGTTCTCTTAATAGTTTTTACACTACCTTGGTAGGCAGCTGAAAGGCACCACAAAAGTTGTTCTACCTGCTTTCTGGGCTGAGATGGGGAAACGCTGAATTTTGGACTCGGCTGGTGACAAAATGTTTCAAACACACCCCCTGCACAACTCCACCGGGGAAGGTGCCAGACGGGAGTTCTCCTGGTAGTTTTTACATTGCTCCGGTAGGCATCTGAAAGACACCACAAAAGTTGTTCTATCTGCTTTCTGGGCTGAGATGGGGAATCGCTGAATTTTGGACTCGGCCGGTGACAAAATGTTCCAAAGACACCCCCTGCACAACTCCACCGGGGAAGGTGCCAGACAGGAGTTCTCTTAGTAGTTTTTACACTACCTTGGTAGGCACCTGAAAGGCACCACAAAAGTTGTTCTACCTGCTTTCTGGGCTGAGATGGGGAACCGCTGAATTTTGGAGTCGCCCGGTGACAAAATGTTCCAAAGACACCCCATGCACAACTCCACCGGGGAAGGTGCCAGGCAGGAGTTCTCTTGGTAGTTTTTACACTACCTTGGTAGGCAGCTGAAAGACACCACAAAAGTTGTTCTACCTGCTTTCTGGGCTGAGATGGGGAACCGCTGAATTTTTGGACTCGGCTGGTGACAAAATGTTCCGAACACACCCCATGCACAACTCCACCGGGGAAGGTGCCAGACAGGAGTTCTCTTGGTAGTTTTTAAAATGCTCCGGTAGGCAGCTGAAAGACACCACAAAAGTTGTTCTACCTGCTTTCTGGGCTGAGATGGGGAACCGCTGAATTTTGGACTCGGCCGGTGACAAAATGTTCCAAACACACCCCCTGCACAACTCCACCGGGGAAGGTGCCAGACAGGAGTTCTCTTAATAGTTTTTACACTACCTTGGTAGGCAGCTGAAAGGCACCACAAAAGTTGTTCTACCTGCTTTCTGGGCTGAGATGGGGAATCGCTGAATTTTGGAGTCGGCTGGTGACAAAATGTTTCAAACACACCCCCTGCACAACTCCACCGGGGAAGGTGCCAGACAGGAGTTCTCCTGGTAGTTTTTACATTGCTCCGGTAGGCATCTGAAAGACACCACAAAAGTTGTTCTATCTGCTTTCTGGGCTGAGATGGGGAACCGCTGAATTTTGGAGTCGGCCGGTGACAAAATGTTCCAAACACACCCCCGGCACAACTCCACCGGGGAAGGTGCCAGGGACGAGCTCTGTTGGTAGTTTTTACATTGCTCCGGTAGGCATCTGAAAGACACCACAAAAGTTGTTCTACCTGCTTTCTGGGCTGAGATGGGGAACCCCTGAATTTTGGAGTCGGCTGGTGACAAAATGTTCCAAAGACACCCCATGCACAACTCCACCGGGGAAGGTGCCAGACAGGAGTTCTCCTGGTAGTTTTTACATTGCTCCGGTAGGCATCTGAAAGACACCACAAAAGTTGTTCTATCTGCTTTCTGGGCTGAGATGGGGAACCGCTGAATTTTGGACTCGGCCGGTGACAAAATGTTCCAAACACACCCCATGCACAACTCCACCGGGGAAGGTGCCAGACAGGAGTTCTCTTAGTAGTTTTTACAGTACCTTGGTAGGCATCTGAAAGACACCACAAAAGTTGTTCTACCTGCTTTCTGGGCTGAGATGGGGAAACGCTGAATTTTGGACTCGGCTGGTGACAAAATGTTCCAAACACACCCCCTGCACAACTCCACCGGGGAAGGTGCCAGACGGGAGTTCTCCTGGTAGTTTTTACATTGCTCCGGTAGGCATCTGAAAGACACCACAAAAGTTGTTCTATCTGCTTTCTGGGCTGAGATGGGGAACCGCTGAATTTTGGAGTCGCCCGGTGACAAAATGTTCCAAACACACCCCATGCACAACTCCACCGGGGAAGGTGCCAGGCAGGAGTTCTCTTGGTAGTTTTTACACTACCTTGGTAGGCATTTGAAAGGCACCACAAAAGTTGTTCTACCTGCTTTCTGGGCTGAGATGGGGAACCGCTGAATTTTGGACTCGGCTGGTGACAAAATGTTCCAAACACACCCCATGCACAACTCCACCGGGGAAGGTGCCAGACAGGAGTTCTCCTGGTAGTTTTTACACTACCTTGGTAGGCATCTGAAAGACACCACAAAAGTTGTTCTACCTGCTTTCTGGGCTGAGATGGGGAACCGCTGAATTTTGGAGTCGGCTGGTGGCAAAATGTTCCAAACACACCCCCTGCACAACTCCACCGGGGAAGGTGCCAGACAGGAGTTCTCCTGGTAGTTTTTACATTGCTCCGGTAGGCATCTGAAAGACACCACAAAAGTTGTTCTACCTGCTTTGTGGGCTGAGATGGGGAACCGCTGAATTTTGGAGTCGCCCGGTGACAAAATGTTCCAAACACACCCCATGCACAACTCCACCGGGGAAGGTGCCAGGCAGGAGTTCTCTTGGTAGTTTTTACACTACCTTGGTAGGCAGCTGAAAGACACCACAAAAGTTGTTCTACCTGCTTTCTGGGCTGAGATGGGGAACCGCTGAATTTTTGGACTCGGCTGGTGACAAAATGTTCCGAACACACCCCATGCACAACTCCACCGGGGAAGGTGCCAGACAGGAGTTCTCTTGGTAGTTTTTACATTGCTCCGGTAGGCATCTGAAAGACACCACAAAAGTTGTTCTACCTGCTTTCTGGGCTGAGATGGGGAACCGCTGAATTTTGGACTCGGCCGGTGACAAAATGTTCCAAACACACCCCCTGCACAACTCCACCGGGGAAGGTGCCAGACAGGAGTTCTCTTAATAGTTTTTACACTACCTTGGTAGGCAGCTGAAAGGCACCACAAAAGTTGTTCTACCTGCTTTCTGGGCTGAGATGGGGAATCGCTGAATTTTGGAGTCGGCTGGTGACAAAATGTTTCAAACACACCCCCTGCACAACTCCACCGGGGAAGGTGCCAGACAGGAGTTCTCCTGGTAGTTTTTACATTGCTCCAGTAGGCATCTGAAAGACACCACAAAAGTTGTTCTACCTGCTTTCTGGGCTGAGATGGGGAATCGCTGAATTTTGGACTCGGCCGGTGACAAAATGTTCCAAAGACACCCCATGCACAACTCCACCGGGGAATGTGCCAGACAAGCGTTCTCTTGATAGTTTTTACACTACCTTGGTAGGCAGCTGAAAGACACCACAAAAGTTGTTCTACCTGCTTTCTGGGCTGAGATGGGGAACCGCTGAATTTTTGGACTCGGCCGGTGACAAAATGTTCCAAACACACCCCCTGCACAACTCCACCGGGGAAGGTGCCAGACAGGAGTTCTCTTAGTAGTTTTTACATTGCTCCGGTAGGCATCTGAAAGACACTACAAAAGTTGTTCTACCTGCTTTCTGGGCTGAGATGGGGAACCGCTGAATTTTGGACTCGGCTGGTGACAAAATGTTCCAAACACACCCCCTGCACAACTCCACCGGGGAAGGTGCCAGACAGGAGTTCTCCTGGTAGTTTTTACATTGCTCCGGTAGGCAGCTGAAAGACACCACAAAAGTTGTTCTATCTGCTTTCTGGGCTGAGATGGGGAACCGCTGAATTTTGGAGTCGGCCGGTGACAAAATGTTCCAAACACACCCCATGCACAACTCCACTAGCGAAGGTGCCAGGGACGAGCTCTGTTGGTAGTTTTTACATTGCTCCGGTAGGCATCAAAAGGATACCACAAAAGTTGTTCTACCTGCTTTCTGGGCTGAGATGGGGAATCGCTGAATTTTGGACTCGGCCGGTGACAAAATGTTCCAAAGACACCCCATGCACAACTCCACCGGGGAAGGTGCCAGGCAGGAGTTCTCTTGGTAGTTTTTACACTACCTTGGTAGGCATTTGAAAGACACCACAAAAGTTGTTCTATCTGCTTTCTGGGCTGAGATGGGGATCCGCTGAATTTTGGAGTCGGCTGGTGACAAAATGTTCCAAACACACCCCATGCACAACTCCACCGAGGAAGGTGCCAGACAGGAGTTCTCCTGGTAGTTTTTACATTGCTCCGGTAGGCATCTGAAAGACACCACAAAAGTTGTTCTACCTGCTTTCTGGGCTGAGATGGGGAACCGCTGAATTTTGGACTCGGCCAGTGACAAAATGTTCCAAAGACACCCCATGCACAACTCCACCGGGGAAGGTGCCAGACAGGAGTTCTCCTGGTAGTTTTTACATTGCTCTGGTAGGCATCTGAAAGACACCACAAAAGTTGTTCTACCTGCTTTCTGGGCTGAGATGGGGAAACGCTGAATTTTGGAGTCGGCTGGTGACAAAATGTTCCAAAGACACCCCATGCACAACTCCACCGGGGAAGGTGCCAGGCAGGAGTTCTCCTGGTAGTTTTTACACTACCTTGGTAGGCAGCTGAAAGGCACCACAAAAGTTGTTCTACCTGCTTTCTGGGCTGAGATGGGGAACCGCTGAATTTTGGACTCGGCCGGTGACAAAATGTTCCAAACACACCCCATGCACAACTCCACCGGGGAAGGTGCCAGACAGGAGTTCTCTTAGTAGTTTTTACAGTACCTTGGTAGGCACCTGAAAGGCACCACAAAAGTTGTTCTACCTGCTTTCTGGGCTGAGATGGGGAAACGCTGAATTTTGGACTCGGCTGGTGACAAAATGTTCCAAAGACACCCCATGCACAACTCCACCGGGGAAGGTGCCAGACAGGAGTTCTCTTGGTAGTTTTTACACTACCTTGGTAGGCAGCTGAAAGACACCACAAAAGTTGTTCTACCTGCTTTCTGGGCTGAGATGGGGAACCGCTGAATTTTTGGACTCGGCTGGTGACAAAATGTTCCGAACACACCCCATGCACAACTCCACCGGGGAAGGTGCCAGGCAGGAGTTCTCCTGGTAGTTTTTACATTGCTCCGGTAGGCATCTGAAAGACACCACAAAAGTTGTTCTACCTGCTTTCTGGGCTGAGATGGGGAACCGCTGAATTTTGGACTCGGCCAGTGACAAAATGTTCCAAAGACACCCCATGCACAACTCCACCGGGGAAGGTGCCAGACAGGAGTTCTCTTAGTAGTTTTTACACTACCTTGGTAGGCACCTGAAAGGCACCACAAAAGTTGTTCTACCTGCTTTCTGGGCTGAGATGGGGAACCGCTGAATTTTGGAGTCGCCCGGTGACAAAATGTTCCAAACACACCCCATGCACAACTCCACCGGGGAAGGTGCCAGGCAGGAGTTCTCTTGGTAGTTTTTACACTACCTTGGTAGGCAGCTGAAAGACACCACAAAAGTTGTTCTACCTGCTTTCTGGGCTGAGATGGGGAACCGCTGAATTTTTGGACTCGGCTGGTGACAAAATGTTCCGAACACACCCCATGCACAACTCCACCGGGGAAGGTGCCAGACAGGAGTTCTCTTGGTAGTTTTTACATTGCTCCGGTAGGCAGCTGAAAGACACCACAAAAGTTGTTCTACCTGCTTTCTGGGCTGAGATGGGGAACCGCTGAATTTTGGACTCGGCCGGTGACAAAATGTTCCAAACACACCCCATGCACAACTCCACCGGGGAAGGTGCCAGACAGGAGTTCTCTTAATAGTTTTTACACTACCTTGGTAGGCAGCTGAAAGGCACCACAAAAGTTGTTCTACCTGCTTTCTGGGCTGAGATGGGGAATCGCTGAATTTTGGAGTCGGCTGGTGACAAAATGTTTCAAACACACCCCCTGCACAACTCCACCGGGGAAGGTGCCAGACAGGAGTTCTCCTGGTAGTTTTTACATTGCTCCGGTAGGCATCTGAAAGACACCACAAAAGTTGTTCTATCTGCTTTCTGGGCTGAGATGGGGAATCGCTGAATTTTGGACTCGGCTGGTGACAAAATGTTCCAAACACACCCCATGCACAACTCCACCGGGGAATGTGCCAGACAAGCGTTCTCTTGATAGTTTTTACACTACCTTGGTAGGCAGCTGAAAGACACCACAAAAGTTGTTCTACCTGCTTTCTGGGCTGAGATGGGGAACCGCTGAATTTTGGAGTCGGCCGGTGACAAAATGTTCCAAACACACCCCCTGCACAACTCCACCGGGGAAGGTGCCAGACAGGAGTTCTCCTGGTAGTTTTTACATTGCTCCGGTAGGCATCTGAAAGACACCACAAAAGTTGTTCTATCTGCTTTCTGGGCTGAGATGGGGAACCGCTGAATTTTGGACTCGGCTGGTGACAAAATGTTCCAAACACACCCCCTGCACAACTCCACCGGGGAAGGTGCCAGACAGGAGTTCTCCTGGTAGTTTTTACATTGCTCCGGTAGGCATCTGAAAGACACCACAAAAGTTGTTCTACCTGCTTTCTGGGCTGAGATGGGGAACCGCTGAATTTTGGACTCGGCCGGTGACAAAATGTTCCAAACACACCCCATGCACAACTCCACTAGCGAAGGTGCCAGGGACGAGCTCTGTTGGTAGTTTTTACATTGCTCCGGTAGGCATCAAAAGGATACCACAAAAGTTGTTCTACCTGCTTTCTGGGCTGAGATGGGGAATCGCTGAATTTTGGACTCGGCCGGTGACAAAATGTTCCAAAGACACCCCATGCACAACTCCACCGGGGAAGGTGCCAGGCAGGAGTTCTCTTGGTAGTTTTTACACTACCTTGGTAGGCATTTGAAAGGCACCACAAAAGTTGTTCTACCTGCTTTCTGGGCTGAGATGGGGATCCGCTGAATTTTGGAGTCGGCTGGTGACAAAATGTTCCAAACACACCCCATGCACAACTCCACCGGGGAAGGTGCCAGGCAGGAGTTCTCCTGGTAGTTTTTACATTGCTCCGGTAGGCATCTGAAAGACACCACAAAAGTTGTTCTACCTGCTTTCTGGGCTGAGATGGGGAACCGCTGAATTTTGGACTCGGCCGGTGACAAAATGTTCCAAAGACACCCCATGCACAACTCCACCGGGGAAGGTGCCAGACAGGAGTTCTCTTAGTAGTTTTTACACTACCTTGGTAGGCACCTGAAAGGCACCACAAAAGTTGTTCTACCTGCTTTCTGGGCTGAGATGGGGAACCGCTGAATTTTGGAGTCGGCCGGTGACAAAATGTTCCAAAGACACCCCATGCACAACTCCACCGGGGAAGGTGCCAGGCAGGAGTTCTCTTGGTAGTTTTTACACTACCTTGGTAGGCAGCTGAAAGACACCACAAAAGTTGTTCTACCTGCTTTCTGGGCTGAGATGGGGAACCGCTGAATTTTTGGACTCGGCTGGTGACAAAATGTTCCGAACACACCCCATGCACAACTCCACCGGGGAAGGTGCCAGACAGGAGTTCTCTTGGTAGTTTTTACATTGCTCCGGTAGGCAGCTGAAAGACACCACAAAAGTTGTTCTACCTGCTTTCTGGGCTGAGATGGGGAACCGCTGAATTTTGGACTCGGCTGGTGACAAAATGTTCCAAACACACCCCATGCACAACTCCACCGGGGAATGTGCCAGACAAGCGTTCTCTTGATAGTTTTTACACTACCTTGGTAGGCATCTGAAAGACACCACAAAAGTTGTTCTACCTGCTTTCTGGGCTGAGATGGGGAACAGCTGAATTTTGGAGTCGGCCGGTGACAAAATGTTCCAAAGACACCCCCTGCACAACTATACCGGGGAAGGTGCCAGACAGGAGTTCTCCTGGTAGTTTTTACATTGCTCCGGTAGGCATCTAAAAGACACCACAAAAGATGTTCTACCTGCTTTCTGGGCTGAGATGGGGAACCGCTGAATTTTGGAGTCGGCCGGTGACAAAATGTTCCAAAGACACCCCCTGCACAACTCCACCGGGGAAGGTGCCAGACAGGAGTTCTCCTGGTAGTTTTTACACTACCTTGGTAGGCACCTGAAAGGCACCACAAAAGTTGTTCTACCTGCTTTCTGGGCTGAGATGGGGAATCGCTGAATTTTGGACTCGGCCGGTGACAAAATGTTCCAAAGACACCCCCTGCACAACTCCACCGGGGAAGGTGCCAGACAGGAGTTCTCCTGGTAGTTTTTACATTGCTCCGGTAGGCATCTGAAAGACACCACAAAAGTTGTTCTACCTGCTTTCTGGGCTGAGATGGGGAACCGCTGAATTTTGGAGTCGCCCGGTGACAAAATGTTCCAAAGACACCCCATGCACAACTCCACCGGGGAAGGTGCCAGGCAGGAGTTCTCTTGGTAGTTTTTACACTACCTTGGTAGGCAGCTGAAAGGCACCACAAAAGTTGTTCTACCTGCTTTCTGGGCTGAGATGGGGAACCGCTGAATTTTTGGACTCGGCTGGTGACAAAATGTTCCGAACACACCCCATGCACAACTCCACCGGGGAAGGTGCCAGACGGGAGTTCTCCTGGTAGTTTTTACATTGCTCCGGTAGGCAGCTGAAAGACACCACAAAAGTTGTTCTACCTGCTTTCTGGGCTGAGATGGGGAACCGCTGAATTTTGGAGTCGGCCGGTGACAAAATGTTCCAAACACACCCCATGCACAACTCCACCGGGGAAGGTGCCAGACAGGAGTTCTCTTGGTAGTTTTTACACTACCTTGGTAGGCATCTAAAAGACACCACAAAAGTTGTTCTACCTGCTTTCTGGGCTGAGATGGGGAATCGCTGAATTTTGGACTCGGCTGGTGACAAAATGTTCCAAACACACCCCCTGCACAACTCCACCGGGGAAGGTGCCAGACAGGAGTTCTCCTGGTAGTTTTTACATTGCTCCGGTAGGCATCTGAAAGACACCACAAAAGTTGTTCTACCTGCTTTCTGGGCTGAGATGGGGAACCGCTGAATTTTGGAGTCGGCTGGTGACAAAATGTTCCAAACACACCCCCTGCACAACTCCACCGGGGAAGGTGCCAGACAGGAGTTCTCCTGGTAGTTTTTACATTGCTCTGGTAGGCATCTGAAAGACACCACAAAAGTTGTTCTACCTGCTTTCTGGGCTGAGATGGGGAACCGCTGAATTTTGGACTCGGCCGGTGACAAAATGTTCCAAACACACCCCCTGCACAACTCCACCGGGGAAGGTGCCAGACAGGAGTTCTCTTAGTAGTTTTTACACTACCTTGGTAGGCAGCTGAAAGACACCACAAAAGTTGTTCTACCTGCTTTCTGGGCTGAGATGGGGAAACGCTGAATTTTGGACTCGGCTGGTGACAAAATGTTCCAAACACACCCCCTGCACAACTCCACCGGGGAAGGTGCCAGACAGGAGTTCTCTTGATAGTTTTTACACTACCTTGGTAGGCATCTGAAAGACACCACAAAAGTTGTTCTATCTGCTTTCTGGGCTGAGATGGGGAAACGCTGAATTTTGGACTCGGCCGGTGACAAAATGTTCCAAAGACACCCCATGCACAACTCCACCGGGGAAGGTGCCAGACAGGAGTTCTCTTAGTAGTTTTTACACTACCTTGGTAGGCACCTGAAAGACACCACAAAAGTTGTTCTACCTGCTTTCTGGGCTGAGATGGGGAAACGCTGAATTTTGGACTCGGCTGGTGACAAAATGTTCCAAACACACCCCCTGCACAACTCCACCGGGGAAGGTGCCAGACAGGAGTTCTCCTGGTAGATTTTACACTACCTTGGTAGGGAGCTGAAAGGCAGCACAAAAGTTGTTCTACCTGCTTTCTGGGCTGAGATGGGGAATCGCTGAATTTTGGAGTCGGCTGGTGACAAAATGTTCCAAACACACCCCCTGCACAACTCCACCGGGGAAGGTGCCAGACAGGAGTTCTCCTGGTAGTTTTTACACTACCTTGGTAGGCATCTAAAAGACACCACAAAAGTTGTTCTACCTGCTTTCTGGGCTGAGATGGGGAACAGCTGAATTTTGGACTCGGCTGGTGACAAAATGTTCCAAAGACACCCCATGCACAACTCCACCGGGGAAGGTGCCAGACAGGAGTTCTCCTGGTAGTTTTTACATTGCTCCGGTAGGCATCTAAAAGACACCACAAAAGATGTTCTACCTGCTTTCTGGGCTGAGATGGGGAACCGCTGAATTTTGGAGTCGGCCGGTGACAAAATGTTCCAAAGACACCCCATGCACAACTCCACCGGGGAAGGTGCCAGGCAGGAGTTCTCCTGGTAGTTTTTACACTACCTTGGTAGGCATTTGAAAGGCACCACAAAAGTTGTTCTACCTGCTTTCTGGGCTGAGATGGGGAATCGCTGAATTTTGGACTCGGCTGGTGACAAAATGTTCCAAACACACCCCCTGCACAACTCCACCGGGGAAGGTGCCAGACAGGAGTTCTCCTGGTAGATTTTACACTACCTTGGTAGGGAGCTGAAAGGCAGCACAAAAGTTGTTCTACCTGCTTTCTGGGCTGAGATGGGGAATCGCTGAATTTTGGACTCGGCCGGTGACAAAATGTTCCAAACACACCCCATGCACAACTCCACCGGGGAAGGTGCCAGACAGGAGTTTACCTGGTAGTTTTTACACTACCTTGGTAGGCATCTAAAAGACACCACAAAAGTTGTTCTACCTGCTTTCTGGGCTGAGATGGGGAACAGCTGAATTTTGGACTCGGCTTGTGACAAAATGTTCCAAAGACACCCCCTGCACAACTATACCGGGGAAGGTGCCAGACAGGAGTTCTCCTGGTAGTTTTTACATTGCTCCGGTAGGCATCTAAAAGACACCACAAAAGATGTTCTACCTGCTTTCTGTGCTGAGATGGGGAACCGCTGAATTTTGGAGTCGGCCGGTGACAAAATGTTCCAAACACACCCCCTGCACAACTCCACCGGGGAAGGTGCCAGACAGGAGTTCTCTTGGTAGATTTTACACTACCTTGGTAGGGACCTGAAAGGCAGCACAAAAGTTGTTCTACCTGCTTTCTGGGCTGAGATGGGGAATCGCTGAATTTTGGACTCGGCCGGTGACAAAATGTTCCAAACACACCCCATGCACAACTCCACCGGGGAAGGTGCCAGACAGGCGTTTTCCTGGTAGTTTTTACACTACCTTGGTAGGCACCTGAAAGGCACCACAAAAGTTGTTCTACCTGCTTTCTGGGCTGAGATGGGGAATCGCTGAATTTTGGACTCGGCCGGTGACAAAATGTTCCAAACACACCCCCTGCACAACTCCACCGGGGAAGGTGCCAGACAGGAGTTCTCCTGGTAGTTTTTACATTGCTCCGGTAGGGAGCTGAAAGACACCACAAAAGTTGTTCTACCTGCTTTCTGGGCTGAGATGGGGAACCGCTGAATTTTGGACTCGGCCGGTGACAAAATGTTCCAAAGACACCCCATGCACAACTCCACCGGGGAAGGTGCCAGACAGGAGTTCTCTTAGTAGTTTTTACACTACCTTGGTAGGCATCTAAAAGACACCACAAAAGTTGTTCTACCTGCTTTCTGGGCTGAGATGGGGAAACGCTGAATTTTGGACTCGGCTGGTGACAAAATGTTCCAAACACACCCCCTGCACAACTCCACCGGGGAAGGTGCCAGACAGGAGTTCTCCTGGTAGATTTTACACTACCTTGGTAGGGAGCTGAAAGGCAGCACAAAAGTTGTTCTACCTGCTTTCTGGGCTGAGATGGGGAATCGCTGAATTTTGGACTCGGCCGGTGACAAAATGTTCCAAACACACCCCCTGCACAACTCCACCGGGGAAGGTGCCAGACAGGAGTTCTCCTGGTAGTTTTTACACTACCTTGGTAGGCATCTAAAAGACACCACAAAAGTTGTTCTACCTGCTTTCTGGGCTGAGATGGGGAACAGCTGAATTTTGGACTCGGCTGGTGACAAAATGTTCCAAAGACACCCCCTGCACAACTCCACCGGGGAAGGTGCCAGACAGGAGTTCTCCTGGTAGTTTTTACATTGCTCCGGTAGGCATCTAAAAGACACCACAAAAGTTGTTCTACCTGCTTTCTGGGCTGAGATGGGGAACCGCTGAATTTTGGAGTCGGCCGGTGACAAAATGTTCCAAAGACACCCCATGCACAACTCCACCGGGGAAGGTGCCAGACAGGAGTTCTCCTGGTAGTTTTTACATTGCTCTGGTAGGCATCTGAAAGACACCACAAAAGTTGTTCTACCTGCTTTCTGGGCTGAGATGGGGAATCGCTGAATTTTGGACTCGGCTGGTAACAAAATGTTCCAAACACACCCCCTGCACAACTCCACCGGGGAAGGTGCCAGACGGGAGTTCTCCTGGTAGATTTTACACTACCTTGGTAGGGAGCTGAAAGGCAGCACAAAAGTTGTTCTACCTGCTTTCTGGGCTGAGATGGGGAATCGCTGAATTTTGGACTCGGCCAGTGACAAAATGTTCCAAACACACCCCATGCACAACTCCACCGGGGAAGGTGCCAGACAGGCGTTTTCCTGGTAGTTTTTACACTACCTTGGTAGGCACCTGAAAGGCACCACAAAAGATGTTCTACCTGCTTTCTGGGCTGAGATGGGGAATCGCTGAATTTTGGAGTCGGCCGGTGACAAAATGTTCCAAACACACCCCCTGCACAACTCCACCGGGGAAGGTGCCAGACAGGAGTTCTCCTGGTAGTTTTTACATTGCTCCGGTAGGGAGCTGAAAGACACCACAAAAGTTGTTCTACCTGCTTTCTGGGCTGAGATGGGGAACCGCTGAATTTTGGACTCGGCCGGTGACAAAATGTTCCAAAGACACCCCATGCACAACTCCACCGGGGAAGGTGCCAGACAGGAGTTCTCTTAGTAGTTTTTACACTACCTTGGTAGGCATCTGAAAGACACCACAAAAGTTGTTCTACCTGCTTTCTGGGCTGAGATGGGGAAACGCTGAATTTTGGACTCGGCTGGTGACAAAATGTTCCAAACACACCCCCTGCACAACTCCACCGGGGAAGGTGCCAGACGGGAGTTCTCCTGGTAGTTTTTACATTGCTCTGGTAGGCATCTGAAAGACACCACAAAAGTTGTTCTATCTGCTTTCTGGGCTGAGATGGGGAATCGCTGAATTTTGGAGTCGGCCGGTGACAAAATGTTCCAAACACACCCCCTGCACAACTCCACCGGGGAAGGTGCCAGACAGGAGTTCTCTTAGTAGTTTTTACACTACCTTGGTAGGCATCTAAAAGACACCACAAAAGTTGTTCTACCTGCTTTCTGGGCTGAGATGGGGAAACGCTGAATTTTGGACTCGGCTGGTGACAAAATGTTCCAAACACACCCCCTGCACAACTCCACCGGGGAAGGTGCCAGACAGGAGTTCTCTTAGTAGTTTTTGCACTACCTTGGTAGGCATCTGAAAGACACCACAAAAGTTGTTCTACCTGCTTTCTGGGCTGAGATGGGGAATCGCTGAATTTTGGACTCGGCCGGTGACAAAATGTTCCAAACACACCCCCTGCACAACTCCACCGGGGAAGGTGCCAGGCAGGAGTTCTCTTGATAGTTTTTACACTACCTTGGTAGGCATCTGAAAGACACCACAAAAGTTGTTCTATCTGCTTTCTGGGCTGAGATGGGGAATCGCTGAATTTTGGACTCGGCCGGTGACAAAATGTTCCAAAGACACCCCATGCACAACTCCACCGGGGAAGGTGCCAGACAGGAGTTCTCTTAGTAGTTTTTACACTACCTTGGTAGGCATCTGAAAGACACCACAAAAGTTGTTCTACCTGCTTTCTGGGCTGAGATGGGGAATCGCTGAATTTTGGACTCGGCTGGTGACAAAATGTTCCAAACACACCCCATGCACAACTCCACCGGGGAAGGTGCCAGACAGGAGTTCTCCTGGTAGATTTTACACTACCTTGGTAGGGAGCTGAAAGGCAGCACAAAAGTTGTTCTACCTGCTTTCTGGGCTGAGATGGGGAATCGCTGAATTTTGGACTCGGCCGGTGACAAAATGTTCCAAACACACCCCCTGCACAACTCCACCGGGGAAGGTGCCAGACAGGAGTTCTCCTGGTAGTTTTTACACTACCTTGGTAGGCACGTGAAAGGCACCACAAAAGTTGTTCTACCTGCTTTCTGGGCTGAGATGGGGAATCGCTGAATTTTGGACTCGGCCGGTGACAAAATGTTCCAAACACACCCCCTGCACAACTCCACCGGGGAAGGTGCCAGACAAGCGTTCTCTTAGTAGTTTTTACACTACCTTGGTAGGCATCTAAAAGACACCACAAAAGTTGTTCTACCTGCTTTCTGGGCTGAGATGGGGAACAGCTGAATTTTGGACTCGGCTGGTGACAAAATGTTCCAAAGACACCCCCTGCACAACTATACCGGGGAAGGTGCCAGACAGGAGTTCTCCTGGTAGTTTTTACATTGCTCCGGTAGGCATCTAGAAGACACCACAAAAGATGTTCTACCTGCTTTCTGGGCTGAGATGGGGAACCGCTGAATTTTGGAGTCGGCCGGTGACAAAATGTTCCAAAGACACCCCATGCACAACTCCACCGGGGAAGGTGCCAGACAGGAGTTTTCCTGGTAGTTTTTACACTACCTTGGTAGGCACCTGAAAGGCACCACAAAAGTTGTTCTACCTGCTTTCTGGGCTGAGATGGGGAATCGCTGAATTTTGGACTCGGCCGGTGACAAAATGTTCCAAACACACCCCCTGCACAACTCCACCGGGGAAGGTGCCAGACAGGAGTTCTCCTGGTAGTTTTTACATTGCTCCGGTAGGCATCTGAAAGACACCACAAAAGTTGTTCTACCTGCTTTCTGAGCTGAGATGGGGAACCGCTGAATTTTGGACTCGGCCGGTGACAAAATGTTCCAAACACACCCCCTGCACAACTCCACCGGGGAAGGTGCCAGACAGGAGTTCTCTTAATAGTTTTTACACTACCTTGGTAGGCATTTGAAAGGCACCACAAAAGTTGTTCTACCTGCTTTCTGGGCTGAGATGGGGAATCGCTGAATTTTGGACTCGGCCGGTGACAAAATGTTCCAAACACACCCCCTGCACAACTCCACCGGGGAAGGTGCCAGACAGGAGTTCTCCTGGTAGTTTTTACATTGCTCCGGTAGGCATCTGAAAGACACCACAAAAGTTGTTCTACCTGCTTTCTGGGCTGAGATGGGGAACCGCTGAATTTTGGACTCGGCCGGTGACAAAATGTTCCAAACACACCCCCTGCACAACTCCACCGGGGAAGGTGCCAGACAGGAGTTCTCTTAGTAGTTTTTACACTACCTTGGTAGGCATCTGAAAGGCACCACAAAAGTTGTTCTACCTGCTTTCTGGGCTGAGATGGGGAACCGCTGAATTTTGGAGTCGGCCGGTGACAAAATGTTCCAAACACACCCCATGCACAACTCCCCGGGGAAGGTGCCAGGCAGGAGTTCTCTTGGTAGTTTTTACACTACCTTGGTAGGCATTTGAAAGGCACCACAAAAGTTGTTCTACCTGCTTTCTGGGCTGAGATGGGGAACAGCTGAATTTTTGGACTCGGCTGGTGACAAAATATTCCGAACACACCCCATGCACAACTCCACCGGGGAAGGTGCCAGACAGGAGTTCTCCTGTAGTTTTTACATTGCTCCGGTAGGCAGCTGAAAGACACCACAAAAGTTGTTCTACCTGCTTTCTGGGCTGAGATGGGGAAACGCTGAATTTTGGACTCGGCCGGTGACAAAATGTTCCAAACACACCCCATGCACAACTCCACCGGGGAAGGTGCCAGACAGGAGTTCTCTTAATAGTTTTTACACTACCTTGGTAGGCAGCTGAAAGGCACCACAAAAGTTGTTCTACCTGCTTTCTGGGCTGAGATGGGGAACAGCTGAATTTTGGAGTCGGCCGGTGACAAAATGTTCCAAACACACCCCATGCACAACTCCACTAGCGAAGGTGCCAGGGACGAGCTCTTTTGGTAGTTTTTACATTGCTCCGGAAGGCATCAAAAGGACACCACAAAAGTTGTTCTTCCTGCTTTCTGGGCTGAGATGGGGAAACGCTGAATTTTGGACTCGGCCGGTGACAAAATATTCCAAACACACCCCATGCACAACTCCACCGGGGAAGGTGCCAGACAGGAGTTCTCCTGGTAGATTTTACACTACCTTGGTAGGGAGCTGAAAGGCAGCACAAAAGTTGTTCTACCTGCTTTCTGGGCTGAGATGGGGAAACGCTGAATTTTGGACTCGGCCGGTGACAAAATGTTCCAAACACACCCCCTGCACAACTCCACCGGGGAAGGTGCCAGACAGGAGTTCTCCTGGTAGTTTTTACACTACCTTGGTAGGCACGTGAAAGGCACCACAAAAGTTGTTCTACCTGCTTTCTGGGCTGAGATGGGGAACCGCTGAATTTTGCACTCGGCCGGTGACAAAATGTTCCAAACACACCCCCTGCACAACTCCACCGGGGAAGGTGCCAGACAAGCGTTCTCTTAGTAGTTTTTACACTACCTTGGTAGGCATCTAAAAGACACCACAAAAGTTGTTCTACCTGCTTTCTGGGCTGAGATGGGGAACAGCTGAATTTTGGACTCGGCCGGTGACAAAATGTTCCAAACACACCCCCTGAACAACTCCACCGGGGAAGGTGCCAGACAGGAGTTCTCCTGGTAGTTTTTACATTGCTCCGGTAGGCATCTGAAAGACACCACAAAAGTTGTTCTACCTGCTTTCTGAGCTGAGATGGGGAACCGCTGAATTTTGGACTCGGCCGGTGACAAAATGTTCCAAACACACCCCATGCACAACTCCACCGGGGAAGGTGCCAGACAGGAGTTCTCTTAATAGTTTTTACACTACCTTGGTAGGCATTTGAAAGGCACCACAAAAGTTGTTCTACCTGCTTTCTGGGCTGAGATGGGGAATCGCTGAATTTTGGACTCGGCTGGTGACAAAATGTTCCAAACACACCCCATGCACAACTCCACCGGGGAAGGTGCCAGACAGGAGTTCTCCTGGTAGATTTTACACTACCTTGGTAGGGAGCTGAAAGGCAGCACAAAAGTTGTTCTACCTGCTTTCTGGGCTGAGATGGGGAATCGCTGAATTTTGGACTCGGCCGGTGACAAAATGTTCCAAACACACCCCCTGCACAACTCCACCGGGGAAGGTGCCAGACAGGAGTTCTCCTGGTAGTTTTTACACTACCTTGGTAGGCACGTGAAAGGCAGCACAAAAGTTGTTCTACCTGCTTTCTGGGCTGAGATGGGGAATCGCTGAATTTTGGACTCGGCTGGTGACAAAATGTTCCAAACACACCCCCTGCACAACTCCACCGGGGAAGGTGCCAGACAAGCGTTCTCTTAGTAGTTTTTACACTACCTTGGTAGGCATCTAAAAGACACCACAAAAGTTGTTCTACCTGCTTTCTGGGCTGAGATGGGGAACAGCTGAATTTTGGACTCGGCTGGTGACAAAATGTTCCAAAGACACCCCCTGCACAACTATACCGGGGAAGGTGCCAGACAGGAGTTCTCCTGGTAGTTTTTACATTGCTCCGGTAGGCATCTAGAAGACACCACAAAAGTTGTTCTACCTGCTTTCTGAGCTGAGATGGGGAACCGCTGAATTTTGGACTCGGCCGGTGACAAAATGTTCCAAACACACCCCCTGAACAACTCCACCGGGGAAGGTGCCAGACAGGAGTTCTCCTGGTAGTTTTTACATTGCTCCGGTAGGCATCTGAAAGACACCACAAAAGTTGTTCTACCTGCTTTCTGAGCTGAGATGGGGAACCGCTGAATTTTGGACTCGGCCGGTGACAAAATGTTCCAAACACACCCCATGCACAACTCCACCGGGGAAGGTGCCAGACAGGAGTTCTCTTAATAGTTTTTACACTACCTTGGTAGGCATTTGAAAGGCACCACAAAAGTTGTTCTACCTGCTTTCTGGGCTGAGATGGGGAATCGCTGAATTTTGGACTCGGCTGGTGACAAAATGTTCCAAACACACCCCATGCACAACTCCACCGGGGAAGGTGCCAGACAGGAGTTCTCCTGGTAGATTTTACACTACCTTGGTAGGGAGCTGAAAGGCAGCACAAAAGTTGTTCTACCTGCTTTCTGGGCTGAGATGGGGAATCGCTGAATTTTGGACTCGGCCGGTGACAAAATGTTCCAAACACACCCCCTGCACAACTCCACCGGGGAAGGTGCCAGACAGGAGTTCTCCTGGTAGTTTTTACACTACCTTGGTAGGCACGTGAAAGGCACCACAAAAGTTGTTCTACCTGCTTTCTGGGCTGAGATGGGGAATCGCTGAATTTTGGACTCGGCTGGTGACAAAATGTTCCAAACACACCCCCTGCACAACTCCACCGGGGAAGGTGCCAGACAAGCGTTCTCTTAGTAGTTTTTACACTACCTTGGTAGGCATCTAAAAGACACCACAAAAGTTGTTCTACCTGCTTTCTGGGCTGAGATGGGGAACAGCTGAATTTTGGACTCGGCTGGTGACAAAATGTTCCAAAGACACCCCCTGCACAACTATACCGGGGAAGGTGCCAGACAGGAGTTCTCCTGGTAGTTTTTACATTGCTCCGGTAGGCATCTGAAAGACACCACAAAAGTTGTTCTACCTGCTTTCTGAGCTGAGATGGGGAACCGCTGAATTTTGGACTCGGCCGGTGACAAAATGTTCCAAACACACCCCATGCACAACTCCACCGGGGAAGGTGCCAGACAGGAGTTCTCTTAATAGTTTTTACACTACCTTGGTAGGCATTTGAAAGGCACCACAAAAGTTGTTCTACCTGCTTTCTGGGCTGAGATGGGGAATCGCTGAATTTTGTAGTCGGCCGGTGACAAAATGTTCCAAACACACCCCCTGCACAACTCCACCGGGGAAGGTGCCAGACAGGAGTTCTCCTGGTAGTTTTTACATTGCTCCGGTAGGCATCTGAAAGACACCACAAAAGTTGTTCTACCTGCTTTCTGGGCTGAGATGGGGAACCGCTGAATTTTGGACTCGGCCGGTGACAAAATGTTCCAAACACACCCCCTGCACAACTCCACCGGGGAAGGTGCCAGACAGGAGTTCTCTTAGTAGTTTTTACACTACCTTGGTAGGCATCTGAAAGGCACCACAAAAGTTGTTCTACCTGCTTTCTGGGCTGAGATGGGGAACCGCTGAATTTTGGAGTCGGCCGGTGACAAAATGTTCCAAACACACCCCATGCACAACTCCCCGGGGAAGGTGCCAGGCAGGAGTTCTCTTGGTAGTTTTTACACTACCTTGGTAGGCATTTGAAAGGCACCACAAAAGTTGTTCTACCTGCTTTCTGGGCTGAGATGGGGAACAGCTGAATTTTTGGACTCGGCTGGTGACAAAATATTCCGAACACACCCCATGCACAACTCCACCGGGGAAGGTGCCAGACAGGAGTTCTCCTGTAGTTTTTACATTGCTCCGGTAGGCAGCTGAAAGACACCACAAAAGTTGTTCTACCTGCTTTCTGGGCTGAGATGGGGAAACGCTGAATTTTGGACTCGGCCGGTGACAAAATGTTCCAAACACACCCCATGCACAACTCCACCGGGGAAGGTGCCAGACAGGAGTTCTCTTAATAGTTTTTACACTACCTTGGTAGGCAGCTGAAAGGCACCACAAAAGTTGTTCTACCTGCTTTCTGGGCTGAGATGGGGAACAGCTGAATTTTGGAGTCGGCCGGTGACAAAATGTTCCAAACACACCCCATGCACAACTCCACTAGCGAAGGTGCCAGGGACGAGCTCTTTTGGTAGTTTTTACATTGCTCCGGAAGGCATCAAAAGGACACCACAAAAGTTGTTCTTCCTGCTTTCTGGGCTGAGATGGGGAAACGCTGAATTTTGGACTCGGCCGGTGACAAAATATTCCAAACACACCCCATGCACAACTCCACCGGGGAAGGTGCCAGACAGGAGTTCTCCTGGTAGATTTTACACTACCTTGGTAGGGAGCTGAAAGGCAGCACAAAAGTTGTTCTACCTGCTTTCTGGGCTGAGATGGGGAAACGCTGAATTTTGGACTCGGCCGGTGACAAAATGTTCCAAACACACCCCCTGCACAACTCCACCGGGGAAGGTGCCAGACAGGAGTTCTCCTGGTAGTTTTTACACTACCTTGGTAGGCACGTGAAAGGCACCACAAAAGTTGTTCTACCTGCTTTCTGGGCTGAGATGGGGAATCGCTGAATTTTGGACTCGGCCGGTGACAAAATATTCCGAACACACCCCATGCACAACTCCACCGGGGAAGGTGCCAGACAGGAGTTCTCCTGTAGTTTTTACATTGCTCCGGTAGGCAGCTGAAAGACACCACAAAAGTTGTTCTACCTGCTTTCTGGGCTGAGATGGGGAAACGCTGAATTTTGGACTCGGCCGGTGACAAAATGTTCCAAACACACCCCATGCACAACTCCACCGGGGAAGGTGCCAGACAGGAGTTCTCTTAATAGTTTTTACACTACCTTGGTAGGCAGCTGAAAGGCACCACAAAAGTTGTTCTACCTGCTTTCTGGGCTGAGATGGGGAACCGCTGAATTTTGGAGTCGGCCGGTGACAAAATGTTCCAAACACACCCCATGCACAACTGCACTAGCGAAGGTGCCAGGGACGAGCTCTTTTGGTAGTTTTTACATTGCTCTGGAAGGCATCAAAAGGACACCACAAAAGTTGTTCTTCCTGCTTTCTGGGCTGAGATGGGGAATCGCTGAATTTTGGACTCGGCCGGTGACAAAATGTTCCAAACACACCCCCTGCACAACTCCACCGGGGAAGGTGCCAGACAGGAGTTCTCCTGGTAGTTTTTACACTACCTTGGTAGGCACGTGAAAGGCACCACAAAAGTTGTTCTACCTGCTTTCTGGGCTGAGATGGGGAATCGCTGAATTTTGGACTCGGCCGGTGACAAAATGTTCCAAACACACCCCCTGCACAACTCCACCGGGGAAGGTGCCAGACAAGCGTTCTCTTAGTAGTTTTTACACTACCTTGGTAGGCATCTAAAAGACACCACAAAAGTTGTTCTACCTGCTTTCTGGGCTGAGATGGGGAACAGCTGAATTTTGGACTCGGCTGGTGACAAAATGTTCCAAAGACACCCCCTGCACAACTATACCGGGGAAGGTGCCAGACAGGAGTTTTCCTGGTAGTTTTTACATTGCTCCGGTAGGCATCTAAAAGACACCACAAAAGATGTTCTACCTGCTTTCTGGGCTGAGATGGGGAACCGCTGAATTTTGGAGTCGGCCGGTGACAAAATGTTCCAAACACACCCCATGCACAACTCCACCGGGGAAGGTGCCAGACAGGCGTTTTCCTGGTAGTTTTTACACTACCTTGGTAGGCACCTGAAAGGCAGCACAAAAGTTGTTCTACCTGCTTTCTGGGCTGAGATGGGGAATCGCTGAATTTTGGACTCGGCCGGTGACAAAATGTTCCAAACACACCCCCTGCACAACTCCACCGGGGAAGGTGCCAGACAGGAGTTCTCCTGGTAGTTTTTACATTGCTCCGGTAGGCATCTGAAAGACACCACAAAAGTTGTTCTACCTGCTTTCTGGGCTGAGATGGGGAACCGCTGAATTTTGGACTCGGCCGGTGACAAAATGTTCCAAAGACACCCCCTGCACAACTCCACCGGGGAAGGTGCCAGACAGGAGTTCTCTTAGTAGTTTTTACACTACCTTGGTAGGCAGCTGAAAGGCACCACAAAAGTTGTTCTACCTGCTTTCTGGGCTGAGATGGGGAACCGCTGAATTTTGGACTCGGCCGGTGACAAAATGTTCCAAACACACCCCATGCACAACTCCACCGGGGAAGGTGCCAGGCAGGAGTTCCCTTGGTAGTTTTTACACTACCTTGGTAGGCAGCTGAAAGGCACCACAAAAGTTGTTCTATCTGCTTTCTAGGCTGAGATGGGGAACCGCTGAATTTTTGGACTCGGCTGGTGACAAAATGTTCCGAACACACCCCATGCACAACTCCACCGGGGAAGGTGCCAGACAGGAGTTCTCCTGGTAGTTTTTACATTGCTCCGGTAGGCAGCTGAAAGACACCACAAAAGTTGTTCTACCTGCTTTCTGGGCTGAGATGGGGAACCGCTGAATTTTGGAGTCGGCCGGTGACAAAATGTTCCAAACACACCCCCTGCACAACTCCACCGGGGAAGGTGCCAGACAGGAGTTCTCTTAGTAGTTTTTACACTACCTTGGTAGGCATCTGAAAGACACCACAAAAGTTGTTCTACCTGCTTTCTGGGCTGAGATGGGGAAACGCTGAATTTTGGACTCGGCTGGTGACAAAATGTTCCAAACACACCCCCTGCACAACTCCACCGGGGAAGGTGCCAGACGGGAGTTCTCCTGGTAGTTTTTACATTGCTCCGGTAGGCATCTGAAAGACACCACAAAAGTTGTTCTATCTGCTTTCTGGGCTGAGATGGGGAACCGCTGAATTTTGGACTCGGCCGGTGACAAAATATTCCAAACACACCCCCTGCACAACTCCACCGGGGAAGGTGCCAGACAGGAGTTCTCTTAGTAGTTTTTACACTACCTTGGTAGGCATCTAAAAGACACCACAAAAGTTGTTCTACCTGCTTTCTGGGCTGAGATGGGGAACCGCTGAATTTTGGACTCGGCTGGTGACAAAATGTTCCAAACACACCCCCTGCACAACTCCACCGGGGAAGGTGCCAGACAGGAGTTCTCTTAGTAGTTTTTGCACTACCTTGGTAGGCATCTGAAAGACACCACAAAAGTTGTTCTACCTGCTTTCTGGGCTGAGATGGGGAAACGCTGAATTTTGGACTCGGCTGGTGACAAAATGTTCCAAACACACCCCATGCACAACTCCACCGGGGAAGGTGCCAGACAGGAGTTCTCTTGATAGTTTTTACACTACCTTGGTAGGCATCTGAAAGACACCACAAAAGTTGTTCTACCTGCTTTCTGGGCTGAGATGGGGAACCGCTGAATTTTGGAGTCGGCTGGTGACGATATGTTCCAAACACACCCCCTGCACAACTCCACCGGGGAAGGTGCCAGACGGGAGTTCTCCTGGTAGTTTTTACATTGCTCCGGTAGGCATCTGAAAGACACCACAAAAGTTGTTCTATCTGCTTTCTGGGCTGAGATGGGGAATCGCTGAATTTTGGACTCGGCCGGTGACAAAATGTTCCAAAGACACCCCATGCACAACTCCACCGGGGAAGGTGCCAGACAGGAGTTCTCTTAGTAGTTTTTACACTACCTTGGTAGGCATCTGAAAGACACCACAAAAGTTGTTCTACCTGCTTTCTGGGCTGAGATGGGGAACCGCTGAATTTTGGACTCGGCTGGTGACAAAATGTTCCAAACACACCCCCTGCACAACTCCACCGGGGAAGGTGCCAGACAGGAGTTCTCCTGGTAGATTTTACACTACCTTGGTAGGGAGCTGAAAGGCACCACAAAAGTTGTTCTACCTGCTTTCTGGGCTGAGATGGGGAATCGCTGAATTTTGGAGTCGGCCGGTGACAAAATGTTCCAAACACACCCCCTGCACAACTCCACCGGGGAAGGTGCCAGACAGGAGTTCTCTTGGTAGTTTTTACACTACCTTGGTAGGCACCTGAAAGGCACCACAAAAGCTGTTCTACCTGCTTTCTGGGCTGAGATGGGGAATCGCTGAATTTTGGACTCGGCCGGTGACAAAATGTTCCAAACACACCCCCTGCACAACTCCACCGGGGAAGGTGCCAGACAAGCGTTCTCTTAGTAGTTTTTACACTACCTTGGTAGGCATCTAAAAGACACCACAAAAGTTGTTCTACCTGCTTTCTGGGCTGAGATGGGGAACAGCTGAATTTTGGACTTGGCTGGTGACAAAATGTTCCAAACACACCCCCTGCACAACTATACCGGGGAAGGTGCCAGACAGGAGTTCTCCTGGTAGTTTTTACATTGCTCCGGTAGGCATCTAAAAGACACCACAAAAGATGTTCTACCTGCTTTCTGGGCTGAGATGGGGAACCGCTGAATTTTGGAGTCGGCCGGTGACAAAATGTTCCAAACACACCCCCTGCAGAACTCCACCGGGGAAGGTGCCAGACAGGAGTTCTCCTGGTAGTTTTTACATTGCTCCGGTAGGCATCTGAAAGACACCACAAAAGTTGTTCTACCTGCTTTCTGGGCTGAGATGGGGAACCGCTGAATTTTGGACTCGGCCGGTGACAAAATGTTCCAAACACACCCCCTGCACAACTCCACCGGGGAAGGTGCCAGACAGGAGTTCTCTTAGTAGTTTTTACACTACCTTGGTAGGCACCTGAAAGGCACCACAAAAGTTGTTCTACCTGCTTTCTGGGCTGAGATGGGGAACCGCTGAATTTTGGAGTCGGCTGGTGACGATATGTTCCAAACACACCCCCTGCACAACTCCACCGGGGAAGGTGCCAGACGGGAGTTCTCCTGGTAGTTTTTACATTGCTCCGGTAGGCATCTGAAAGACACCACAAAAGTTGTTCTATCTGCTTTCTGGGCTGAGATGGGGAATCGCTGAATTTTGGACTCGGCCGGTGACAAAATGTTCCAAAGACACCCCATGCACAACTCCACCGGGGAAGGTGCCAGACAGGAGTTCTCTTAGTAGTTTTTACACTACCTTGGTAGGCATCTGAAAGACACCACAAAAGTTGTTCTACCTGCTTTCTGGGCTGAGATGGGGAACCGCTGAATTTTGGACTCGGCTGGTGACAAAATGTTCCAAACACACCCCCTGCACAACTCCACCGGGGAAGGTGCCAGACAGGAGTTCTCCTGGTAGATTTTACACTACCTTGGTAGGGAGCTGAAAGGCACCACAAAAGTTGTTCTACCTGCTTTCTGGGCTGAGATGGGGAATCGCTGAATTTTGGAGTCGGCCGGTGACAAAATGTTCCAAACACACCCCCTGCACAACTCCACCGGGGAAGGTGCCAGACAGGAGTTCTCCTGGTAGTTTTTACACTACCTTGGTAGGCACCTGAAAGGCACCACAAAAGTTGTTCTACCTGCTTTCTGGGCTGAGATGGGGAATCGCTGAATTTTGGACTCGGCCGGTGACAAAATGTTCCAAACACACCCCCTGCACAACTCCACCGGGGAAGGTGCCAGACAAGCGTTCTCTTAGTAGTTTTTACACTACCTTGGTAGGCATCTAAAAGACACCACAAAAGTTGTTCTACCTGCTTTCTGGGCTGAGATGGGGAACCGCTGAATTTTGGACTCGGCTGGTGACAAAATGTTCCAAACACACCCCCTGCACAACTATACCGGGGAAGGTGCCAGACAGGAGTTCTCCTGGTAGTTTTTACATTGCTCCGGTAGGCATCTAAAAGACACCACAAAAGATGTTCTACCTGCTTTCTGGGCTGAGATGGGGAACCGCTGAATTTTGGAGTCGGCCGGTGACAAAATGTTCCAAACACACCCCCTGCACAACTCCACCGGGGAAGGTGCCAGACAGGAGTTCTCCTGGTAGTTTTTACATTGCTCCGGTAGGCATCTGAAAGACACCACAAAAGTTGTTCTACCTGCTTTCTGGGCTGAGATGGGGAACCGCTGAATTTTGGACTCGGCCGGTGACAAAATGTTCCAAACACACCGCCTGCACAACTCCACCGGGGAAGGTGCCAGACAGGAGTTCTCTTAGTAGTTTTTACACTACCTTGGTAGGCACCTGAAAGGCACCACAAAAGTTGTTCTACCTGCTTTCTGGGCTGAGATGGGGAACCGCTGAATTTTGGAGTCGGCCGGTGACAAAATGTTCCAAACACACCCCATGCACAACTCCCCGGGGAAGGTGCCAGGCAGGAGTTCTCTTGGTAGTTTTTACACGACCTTGGTAGGCATTTGAAAGGCACCACAAAAGTTGTTCTACCTGCTTTCTGGGCTGAGATGGGGAACCGCTGAATTTTTGGACTCGGCTGGTGACAAAATATTCCGAACACACCCCCTGCACAACTCCACCGGGGAAGGTGCCAGACAGGAGTTCTCCTGTAGTTTTTACATTGCTCCGGTAGGCAGCTGAAAGACACCACAAAAGTTGTTCTACCTGCTTTCTGGGCTGAGATGGGGAAACGCTGAATTTTGGACTCGGCCGGTGACAAAATGTTCCAAACACACCCCATGCACAACTCCACCGGGGAAGGTGCCAGACAGGAGTTCTCTTAATAGTTTTTACACTACCTTGGTAGGCAGCTGAAAGGCACCACAAAAGTTGTTCTACCTGCTTTCTGGGCTGAGATGGGGAACCGCTGAATTTTGGACTCTGCTGGTGACAAATTGTTCCAAACACACCCCATGCACAACTCCACTAGCGAAGGTGCCAGGGACGAGCTCTGTTGGTAGTTTTTACATTGCTCCGGTAGGCATCAAAAGGACACCACAAAAGTTGTTCTACCTGCTTTCTGGCCTGAGATGGGGAATCGCTGAATTTTGGACTCGGCCGGTGACAAAATGTTCCAAAGACACCCCATGCACAACTCCACCGGGGAAGGTGCCAGGCAGGAGTTCTCTTGGTAGTTTTTAGACTACCTTGGTAGGCATTTGAAAGGCACCACAAAAGTTGTTCTACCTGCTTTCGGGGCTGAGATGGGGAACCGCTGAATTTTGGACTCGGCCAGTGACAAAATGTTCCAAACACACCCCATGCACAACTCCACCGGGGAAGGTGCCAGGCAGGAGTTCTCTTGGTAGTTTTTACACTACCTTGGTAGGCAGCTGAAAGACACCACAAAAGTTGTTCTACCTGCTTTCTGGGCTGAGATGGGGAACCGCTGAATTTTTGGACTCAGCTGGTGACAAAATGTTCCAAACACACCCCATGCACAACTCCACCGGGGAAGGTGCCAGACAGGAGTTCTCCTGGTAGATTTTACACTACCTTGGTAGGCACCTGAAAGGCACCACAAAAGTTGTTCTACCTGCTTTCTGGGCTGAGATGGGGAATCGCTGAATTTTGGACTCGGCCGGTGACAAAATGTTCCAAACACACCCCCTGCACAACTCCACCGGGGAAGGTGCCAGACAGTAGTTCTCCTGGTAGTTTTTACACTACCTTGGTAGGCACGTGAAAGGCACCACAAAAGTTGTTCTACCTGCTTTCTGGGCTGAGATGGGGAACCGCTGAATTTTGGACTCGGCCGGTGACAAAATGTTCCAAACACACCCCATGCACAACTCCACCGGGGAAGGTGCCAGGCAGGAGTTCTCTTGGTAGTTTTTACACTACCTTGGTAGGCAGCTGAAAGACACCACAAAAGTTGTTCTACCTGCTTTCTGGGCTGAGATGGGGAACCGCTGAATTTTTGGACTCGGCTGGTGACAAAATGTTCCGAACACACCCCATGCACAACTCCACCGGGGAAGGTGCCAGACAGGAGTTCTCCTGGTAGTTTTTACATTGCTCCGGTAGGCAGCTGAAAGACACCACAAAAGTTGTTCTACCTGCTTTCTGGGCTGAGATGGGGAATCGCTGAATTTTGGACTCGGCCGGTGACAAAATGTTCCAAACACACCCCATGCACAACTCCACCGGGGAAGGTGCCAGACAGGAGTTCTCTTAATAGTTTTTACACTACCTTGGTAGGCAGCTGAAAGGCACCACAAAAGTTGTTCTACCTGCTTTCTGGGCTGAGATGGGGAATCGCTGAATTTTGGAGTCGGCTGGTGACAAAATGTTCCAAACACACCCCCTGCACAACTCCACCGGGGAAGGTGCCAGACAGGAGTTCTCCTGGTAGTTTTTACATTGCTCCGGTAGGCATCTGAAAGACACCACAAAAGTTGTTCTATCTGCTTTCTGGGCTGAGATGGGGAATCGCTGAATTTTGGACTCGGCCGGTGACAAAATGTTCCAAAGACACCCCATGCACAACTCCACCGGGGAATGTGCCAGACAAGCGTTCTCTTGATAGTTTTTACACTACCTTGGTAGGCATCTGAAAGACACCACAAAAGTTGTTCTACCTGCTTTCTGGGCTGAGATGGGGAAACGCTGAATTTTGGAGTCGGCTGGTGACAAAATGTTCCAAACACACCCCATGCACAACTCCACCGGGGAAGGTGCCAGACAGGAGTTCTCCTGGTAGTTTTTACATTGCTCCGGTAGGCATCTGAAAGACACTACAAAAGTTGTTCTACCTGCTTTCTGGGCTGAGATGGGGAACCGCTGAATTTTGGACTCGGCCGGTGACAAAATGTTCCAAACACACCCCCTGCACAACTCCACCGGGGAAGGTGCCAGACAGGAGTTCTCCTGGTAGTTTTTAAATTGCTCCGGTAGGCATCTGAAAGACACCACAAAAGTTGTTCTACCTGCTTTCTGGGCTGAGATGGGGAATCGCTGAATTTTGGAGTCGGCCGGTGACAAAAATGTTCCAAACACACCCCCTGCACAACTCCACCGGGGAAGGTTCCAGACAGGAGTTCTCTTAGTAGTTTTTACACTACCTTGGTAGGCAGCTGAAAGGCACCACAAAAGTTGTTCTACCTGCTTTCTGGGCTGAGATGGGGAACCGCTGAATTTTGGACTCGGCCGGTGACAAAATGTTCCAAACACACCCCATGCACAACTCCACCGGGGAAGGTGCCAGACAGGAGTTCCCTGGTAGTTTTTACACTACCTTGGTAGGCAGCTGAAAGGCACCACAAAAGTTGTTCTACCTGCTTTCTGGGCTGAGATGGGGGAACCGCTGAATTTTGGACTCTGCTGGTGACCAAAATGTTCCAAAGACACCCCATGCACAACTCCACTAGCGAAGGTGCCAGGACGAGCTCTGTTGGTAGTTTTTACATTGCTCCGGTAGGCATCAAAAGGACACCACAAAAGTTGTTCTATCTGCTTTCTGGCCTGAGATGGGGAATCGCTGAATTTTGGACTCGGCCGGTGACAAAATGTTCCAAAGACACCCCATGCACAACTCACCGGGGAAGGTGCCAGGCAGGAGTTCTCTTGGTAGTTTTTACACTACCTTGGTAGGCAGCTGAAAGACACCACAAAAGTTGTTCTACCTGCTTTCTGGGCTGAGATGGGGAACCGCTGAATTTTTGGACTCGGCTGGTGACAAAATGTTCCAAACACACCCCATGCACAACTCCACCGGGGAAGGTGCCAGACAGGAGTTCTCCTGGTAGTTTTTACATTGCTCCGGTAGGCAGCTGAAAGACACCACAAAAGTTGTTCTACCTGCTTTCTGGGCTGAGATGGGGAACCGCTGAATTTTGGACTCGGCCAGTGACAAAATGTTCCAAAGACACCCCATGCACAACTCCACCGGGGAAGGTGCCAGACAGGAGTTCTCTTAGTAGTTTTTACACTACATTGGTAGGCACCTGAAAGGCACCACAAAAGTTGTTCTACCTGCTTTCTGGGGCTGAGATGGGGAACCGCTGAATTTTGGACTCGGCCGGTGACAAAATGTTCCAAACACACCCCATGCACAACTCCACCGGGGAAGGTGCCAGGCAGGAGTTCTCTTGGTAGTTTTTACACTACCTTGGTAGGCATCTGAAAGACACCACAAAAGTTGTTCTACCTGCTTTCTGGGCTGAGATGGGGAACCGCTGAATTTTTGGACTCGGCTGGTGACAAAATGTTCCGAACACACCCCATGCACAACTCCACCGGGGAAGGTGCCAGACAGGAGTTCTCCTGGTAGTTTTTACATTGCTCCGGTAGGCATCTGAAAGACACCACAAAAGTTGTTCTACCTGCTTTCTGGGCTGAGATGGGGAACCGCTGAATTTTGGACTCGGCCGGTGACAAAATGTTCCAAAGACACCCCATGCACAACTCCACCGGGGAAGGTGCCAGACAGGAGTTCTCTTAATAGTTTTTTACACTACCTTGGTAGGCAGCTGAAAGGCACCACAAAAGTTGTTCTACCTGCTTTCTGGGCTGAGATGGGGAAACGCTGAATTTTGGACTCGGCTGGTGACAAAATGTTCCAAACACACCCCCTGCACAACTCCACCGGGGAAGGTGCCAGACAGGAGTTCTCCTGGTAGTTTTTACATTGCTCCGGTAGGCATCTGAAAGACACCACAAAAGTTGTTCTACCTGCTTTCTGGGCTGAGATGGGGAAACGCTGAATTTTGGAGTCGGCTGGTGACAAAATGTTCCAAACACACCCCATGCACAACTCCACCGGGGAAGGTGCCAGACAGGAGTTCTCCTGGTAGTTTTTACATTGCTCCGGTAGGCATCTGAAAGACACTACAAAAGTTGTTCTACCTGCTTTCTGGGCTGAGATGGGGAACCGCTGAATTTTGGACTCGGCTGGTGACAAAATGTTCCAAACACACCCCCTGCACAACTCCACCGGGGAAGGTGCCAGACAGGAGTTCTCCTGGTAGTTTTTAAATTGCTCCGGTAGGCATCTGAAAGACACCACAAAAGTTGTTCTACCTGCTTTCTGGGCTGAGATGGGGAACCGCTGAATTTTGGACTCTGCTGGTGACAAAATGTTCCAAACACACCCCATGCACAACTCCACTAGCGAAGGTGCCAGGGACGAGCTCTGTTGGTAGTTTTTACATTGCTCCGGTAGGCATCAAAAGGACACCACAAAAGTTGTTCTACCTGCTTTCTGGCCTGAGATGGGGAATCGCTGAATTTTGGACTCGGCTGGTGACAAAATGTTCCAAAGACACCCCATGCACAACTCCACCGGGGAAGGTGCCAGACAGGAGTTCTCTTAGTAGTTCTTACACTACATTGGTAGGCACCTGAAAGGCACCACAAAAGTTGTTCTACCTGCTTTCTGGGCTGAGATGGGGAACCGCTGAATTTTGGACTCGGCCAGTGACAAAATGTTCCAAAGACACCCCATGCACAACTCCACCGGGGAAGGTGCCAGACAGGAGTTCTCTTGGTAGTTTTTACACTACCTTGGTAGGCAGCTGAAAGGCACCACAAAAGTTGTTCTACCTGCTTTCTGGGCTGAGATGGGGAACCGCTGAATTTTTGGACTCGGCTGGTGACAAAATGTTCCGAACACACCCCATGCACAACTCCACCGGGGAAGGTGCCAGACAGGAGTTCTCCTGGTAGTTTTTACATTGCTCCGGTAGGCATCTGAAAGACACCACAAAAGTTGTTCTACCTGCTTTCTGGGCTGAGATGGGGAACCGCTGAATTTTGGACTCGGCCGGTGACAAAATGTTCCAAAGACACCCCATGCACAACTCCACTGGGGAAGGTGCCAGACAGGAGTTCTCTTAATAGTTTTTACACTACCTTGGTAGGCAGCTGAAAGGCACCACAAAAGTTGTTCTACCTGCTTTCTGGGCTGAGATGGGGAATCGCTGAATTTTGGAGTCGGCTGGTGACAAAATGTTCCAAACACACCCCATGCACAACTCCACCGGGGAAGGTGCCAGACAGGAGTTCTCCTGGTAGTTTTTTACATTGCTCCGGTAGGCATCTGAAAGACACCACAAAAGTTGTTCTATCTGCTTTCTGGGCTGAGATGGGGAACCGCTGAATTTTGGACTCGGCCGGTGACAAAATGTTCCAAACACACCCCATGCACAACTCCACCGGGGAATGTGCCAGACAAGCGTTCTCTTGATAGTTTTTTACACTACCTTGGTAGGCATCTGAAAGACACCACAAAAGTTGTTCTACCTGCTTTCTGGGCTGAGATGGGGAAACGCTGTATTTTGGAGTCGGCTGGTGACAAAATGTTCCAAACACACCCCATGCACAACTCCACCGGGGAAGGTGCCAGACAGGAGTTCTCCTGGTAGTTTTTACATTGCTCCGGTAGGCATCTGAAAAAAAGACACTACAAAAGTTGTTCTACCTGCTTTCTGGGCTGAGATGGGGAACCGCTGAATTTTGGACTCGGCTGGTGACAAAATGTTCCAAACACACCCCCTGCACAACTCCACCGGGGAAGGTGCCAGACAGGAGTTCTCCTGGTAGTTTTTAAATTGCTCCGGTAGGCATCTGAAAGACACCACAAAAGTTGTTCTACCTGCTTTCTGGGCTGAGATGGGGAATCGCTGAATTTTGGACTCGGCTGGTGACAAAATGTTCCAAACACACCCCATGCACAACTCCACTAGCGAAGGTGCCAGGGACGAGCTCTGTTGGTAGTTTTTATATTGCTCCGGTAGGCATCTGAAAGACACCACAAAAGTTGTTCTACCTGCTTTCTGGGCTGAGATGGGGAACCGCTGAATTTTGGACTCGGCCGGTGACAAAATGTTCCAAAGACACCCCATGCACAACTCCACCGGGGAAGGTGCCAGACAGGAGTTCTCTTAGTAGTTTTTACACTACATTGGTAGGCACCTGAAAGGCACCACAAAAGTTGTTCTACCTGCTTTCTGGGCTGAGATGGGGAACCGCTGAATTTTGGAGTCGCCCGGTGACAAAATGTTCCAAAGACACCCCATGCACAACTCCACCGGGGAAGGTGCCAGACAGGAGTTCTCTTAATAGTTTTTACACTACCTTGGTAGGCATTTGAAAGGCACCACAAAGTTGTTCTACCTGCTTTCTGGGCTGAGATGGGGAATCGCTGAATTTTGGAGTCGGCTGGTGACAAAATGTTCCAAACACACCCCCTGCACAACTCCACCGGGGAAGGTGCCAGACAGGAGTTCTCCTGGTAGTTTTTACATTGCTCCGGTAGGCATCTGAAAGACACCACAAAAGTTGTTCTATCTGCTTTCTGGGCTGAGATGGGGAATCGCTGAATTTTGGACTCGGCCGGTGACAAAATGTTCCAAAGACACCCCATGCACAACTCCACCGGGGAATGTGCCAGACAAGCGTTCTCTTGATAGTTTTTACACTACCTTGGTAGGCATCTGAAAGACACCACAAAAGTTGTTCTACCTGCTTTCTGGGCTGAGATGGGGAAACGCTGAATTTTGGACTCGGCTGGTGACAAAATGTTCCAAACACACCCCCTGCACAACTCCACCGGGGAAGGTGCCAGACAGGAGTTCTCCTGGTAGTTTTTACATTGCTCCGGTAGGCATCTGAAAGACACTACAAAAGTTGTTCTACCTGCTTTCTGGGCTGAGATGGGGAACCGCTGAATTTTGGACTCGGCTGGTGACAAAATGTTCCAAACACACCCCCTGCACAACTCCACCGGGGAAGGTGCCAGACAGGAGTTCTCCTGGTAGTTTTTAAATTGCTCCGGTAGGCATCTGAAAGACACCACAAAAGTTGTTCTACCTGCTTTCTGGGCTGAGATGGGGAACCGCTGAATTTTGGAGTCGGCCGGTGACAAAATGTTCCAAACACACCCCATGCACAACTCCTCTAGCGAAGGTGCCAGGGACGAGCTCTGTTGGTAGTTTTTTACATTGCTCCGGTAGGCAGCTGAAAGACACCACAAAAGTTGTTCTACCTGCTTTCTGGGCTGAGATGGGGAACCGCTGAATTTTGGACTCGGCCAGTGACAAAATGTTCCAAAGACACCCCATGCACAACTCCACCGGGGAAGGTGCCAGACAGGAGTTCTCTTAGTAGTTTTTACACTACATTGGTAGGCACCTGAAAGGCACCACAAAAGTTGTTCTACCTGCTTTCTGGGCTGAGATGGGGAACCGCTGAATTTTTGGACTCGGCTGGTGACAAAATGTTCCGAACACACCCCATGCACAACTCCACCGGGGAAGGTGCCAGACAGGAGTTCTCCTGGTAGTTTTTACATTGCTCCGGTAGGCATCTGAAAGACACCACAAAAGTTGTTCTACCTGCTTTCTGGGCTGAGATGGGGAACCGCTGAATTTTGGACTCGGCCGGTGACAAAATGTTCCAAAGACACCCCATGCACAACTCCACCGGGGAAGGTGCCAGACAGGAGTTCTCTTAATAGTTTTTACACTACCTTGGTAGGCAGCTGAAAGGCACCACAAAAGTTGTTCTACCTGCTTTCTGGGCTGAGATGGGGAAACGCTGAATTTTGGACTCGGCTGGTGACAAAATGTTCCAAACACACCCCCTGCACAACTCCACCGGGGAAGGTGCCAGACAGGAGTTCTCCTGGTAGTTTTTACATTGCTCCGGTAGGCATCTGAAAGACACCACAAAAGTTGTTCTACCTGCTTTCTGGGCTGAGATGGGGAAACGCTGAATTTTGGAGTCGGCTGGTGACAAAATGTTCCAAACACACCCCATGCAAACTCCACCGGGGAAGGTGCCAGACAGGAGTTCTCCTGGTAGTTTTTACATTGCTCCGGTAGGCATCTGAAAGACACCACAAAAGTTGTTCTACCTGCTTTCTGGGCTGAGATGGGGAACCGCTGAATTTTGGACTCGGCCGGTGACAAAATGTTCCAAAGACACCCCATGCACAACTCCACTGGGGAAGGTGCCAGACAGGAGTTCTCTTAATAGTTTTTACACTACCTTGGTAGGCAGCTGAAAGGCACCACAAAAGTTGTTCTACCTGCTTTCTGGGCTGAGATGGGGAATCGCTGAATTTTGGAGTCGGCTGGTGACAAAATGTTCCAAACACACCCCATGCACAACTCCACCGGGGAAGGTGCCAGACAGGAGTTCTCCTGGTAGTTTTTACATTGCTCCGGTAGGCATCTGAAAGACACCACAAAAGTTGTTCTATCTGCTTTCTGGGCTGAGATGGGGAATCGCTGAATTTTGGACTCGGCCGGTGACAAAATGTTCCAAACACACCCCATGCACAACTCCACCGGGGAATGTGCCAGACAAGCGTTCTCTTGATAGTTTTTACACTACCTTGGTAGGCATCTGAAAGACACCACAAAAGTTGTTCTACCTGCTTTCTGGGCTGAGATGGGGAAACGCTGTATTTTGGAGTCGGCTGGTGACAAAATGTTCCAAACACACCCCATGCACAACTCCACCGGGGAAGGTGCCAGACAGGAGTTCTCCTGGTAGTTTTTACATTGCTCCGGTAGGCATCTGAAAGACACTACAAAAGTTGTTCTACCTGCTTTCTGGGCTGAGATGGGGAACCGCTGAATTTTGGACTCGGCTGGTGACAAAATGTTCCAAACACACCCCCTGCACAACTCCACCGGGGAAGGTGCCAGACAGGAGTTCTCCTGGTAGTTTTTAAATTGCTCCGGTAGGCATCTGAAAGACACCACAAAAGTTGTTCTACCTGCTTTCTGGGCTGAGATGGGGAATCGCTGAATTTTGGAGTCGGCTGGTGACAAAATGTTCCAAACACACCCCATGCACAACTCCACTAGCGAAGGTGCCAGGGACGAGCTCTGTTGGTAGTTTTTATATTGCTCCGGTAGGCATCTGAAAGACACCACAAAAGTTGTTCTACCTGCTTTCTGGGCTGAGATGGGGAACCGCTGAATTTTGGACTCGGCCGGTGACAAAATGTTCCAAAGACACCCCATGCACAACTCCACCGGGGAAGGTGCCAGACAGGAGTTCTCTTAGTAGTTTTTACACTACATTGGTAGGCACCTGAAAGGCACCACAAAAGTTGTTCTACCTGCTTTCTGGGCTGAGATGGGGAACCGCTGAATTTTGGAGTCGCCCGGTGACAAAATGTTCCAAAGACACCCCATGCACAACTCCACCGGGGAAGGTGCCAGACAGGAGTTCTCTTAATAGTTTTTACACTACCTTGGTAGGCATTTGAAAGGCACCACAAAAGTTGTTCTACCTGCTTTCTGGGCTGAGATGGGGAATCGCTGAATTTTGGAGTCGGCTGGTGACAAAATGTTCCAAACACACCCCCTGCACAACTCCACCGGGGAAGGTGCCAGACAGGAGTTCTCCTGGTAGTTTTTACATTGCTCCGGTAGGCATCTGAAAGACACCACAAAAGTTGTTCTATCTGCTTTCTGGGCTGAGATGGGGAATCGCTGAATTTTGGACTCGGCCGGTGACAAAATGTTCCAAAGACACCCCATGCACAACTCCACCGGGGAATGTGCCAGACAAGCGTTCTCTTGATAGTTTTTACACTACCTTGGTAGGCATCTGAAAGACACCACAAAAGTTGTTCTACCTGCTTTCTGGGCTGAGATGGGGAAACGCTGAATTTTGGACTCGGCTGGTGACAAAATGTTCCAAACACACCCCCTGCACAACTCCACCGGGGAAGGTGCCAGACAGGAGTTCTCCTGGTAGTTTTTACATTGCTCCGGTAGGCATCTGAAAGACACTACAAAAGTTGTTCTACCTGCTTTCTGGGCTGAGATGGGGAACCGCTGAATTTTGGACTCGGCTGGTGACAAAATGTTCCAAACACACCCCCTGCACAACTCCACCGGGGAAGGTGCCAGACAGGAGTTCTCCTGGTAGTTTTTAAATTGCTCCGGTAGGCATCTGAAAGACACCACAAAAGTTGTTCTACCTGCTTTCTGGGCTGAGATGGGGAACCGCTGAATTTTGGAGTCGGCCGGTGACAAAATGTTCCAAACACACCCCATGCACAACTCCTCTAGCGAAGGTGCCAGGGACGAGCTCTGTTGGTAGTTTTTACATTGCTCCGGTAGGCAGCTGAAAGACACCACAAAAGTTGTTCTACCTGCTTTCTGGGCTGAGATGGGGAACCGCTGAATTTTGGACTCGGCCGGTGACAAAATGTTCCAAACACACCCCCTGCACAACTCCACCGGGGAAGGTGCCAGACAGGAGTTCTCTTGGTAGTTTTTACACTACCTTGGTAGGCATTTGAAAGGCACCACAAAAGTTGTTCTACCTGCTTTCTGGGCTGAGATGGGGATCCGCTGAATTTTGGAGTCGGCTGGTGACAAAATGTTCCAAACACACCCCATGCACAACTCCACCGGGGAAGGTGCCAGACAGGAGTTCTCCTGGTAGTTTTTACATTGCTCCGGTAGGCATCTGAAAGACACCACAAAAGTTGTTCTACCTGCTTTCTGGGCTGAGATGGGGAACCGCTGAATTTTGGACTGGGCCAGTGACAAAATGTTCCAAAGACACCCCATGCACAACTCCACCGGGGAAGGTGCCAGACAGGAGTTCTCTTAATAGTTTTTACACTACCTTGGTAGGCATCTAAAAGACACCACAAAAGTTGTTCTACCTGCTTTCTGGGCTGAGATGGGGAACCGCTGAATTTTGGACTCGGCCGGTGACAAAATGTTCCAAACACACCCCATGCACAACTCCACCGGGGAAGGTGCCAGGCAGGAGTTCTCTTAGTAGTTTTTACACTACCTTGGTAGGCAGCTGAAAGACACCACAAAAGTTGTTCTACCTGCTTTCTGGGCTGAGATGGGGAAACGCTGAATTTTTGGACTCGGCTGGTGACAAAATGTTCCGAACACACCCCATGCACAACTCCACCGGGGAAGGTGCCAGACAGGAGTTCTCCTGGTATTTTTTACATTGCTCCGGTAGGCATCTGAAAGACACCACAAAAGTTGTTCTACCTGCTTTCTGGGCTGAGATGGGGAACCGCTGAATTTTGGACTCGGCCGGTGACAAAATGTTCCAAAGACACCCCATGCACAACTCCACCGGGGAATGTGCCAGACAAGCGTTCCCTTGATAGTTTTTACACTACCTTGGTAGGCATCTGAAAGACACCACAAAAGTTGTTCTACCTGCTTTCTGGGCTGAGATGGGGAAACGCTGAATTTTGGAGTCGGCTGGTGACAAAATGTTCCAAACACACCCCCTGCACAACTCCACCGGGGAAGGTGCCAGACAGGAGTTCTCCTGGTAGTTTTTACATTGCTCCGGTAGGCATCTGAAAGACACTACAAAAGTTGTTCTACCTGCTTTCTGGGCTGAGATGGGGAACAGCTGAATTTTGGACTCGGCCGGTGACAAAATGTTCCAAACACACCCCCTGCACAACTCCACCGGGGAAGGTGCCAGACAGGAGTTCTCCTGGTAGTTTTTACATTGCTCCGGTAGGCATCTGAAAGACACCACAAAAGTTGTTTTACCTGCTTTCTGGGCTGAGATGGGGAATCGCTGAATTTTGGACTCGGCCGGTGAAAAAATGTTCCAAAGACACCCCATGCACAACTCCACCGGGGAAGGTGCCAGACAGGAGTTCTCTTAGTAGTTTTTACACTACCTTGGTAGGCATCTAAAAGACACCACAAAAGTTGTTCTACCTGCTTTCTGGGCTGAGATGGGGAAACGCTGAATTTTGGACTCGGCTGGTGACAAAATGTTCCAAACACACCCCCTGCACAACTCCACCGGGGAAGGTGCCAGACAGGAGTTCTCCTGGTAGTTTTTACATTGCTCCGGTAGGCATCTGAAAGACACCACAAAAGTTGTTCTACCTGCTTTCTGGGCTGAGATGGGGAACCGCTGAATTTTGGACTCGGCTGGTGACAAAATGTTCCAAACACACCCCCTGCACAACTCCACCGGGGAAGGTGCCAGACAGGAGTTCTCCTGGTAGATTTTACACTACCTTGGTAGGGAGCTGAAAGACACCACAAAAGTTGTTCTACCTGCTTTCTGGGCTGAGATGGGGAATCGCTGAATTTTAGACTCGGCCGGTGACAAAATGTTCCAAACACACCCCATGCACAACTCCACCGGGGAAGGTGCCAGACAGGAGTTCTCCTGGTAGTTTTTACACTACCTTGGTAGGCAGCTGAAAGGCACCACAAAAGTTGTTCTACCTGCTTTCTGGGCTGAGATGGGGAATCGCTGAATTTTGGACTCGGCCGGTGACAAAATGTTCCAAACACACCCCATGCACAACTCCACCGGGGAAGGTGCCAGACAGGAGTTCTCCTGGTAGTTTTTACATTGCTCCGGTAGGCATCTGAAAGACACCACAAAAGTTGTTCTACCTGCTTTCTGGGCTGAGATGGGGAACCGCTGAATTTTGGAGTCGGCCGGTGACAAAATGTTCCAAACACACCCCATGCACAACTCCACTAGCGAAGGTGCCAGACAGGAGTTCTCCTGGTAGTTTTTACACTACCTTGGTAGGCACCTGAAAGGCACCACAAAAGTTGTTCTACCTGCTTTCTGGGCTGAGATGGGGAACCGCTGAATTTTGGAGTCGGCTGGTGACAAAATGTTCCAAAGACACCCCATGCACAACTCCACCGGGGAAGGTGCCAGGCAGGAGTTCTCTTGGTAGTTTTTACACTACCTTGGTAGGCATTTGAAAGGCACCACAAAAGTTGTTCTACCTGCTTTCTGGGCTGAGATGGGGAACCGCTGAATTTTGGACTCGGCCAGAGACAAAATGTTCCAAACACACCCCCTGCACAACTCCACCGGGGAAGGTGCCAGACAGGAGTTCTCCTGGTAGTTTTTACACTACCTTGGTAGGCATCTAAAAGACACCACAAAAGTTGTTCTACCTGCTTTCTGGGCTGAGATGGGGAACAGCTGAATTTTGGACTCGGCCGGTGACAAAATGTTCCAAAGACACCCCCTGCACAACTATACCGGGGAAGGTGCCAGACAGGAGTTCTCCTGGTAGTTTTTACATTGCTCCGGTAGGCATCTAAAAGACACCACAAAAGATGTTCTACCTGCTTTCTGGGCTGAGATGGGGAACCGCTGAATTTTGGACTCGGCCGGTGACAAAATGTTCCAAACACACCCCCTGCACAACTCCACCGGGGAAGGTGCCAGACAGGAGTTCTCCTGGTAGTTTTTACACTACCTTGGTAGGCACCTGAAAGGCACCACAAAAGTTGTTCTACCTGCTTTCTGGGCTGAGATGGGGAATCGCTGAATTTTGGAGTCGGCCGGTGACAAAATGTTCCAAAGACACCCCATGCACAACTCCACCGGGGAAGGTGCCAGGCAGGAGTTCTCCTGGTAGTTTTTACATTGCTCCGGTAGGCATCTGAAAGACACCACAAAAGTTGTTCTACCTGCTTTCTGGGCTGAGATGGGGAACCGCTGAATTTTGGACTCGGCCGGTGACAAAATGTTCCAAACACACCCCCTGCACAACTCCACCGGGGAAGGTGCCAGACAGGAGTTCTCTTAGTAGTTTTTACACTACCTTGGTAGGCAGCTGAAAGGCACCACAAAAGTTGTTCTACCTGCTTTCTGGGCTGAGATGGGGAACCACTGAATTTTGGACTCGGCCGGTGACAAAATGTTCCAAACACACCCCATGCACAACTCCACTAGCGAAGGTGCCAGACAGGAGTTCTCCTGGTAGTTTTTACACTACCTTGGTAGGCACCTGAAAGGCACCACAAAAGTTGTTCTACCTGCTTTCTGGGCTGAGATGGGGAACCGCTGAATTTTGGACTCGGCCGGTGACAAAATGTTCCAAACACACCCCATGCACAACTCCACCGGGGAAGGTGCCAGGCAGGAGTTCTCTTGGTAGTTTTTACACTACCTTGGTAGGCATTTGAAAGGCACCACAAAAGTTGTTCTACCTGCTTTCTGGGCTGAGATGGGGAACCGCTGAATTTTTGGGCTCGGCTGGTGACAAAATATTCCGAACACACTCCATGCACAACTCCACCGGGGAAGGTGCCAGACAGGAGTTCTCCTGTAGTTTTTACATTGCTCCGGTAGGCAGCTGAAAGACACCACAAAAGTTGTTCTACCTGCTTTCTGGGCTGAGATGGGGAAACGCTGAATTTTGGACTCGGCCGGTGACAAAATGTTCCAAAGACACCCCCTGCACAACTATACCGGGGAAGGTGCCAGACAGGAGTTCTCTTAGTAGTTTTTACATTGCTCCGGTAGGCATCTAAAAGACACCACAAAAGATGTTCTACCTGCTTTCTGGGCTGAGATGGGGAACCGCTGAATTTTGGACTCGGCCGGTGACAAAATGTTCCAAAGACACCCCATGCACAACTCCACCGGGGAAGGTGCCAGACAGGAGTTCTCCTGGTAGTTTTTACACTACCTTGGTAGGCACCTGAAAGGCACCACAAAAGTTGTTCTACCTGCTTTCTGGGCTGAGATGGGGAATCGCTGAATTTTGGAGTCGGCCGGTGACAAAATGTTCCAAAGACACCCCATGCACAACTCCACCGGGGAAGGTGCCAGGCAGGAGTTCTCCTGGTAGTTTTTACATTGCTCCGGTAGGCATCTGAAAGACACCACAAAAGTTGTTCTACCTGCTTTCTGGGCTGAGATGGGGAACCGCTGAATTTTGGACTCGGCCGGTGACAAAATGTTCCAAACACACCCCCTGCACAACTCCACCGGGGAAGGTGCCAGACGGGAGTTCTCCTGGTAGTTTTTACATTGCTCCGGTAGGCAGCTGAAAGACACCACAAAAGTTTTTCTACCTGCTTTCTGGGCTGAGATGGGGAACCGCTGAATTTTGGACTCGGCCGGTGACAAAATGTTCCGAACACACCCCATGCACAACTCCACCGGGGAAGGTGCCAGACAGGAGTTCTCCTGTAGTTTTTACATTGCTCCGGTAGGCAGCTGAAAGACACCACAAAAGTTGTTCTACCTGCTTTCTGGGCTGAGATGGGGAAACGCTGAATTTTGGACTCGGCCGGTGACAAAATGTTCCAAACACACCCCATGCACAACTCCACCGGGGAAGGTGCCAGACAGGAGTTCTCTTAATAGTTTTTACACTACCTTGGTAGGCAGCTAAAAGGCACCACAAAAGTTGTTCTACCTGCTTTCTGGGCTGAGATGGGGAACCGCTGAATTTTGGACTCGGCCGGTGACAAAATGTTCCAAACACACCCCATGCACAACTCCACTAGCGAAGGTGCCAGGGACGAGCTCTGTTGGTAGTTTTTACATTGCTCCGGTAGGCATCAAAAGGACACCACAAAAGTTGTTCTACCTGCTTTCTGGGCTGAGATGGGGAATCGCTGAATTTTGGACTGGGCCGGTGACAAAATGTTCCAAAGACACCCCATGCACAACTCCACCGGGGAAGGTGCCAGGCAGGAGTTCTCTTGGTAGTTTTTACACTACCTTGGTAGGCATTTGAAAGGCACCACAAAAGTTGTTCTACCTGCTTTCTGGGCTGAGATAGGGAACCGCTGAATTTTGGACTCGGCTGGTGACAAAATGTTCCAAACACACCCCCTGCACAACTCCACCGGGGAAGGTGCCAGACAGGAGTTCTCCTGGTAGTTTTTACATTGATCCGGTAGGCATCTGAAAGACACCACAAAAGTTGTTCTACCTGCTTTCTGGGCTGAGATGGGGAACCGCTGAATTTTGGACTCGGCCGGTGACAAAATGTTCCAAACACACCCCATGCACAACTCCACCGGGGAAGGTGCCAGGCAGGAGTTCTCTTGGTAGTTTTTACACTACCTTGGTAGGCATTTGAAAGGCACCACAAAAGTTGTTCTACCTGCTTTCTGGGCTGAGATGGGGAACCGCTGAATTTTTGGGCTCGGCTGGTGACAAAATATTCCGAACACACTCCATGCACAACTCCACCGGGGAAGGTGCCAGACAGGAGTTCTCCTGTAGTTTTTACATTGCTCCGGTAGGCAGCTGAAAGACACCACAAAAGTTGTTCTACCTGCTTTCTGGGCTGAGATGGGGAAACGCTGAATTTTGGACTCGGCCGGTGACAAAATGTTCCAAAGACACCCCCTGCACAACTATACCGGGGAAGGTGCCAGACAGGAGTTCTCTTAGTAGTTTTTACATTGCTCCGGTAGGCATCTAAAAGACACCACAAAAGATGTTCTACCTGCTTTCTGGGCTGAGATGGGGAACCGCTGAATTTTGGACTCGGCCGGTGACAAAATGTTCCAAAGACACCCCATGCACAACTCCACCGGGGAAGGTGCCAGACAGGAGTTCTCCTGGTAGTTTTTACACTACCTTGGTAGGCACCTGAAAGGCACCACAAAAGTTGTTCTACCTGCTTTCTGGGCTGAGATGGGGAATCGCTGAATTTTGGAGTCGGCCGGTGACAAAATGTTCCAAAGACACCCCATGCACAACTCCACCGGGGAAGGTGCCAGGCAGGAGTTCTCCTGGTAGTTTTTACATTGCTCCGGTAGGCATCTGAAAGACACCACAAAAGTTGTTCTACCTGCTTTCTGGGCTGAGATGGGGAACCGCTGAATTTTGGACTCGGCCGGTGACAAAATGTTCCAAACACACCCCCTGCACAACTCCACCGGGGAAGGTGCCAGACGGGAGTTCTCCTGGTAGTTTTTACATTGCTCCGGTAGGCAGCTGAAAGACACCACAAAAGTTTTTCTACCTGCTTTCTGGGCTGAGATGGGGAACCGCTGAATTTTGGACTCGGCCGGTGACAAAATGTTCCGAACACACCCCATGCACAACTCCACCGGGGAAGGTGCCAGACAGGAGTTCTCCTGTAGTTTTTACATTGCTCCGGTAGGCAGCTGAAAGACACCACAAAAGTTGTTCTACCTGCTTTCTGGGCTGAGATGGGGAAACGCTGAATTTTGGACTCGGCCGGTGACAAAATGTTCCAAACACACCCCATGCACAACTCCACCGGGGAAGGTGCCAGACAGGAGTTCTCTTAATAGTTTTTACACTACCTTGGTAGGCAGCTAAAAGGCACCACAAAAGTTGTTCTACCTGCTTTCTGGGCTGAGATGGGGAACCGCTGAATTTTGGACTCGGCCGGTGACAAAATGTTCCAAACACACCCCATGCACAACTCCACTAGCGAAGGTGCCAGGGACGAGCTCTGTTGGTAGTTTTTACATTGCTCCGGTAGGCATCAAAAGGACACCACAAAAGTTGTTCTACCTGCTTTCTGGGCTGAGATGGGGAATCGCTGAATTTTGGACTGGGCCGGTGACAAAATGTTCCAAAGACACCCCATGCACAACTCCACCGGGGAAGGTGCCAGGCAGGAGTTCTCTTGGTAGTTTTTACACTACCTTGGTAGGCATTTGAAAGGCACCACAAAAGTTGTTCTACCTGCTTTCTGGGCTGAGATAGGGAACCGCTGAATTTTGGACTCGGCTGGTGACAAAATGTTCCAAACACACCCCCTGCACAACTCCACCGGGGAAGGTGCCAGACAGGAGTTCTCCTGGTAGTTTTTACATTGATCCGGTAGGCATCTGAAAGACACCACAAAAGTTGTTCTACCTGCTTTCTGGGCTGAGATGGGGAACCGCTGAATTTTGGACTCGGCCAGTGACAAAATGTTCCAAAGACACCCCATGCACAACTCCACCGGGGAAGGTGCCAGACAGGAGTTCTCTTAGTAGTTTTTACACTACCTTGGTAGGCACCTGAAAGGCACCACAAAAGTTGTTCTACCTGCTTTCTGGGCTGAGATGGGGAACCGCTGAATTTTGGACTCGGCCGGTGACAAAATGTTCCAAAGACACCCCATGCACAACTCCACCGGGGAAGGTGCCAGGCAGGAGTTCTCTTGGTAGTTTTTACACTACCTTGGTAGGCATTTGAAAGGCACCACAAAAGTTGTTCTACCTGCTTTCTGGGCTGAGATGGGGAACCGCTGAATTTTTGGACTCGGCTGGTGACAAAATGTTCCAAACACACCCCATGCACAACTCCACCGGGGAAGGTGCCAGACAGGAGTTCTCTTGGTAGTTTTTACATTGCTCCGGTAGGCATCTGAAAGACACCACAAAAGTTGTTCTACCTGCTTTCTGGGCTGAGATGGGGAACAGCTGAATTTTGGAGTCGGCTGGTGACAAAATGTTCCAAACACACCCCATGCACAACTCCACCGGGGAAGGTGCCAGGCAGGAGTTCTCCTGGTAGTTTTTACATTGCTCTGGTAGGCATCTGAAAGACACCACAAAAGTTGTTCTACCTGCTTTCTGGGCTGAGATGGGGAACCCCTGAATTTTGGAGTCGGCTGGTGACAAAATGTTCCAAAGACACCCCCTGCACAACTCCACCGGGGAAGGTGCCAGACAAGAGTTCTCTTGAGAGTTTTTACACTACCTTGGTAGGCATCTGAAAGACACCACAAAAGTTGTTCTACCTGCTTTCTGGGCTGAGATGGGGAACCGCTGAATTTTGGACTCGGCCGGTGACAAAATGTTCCAAACACACCCCATGCACAACTCCACCGGGGAAGGTGCCAGACAGGAGTTCTCTTAGTAGTTTTTACACTACCTTGGTAGGCATCTGAAAGACACCACAAAAGTTGTTCTACCTGCTTTCTGGGCTGAGATGGGGAACCGCTGAATTTTGGACTCGGCCGGTGACAAAATGTTCCAAAGACACCCCATGCACAACTCCACCGGGGAAGGTGCCAGGCAGGAGTTCTCTTGGTAGTTTTTACACTACCTTGGTAGGCATTTGAAAGGCACCACAAAAGTTGTTCTACCTGCTTTCTGGGCTGAGATGGGGAACCGCTGAATTTTTGGGCTCGGCTGGTGACAAAATATTCCGAACACACTCCATGCACAACTCCACCGGGGAAGGTGCCAGACAGGAGTTCTCCTGTAGTTTTTACATTGCTCCGGTAGGCAGCTGAAAGACACCACAAAAGTTGTTCTACCTGCTTTCTGGGCTGAGATGGGGAAACGCTGAATTTTGGACTCGGCCGGTGACAAAATGTTCCAAAGACACCCCCTGCACAACTATACCGGGGAAGGTGCCAGACAGGAGTTCTCTTAGTAGTTTTTACATTGCTCCGGTAGGCATCTAAAAGACACCACAAAAGATGTTCTACCTGCTTTCTGGGCTGAGATGGGGAACCGCTGAATTTTGGACTCGGCCGGTGACAAAATGTTCCAAAGACACCCCATGCACAACTCCACCGGGGAAGGTGCCAGACAGGAGTTCTCCTGGTAGTTTTTACACTACCTTGGTAGGCACCTGAAAGGCACCACAAAAGTTGTTCTACCTGCTTTCTGGGCTGAGATGGGGAATCGCTGAATTTTGGAGTCGGCCGGTGACAAAATGTTCCAAAGACACCCCATGCACAACTCCACCGGGGAAGGTGCCAGGCAGGAGTTCTCCTGGTAGTTTTTACATTGCTCCGGTAGGCATCTGAAAGACACCACAAAAGTTGTTCTACCTGCTTTCTGGGCTGAGATGGGGAACCGCTGAATTTTGGACTCGGCCGGTGACAAAATGTTCCAAACACACCCCCTGCACAACTCCACCGGGGAAGGTGCCAGACGGGAGTTCTCCTGGTAGTTTTTACATTGCTCCGGTAGGCAGCTGAAAGACACCACAAAAGTTGTTCTACCTGCTTTCTGGGCTGAGATGGGGAACCGCTGAATTTTGGACTCGGCCGGTGACAAAATGTTCCGAACACACCCCATGCACAACTCCACCGGGGAAGGTGCCAGACAGGAGTTCTCCTGTAGTTTTTACATTGCTCCGGTAGGCAGCTGAAAGACACCACAAAAGTTGTTCTACCTGCTTTCTGGGCTGAGATGGGGAAACGCTGAATTTTGGACTCGGCCGGTGACAAAATGTTCCAAACACACCCCATGCACAACTCCACCGGGGAAGGTGCCAGACAGGAGTTCTCTTAATAGTTTTTACACTACCTTGGTAGGCAGCTAAAAGGCACCACAAAAGTTGTTCTACCTGCTTTCTGGGCTGAGATGGGGAACCGCTGAATTTTGGACTCGGCCGGTGACAAAATGTTCCAAACACACCCCATGCACAACTCCACTAGCGAAGGTGCCAGGGACGAGCTCTGTTGGTAGTTTTTACATTGCTCCGGTAGGCATCAAAAGGACACCACAAAAGTTGTTCTACCTGCTTTCTGGGCTGAGATGGGGAATCGCTGAATTTTGGACTGGGCCGGTGACAAAATGTTCCAAAGACACCCCATGCACAACTCCACCGGGGAAGGTGCCAGGCAGGAGTTCTCTTGGTAGTTTTTACACTACCTTGGTAGGCATTTGAAAGGCACCACAAAAGTTGTTCTACCTGCTTTCTGGGCTGAGATAGGGAACCGCTGAATTTTGGACTCGGCTGGTGACAAAATGTTCCAAACACACCCCCTGCACAACTCCACCGGGGAAGGTGCCAGACAGGAGTTCTCCTGGTAGTTTTTACATTGATCCGGTAGGCATCTGAAAGACACCACAAAAGTTGTTCTACCTGCTTTCTGGGCTGAGATGGGGAACCGCTGAATTTTGGACTCGGCCGGTGACAAAATGTTCCAAACACACCCCATGCACAACTCCACCGGGGAAGGTGCCAGGCAGGAGTTCTCTTGGTAGTTTTTACACTACCTTGGTAGGCATTTGAAAGGCACCACAAAAGTTGTTCTACCTGCTTTCTGGGCTGAGATGGGGAACCGCTGAATTTTTGGGCTCGGCTGGTGACAAAATATTCCGAACACACTCCATGCACAACTCCACCGGGGAAGGTGCCAGACAGGAGTTCTCCTGTAGTTTTTACATTGCTCCGGTAGGCAGCTGAAAGACACCACAAAAGTTGTTCTACCTGCTTTCTGGGCTGAGATGGGGAAACGCTGAATTTTGGACTCGGCCGGTGACAAAATGTTCCAAAGACACCCCCTGCACAACTATACCGGGGAAGGTGCCAGACAGGAGTTCTCTTAGTAGTTTTTACATTGCTCCGGTAGGCATCTAAAAGACACCACAAAAGATGTTCTACCTGCTTTCTGGGCTGAGATGGGGAACCGCTGAATTTTGGACTCGGCCGGTGACAAAATGTTCCAAAGACACCCCATGCACAACTCCACCGGGGAAGGTGCCAGACAGGAGTTCTCCTGGTAGTTTTTACACTACCTTGGTAGGCACCTGAAAGGCACCACAAAAGTTGTTCTACCTGCTTTCTGGGCTGAGATGGGGAATCGCTGAATTTTGGAGTCGGCCGGTGACAAAATGTTCCAAAGACACCCCATGCACAACTCCACCGGGGAAGGTGCCAGGCAGGAGTTCTCCTGGTAGTTTTTACATTGCTCCGGTAGGCATCTGAAAGACACCACAAAAGTTGTTCTACCTGCTTTCTGGGCTGAGATGGGGAACCGCTGAATTTTGGAGTCGGCCGGTGACAAAATGTTCCAAACACACCCCCTGCACAACTCCACCGGGGAAGGTGCCAGACGGGAGTTCTCCTGGTAGTTTTTACATTGCTCCGGTAGGCAGCTGAAAGACACCACAAAAGTTTTTCTACCTGCTTTCTGGGCTGAGATGGGGAACCGCTGAATTTTGGACTCGGCCGGTGACAAAATGTTCCGAACACACCCCATGCACAACTCCACCGGGGAAGGTGCCAGACAGGAGTTCTCCTGTAGTTTTTACATTGCTCCGGTAGGCAGCTGAAAGACACCACAAAAGTTGTTCTACCTGCTTTCTGGGCTGAGATGGGGAAACGCTGAATTTTGGACTCGGCCGGTGACAAAATGTTCCAAACACACCCCATGCACAACTCCACCGGGGAAGGTGCCAGACAGGAGTTCTCTTAATAGTTTTTACACTACCTTGGTAGGCAGCTAAAAGGCACCACAAAAGTTGTTCTACCTGCTTTCTGGGCTGAGATGGGGAACCGCTGAATTTTGGACTCGGCCGGTGACAAAATGTTCCAAACACACCCCATGCACAACTCCACTAGCGAAGGTGCCAGGGACGAGCTCTGTTGGTAGTTTTTACATTGCTCCGGTAGGCATCAAAAGGACACCACAAAAGTTGTTCTACCTGCTTTCTGGGCTGAGATGGGGAATCGCTGAATTTTGGACTGGGCCGGTGACAAAATGTTCCAAAGACACCCCATGCACAACTCCACCGGGGAAGGTGCCAGGCAGGAGTTCTCTTGGTAGTTTTTACACTACCTTGGTAGGCATTTGAAAGGCACCACAAAAGTTGTTCTACCTGCTTTCTGGGCTGAGATAGGGAACCGCTGAATTTTGGACTCGGCTGGTGACAAAATGTTCCAAACACACCCCCTGCACAACTCCACCGGGGAAGGTGCCAGACAGGAGTTCTCCTGGTAGTTTTTACATTGATCCGGTAGGCATCTGAAAGACACCACAAAAGTTGTTCTACCTGCTTTCTGGGCTGAGATGGGGAACCGCTGAATTTTGGACTCGGCCAGTGACAAAATGTTCCAAAGACACCCCATGCACAACTCCACCGGGGAAGGTGCCAGACAGGAGTTCTCTTAGTAGTTTTTACACTACCTTGGTAGGCACCTGAAAGGCACCACAAAAGTTGTTCTACCTGCTTTCTGGGCTGAGATGGGGAACCGCTGAATTTTGGACTCGGCCGGTGACAAAATGTTCCAAAGACACCCCATGCACAACTCCACCGGGGAAGGTGCCAGGCAGGAGTTCTCTTGGTAGTTTTTACACTACCTTGGTAGGCATTTGAAAGGCACCACAAAAGTTGTTCTACCTGCTTTCTGGGCTGAGATGGGGAACCGCTGAATTTTTGGACTCGGCTGGTGACAAAATGTTCCAAACACACCCCATGCACAACTCCACCGGGGAAGGTGCCAGACAGGAGTTCTCTTGGTAGTTTTTACATTGCTCCGGTAGGCATCTGAAAGACACCACAAAAGTTGTTCTACCTGCTTTCTGGGCTGAGATGGGGAACAGCTGAATTTTGGAGTCGGCTGGTGACAAAATGTTCCAAACACACCCCATGCACAACTCCACCGGGGAAGGTGCCAGGCAGGAGTTCTCCTGGTAGTTTTTACATTGCTCTGGTAGGCATCTGAAAGACACCACAAAAGTTGTTCTACCTGCTTTCTGGGCTGAGATGGGGAACCCCTGAATTTTGGAGTCGGCTGGTGACAAAATGTTCCAAAGACACCCCCTGCACAACTCCACCGGGGAAGGTGCCAGACAAGAGTTCTCTTGAGAGTTTTTACACTACCTTGGTAGGCATCTGAAAGACACCACAAAAGTTGTTCTACCTGCTTTCTGGGCTGAGATGGGGAACCGCTGAATTTTGGAGTCGGCCGGTGACAAAATGTTCCAAACACACCCCATGCACAACTCCACCGGGGAAGGTGCCAGACAGGAGTTCTCTTAGTAGTTTTTACACTACCTTGGTAGGCATCTGAAAGACACCACAAAAGTTGTTCTACCTGCTTTCTGGGCTGAGATGGGGAAACGCTGAATTTTGGACTCGGCTGGTGACAAAATGTTCCAAACACACCCCCTGCACAACTCCACCGGGGAAGGTGCCAGACGGGAGTTCTCCTGGTAGTTTTTACATTGCTCCGGTAGGCATCTGAAAGACACCACAAAAGTTGTTCTACCTGCTTTCTGGGCTGAGATGGGGAACCGCTGAATTTTGGACTCGGCCGGTGACAAAATGTTCCAAACACACCCCCTGCACAACTCCACCGGGGAAGGTGCCAGACAGGAGTTCTCTTAGTAGTTTTTACACTACCTTGGTAGGCATCTGAAAGACACCAAAAAAGTTGTTCTACCTGCTTTCTGGGCTGAGATGGGGAACCGCTGAATTTTGGACTCGGCTGGTGACAAAATGTTCCAAACACACCCCATGCACAACTCCACCGGGGAAGGTGCCAGACGGGAGTTCTCCTGGTAGTTTTTACATTGCTCCGGTAGGCATCTGAAAGACACCACAAAAGTTGTTCTATCTGCTTTCTGGGCTGAGATGGGGAATCGCTGAATTTTGGACTCGGCCGGTGAAAAAATGTTCCAAAGACACCCCATGCACAACTCCACCGGGGAAGGTGCCAGACAGGAGTTCTCTTAGTAGTTTTTACACTACCTTGGTAGGCATCTAAAAGACACCACAAAAGTTGTTCTACCTGCTTTCTGGGCTGAGATGGGGAACCGCTGAATTTTGGACTCGGCCGGTGACAAAATGTTCCAAACACACCCCATGCACAACTCCACTAGCGAAGGTGCCAGACAGGAGTTCTCCTGGTAGTTTTTACACTACCTTGGTAGGCACCTGAAAGGCACCACAAAAGTTGTTCTACCTGCTTTCTGGGCTGAGATGGGGAACCGCTGAATTTTGGACTCGGCCGGTGACAAAATGTTCCAAACACACCCCATGCACAACTCCACCGGGGAAGGTGCCAGGCAGGAGTTCTCTTGGTAGTTTTTACACTACCTTGGTAGGCACCTGAAAGGCACCACAAAAGTTGTTCTACCTGCTTTCTGGGCTGAGATGGGGAACCGCTGAATTTTGGACTCGGCCAGAGACAAAATGTTCCAAACACACCCCCTGCACAACTCCACCGGGGAAGGTGCCAGACAGGAGTTCTCCTGGTAGTTTTTACATTGCTCCGGTAGGCATCTGAAAGACACCACAAAAGTTGTTCTACCTGCTTTCTGGGCTGAGATGGGGAATCGCTGAATTTTGGACTCGGCCGGTGACAAAATGTTCCAAACACACCCCCTGCAAAACTCCACCGGGGAAGGTGCCAGACAAGCGTTCTCTTGATAGTTTTTACACTACCTTGGTAGGCATCTAAAAGACACCACAAAAGTTGTTCTACCTGCTTTCTGGGCTGAGATGGGGAACAGCTGAATTTTGGAGTCGGCCGGTGACAAAATGTTCCAAAGACACCCCCTGCACAACTATACCGGGGAAGGTGCCAGACAGGAGTTCTCCTGGTAGTTTTTACATTGCTCCGGTAGGCATCTGAAAGACACCACAAAAGTTGTTCTACCTGCTTTCTGGGCTGAGATGGGGAACCGCTGAATTTTGGACTCGGCCGGTGACAAAATGTTCCAAACACACCCCCTGCACAACTCCACCGGGGAAGGTGCCAGACAGGAGTTCTCTTAGTAGTTTTTACACTACCTTGGTAGGCAGCTGAAAGGCACCACAAAAGTTGTTCTACCTGCTTTCTGGGCTGAGATGGGGAACCGCTGAATTTTGGAGTCGGCCGGTGACAAAATGTTCCAAACATACCCCATGCACAACTCCACTAGCGAAGGTGCCAGACAGGAGTTCTCCTGGTAGTTTTTACACTACCTTGGTAGGCACCTGAAAGGCACCACAAAAGTTGTTCTACCTGCTTTCTGGGCTGAGATGGGGAACCGCTGAATTTTGGACTCGGCCGGTGACAAAATGTTCCAAACACACCCCATGCACAACTCCACCGGGGAAGGTGCCAGGCAGGAGTTCTTTTGGTAGTTTTTACACTACCTTGGTAGGCATTTGAAAGGCACCACAAAAGTTGTTCTACCTGCTTTCTGGGCTGAGATGGGGAACCGCTGAATTTTTGGACTCGGCTGGTGACAAAATATTCCGAACACACCCCCTGCACAACTCCACCGGGGAAGGTGCCAGACAGGAGTTCTCTTAGTAGTTTTTACACTACCTTGGTAGGCAGCTGAAAGGCACCACAAAAGTTGTTCTACCTGCTTTCTGGGCTGAGATGGGGAACCGCTGAATTTTGGAGTCGGCCGGTGACAAAATGTTCCAAACACACCCCATGCACAACTCCACTAGCGAAGGTGCCAGGGACGAGCTCTGTTGGTAGTTTTTACATTGCTCCGGTAGGCATCAAAAGGACACCACAAAAGTTGTTCTACCTGCTTTCTGGGCTGAGATGGGGAACCGCTGAATTTTGGACTCGGCTGGTGACAAAATGTTCCAAACACACCCCCTGCACAACTCCACCGGGGAAGGTGCCAGACAGGAGTTCTCCTGGTAGTTTTTACATTGCTCCGGTAGGCATCTGAAAGACACCACAAAAGTTGTTCTACCTGCTTTCTGGGCTGAGATGGGGAACCGCTGAATTTTGGACTCGGCCAGTGACAAAATGTTCCAAAGACACCCCATGCACAACTCCACCGGGGAAGGTGCCAGACAGGAGTTCTCTTAGTAGTTTTTACACTACCTTGGTAGGCAGCTGAAAGGCACCACAAAAGTTGTTCTACCTGCTTTCTGGGCTGAGATGGGGAACCCCTGAATTTTGGAGTCGGCCGGTGAAAAAATGTTCCAAAGACACCCCATGCACAACTCCACCGGGGAAGGTGCCAGACAGGAGTTCTCCTGGTAGTTTTTACACGACCTTGGTAGGCACCTGAAAGGCACCACAAAAGTTGTTCTACCTGCTTTCTGGGCTGAGATGGGGAACCGCTGAATTTTGGACTCGGCCGGTGACAAAATGTTCCAAACACACCCCATGCACAACTCCACCGGGGAAGGTGCCAGACAGGAGTTCTCTTAATAGTTTTTACACTACCTTGGTAGGCAGCTAAAAGGCACCACAAAAGTTGTTCTACCTGCTTTCTGGGCTGAGATGGGGAACCGCTGAATTTTGGACTCGGCCGGTGACAAAATGTTCCAAACACACCCCATGCACAACTCCACTAGCGAAGGTGCCAGACAGGAGTTCTCCTGGTAGTTTTTACACTACCTTGGTAGGCACCTGAAAGGCACCACAAAAGTTGTTCTACCTGCTTTCTGGGCTGAGATGGGGAACCGCTGAATTTTGGAGTCGCCCGGTGACAAAATGTTCCAAAGACACCCCATGCACAACTCCACCGGGGAAGGTGCCAGGCAGGAGTTCTCTTGGTAGTTTTTACACTACCTTGGTAGGCAGCTGAAAGACACCACAAAAGTTGTTCTACCTGCTTTCTGGGCTGAGATGGGGAACCGCTGAATTTTGGACTCGGCCGGTGACAAAATGTTCCAAACACACCCCCTGCACAACTCCACCGGGGAAGGTGCCAGACAGGAGTTCTCCTGGTAGTTTTTACACTACCTTGGTAGGCACCTGAAAGGCACCACAAAAGTTGTTCTACCTGCTTTCTGGGCTGAGATGGGGAATCGCTGAATTTTGGACTCGGCCGGTGACAAAATGTTCCAAAGACACCCCATGCACAACTCCACCGGGGAAGGTGCCAGGCAGGAGTTCTCCTGGTAGTTTTTACATTGCTCCGGTAGGCATCTGAAAGACACCACAAAAGTTGTTCTACCTGCTTTCTGGGCTGAGATGGGGAACCGCTGAATTTTGGACTCGGCCGGTGACAAAATGTTCCAAACACACCCCCTGCACAACTCCACCGGGGAAGGTGCCAGACAGGAGTTCTCTTAGTAGTTTTTACACTACCTTGGTAGGCAGCTGAAAGGCACCACAAAAGTTGTTCTACCTGCTTTCTGGGCTGAGATGGGGAACCGCTGAATTTTGGACTCGGCCGGTGACAAAATGTTCCAAACACACCCCATGCACAACTCCACTAGCGAAGGTGCCAGACAGGAGTTCTCCTGGTAGTTTTTACACTACCTTGGTAGGCACCTGAAAGGCACCACAAAAGTTGTTCTACCTGCTTTCTGGGCTGAGATGGGGAACCGCTGAATTTTGGACTCGGCCGGTGACAAAATGTTCCAAACACACCCCATGCACAACTCCACCGGGGAAGGTGCCAGGCAGGAGTTCTCTTGGTAGTTTTTACACTACCTTGGTAGGCATTTGAAAGGCACCACAAAAGTTGTTCTACCTGCTTTCTGGGCTGAGATGGGGAACCGCTGAATTTTTGGGCTCGGCTGGTGACAAAATATTCCGAACACACTCCATGCACAACTCCACCGGGGAAGGTGCCAGACAGGAGTTCTCCTGTAGTTTTTACATTGCTCCGGTAGGCAGCTGAAAGACACCACAAAAGTTGTTCTACCTGCTTTCTGGGCTGAGATGGGGAAACGCTGAATTTTGGACTCGGCCGGTGACAAAATGTTCCAAAGACACCCCCTGCACAACTATACCGGGGAAGGTGCCAGACAGGAGTTCTCTTAGTAGTTTTTACATTGCTCCGGTAGGCATCTAAAAGACACCACAAAAGATGTTCTACCTGCTTTCTGGGCTGAGATGGGGAACCGCTGAATTTTGGACTCGGCCGGTGACAAAATGTTCCAAAGACACCCCATGCACAACTCCACCGGGGAAGGTGCCAGACAGGAGTTCTCTTAGTAGTTTTTACACTACCTTGGTAGGCACCTGAAAGGCACCACAAAAGTTGTTCTACCTGCTTTCTGGGCTGAGATGGGGAATCGCTGAATTTTGGAGTCGGCCGGTGACAAAATGTTCCAAAGACACCCCATGCACAACTCCACCGGGGAAGGTGCCAGGCAGGAGTTCTCCTGGTAGTTTTTACATTGCTCCGGTAGGCATCTGAAAGACACCACAAAAGTTGTTCTACCTGCTTTCTGGGCTGAGATGGGGAACCGCTGAATTTTGGACTCGGCCGGTGACAAAATGTTCCAAACACACCCCCTGCACAACTCCACCGGGGAAGGTGCCAGACGGGAGTTCTCCTGGTAGTTTTTACATTGCTCCGGTAGGCAGCTGAAAGACACCACAAAAGTTTTTCTACCTGCTTTCTGGGCTGAGATGGGGAACCGCTGAATTTTGGACTCGGCCGGTGACAAAATGTTCCGAACACACCCCATGCACAACTCCACCGGGGAAGGTGCCAGACAGGAGTTCTCCTGTAGTTTTTACATTGCTCCGGTAGGCAGCTGAAAGACACCACAAAAGTTGTTCTACCTGCTTTCTGGGCTGAGATGGGGAAACGCTGAATTTTGGACTCGGCCGGTGACAAAATGTTCCAAACACACCCCATGCACAACTCCACCGGGGAAGGTGCCAGACAGGAGTTCTCTTAATAGTTTTTACACTACCTTGGTAGGCAGCTAAAAGGCACCACAAAAGTTGTTCTACCTGCTTTCTGGGCTGAGATGGGGAACCGCTGAATTTTGGACTCGGCCGGTGACAAAATGTTCCAAACACACCCCATGCACAACTCCACTAGCGAAGGTGCCAGGGACGAGCTCTGTTGGTAGTTTTTACATTGCTCCGGTAGGCATCAAAAGGACACCACAAAAGTTGTTCTACCTGCTTTCTGGGCTGAGATGGGGAATCGCTGAATTTTGGACTGGGCCGGTGACAAAATGTTCCAAAGACACCCCATGCACAACTCCACCGGGGAAGGTGCCAGGCAGGAGTTCTCTTGGTAGTTTTTACACTACCTTGGTAGGCATTTGAAAGGCACCACAAAAGTTGTTCTACCTGCTTTCTGGGCTGAGATAGGGAACCGCTGAATTTTGGACTCGGCTGGTGACAAAATGTTCCAAACACACCCCCTGCACAACTCCACCGGGGAAGGTGCCAGACAGGAGTTCTCCTGGTAGTTTTTACATTGATCCGGTAGGCATCTGAAAGACACCACAAAAGTTGTTCTACCTGCTTTCTGGGCTGAGATGGGGAACCGCTGAATTTTGGACTCGGCCAGTGACAAAATGTTCCAAAGACACCCCATGCACAACTCCACCGGGGAAGGTGCCAGACAGGAGTTCTCTTAGTAGTTTTTACACTACCTTGGTAGGCACCTGAAAGGCACCACAAAAGTTGTTCTACCTGCTTTCTGGGCTGAGATGGGGAACCGCTGAATTTTGGACTCGGCCGGTGACAAAATGTTCCAAAGACACCCCATGCACAACTCCACCGGGGAAGGTGCCAGGCAGGAGTTCTCTTGGTAGTTTTTACACTACCTTGGTAGGCATTTGAAAGGCACCACAAAAGTTGTTCTACCTGCTTTCTGGGCTGAGATGGGGAACCGCTGAATTTTTGGACTCGGCTGGTGACAAAATGTTCCAAACACACCCCATGCACAACTCCACCGGGGAAGGTGCCAGACAGGAGTTCTCTTGGTAGTTTTTACATTGCTCCGGTAGGCATCTGAAAGACACCACAAAAGTTGTTCTACCTGCTTTCTGGGCTGAGATGGGGAACAGCTGAATTTTGGAGTCGGCTGGTGACAAAATGTTCCAAACACACCCCATGCACAACTCCACCGGGGAAGGTGCCAGGCAGGAGTTCTCCTGGTAGTTTTTACATTGCTCTGGTAGGCATCTGAAAGACACCACAAAAGTTGTTCTACCTGCTTTCTGGGCTGAGATGGGGAACCCCTGAATTTTGGAGTCGGCTGGTGACAAAATGTTCCAAAGACACCCCCTGCACAACTCCACCGGGGAAGGTGCCAGACAAGAGTTCTCTTGAGAGTTTTTACACTACCTTGGTAGGCATCTGAAAGACACCACAAAAGTTGTTCTACCTGCTTTCTGGGCTGAGATGGGGAACCGCTGAATTTTGGAGTCGGCCGGTGACAAAATGTTCCAAACACACCCCATGCACAACTCCACCGGGGAAGGTGCCAGACAGGAGTTCTCTTAGTAGTTTTTACACTACCTTGGTAGGCATCTGAAAGACACCACAAAAGTTGTTCTACCTGCTTTCTGGGCTGAGATGGGGAAACACTGAATTTTGGACTCGGCTGGTGACAAAATGTTCCAAACACACCCCCTGCACAACTCCACCGGGGAAGGTGCCAGACGGGAGTTCTCCTGGTAGTTTTTACATTGCTCCGGTAGGCATCTGAAAGACACCACAAAAGTTGTTCTACCTGCTTTCTGGGCTGAGATGGGGAACCGCTGAATTTTGGACTCGGCCGGTGACAAAATGTTCCAAACACACCCCCTGCACAACTCCACCGGGGAAGGTGCCAGACAGGAGTTCTCTTAGTAGTTTTTACACTACCTTGGTAGGCATCTGAAAGACACCAAAAAAGTTGTTCTACCTGCTTTCTGGGCTGAGATGGGGAACCGCTGAATTTTGGACTCGGCTGGTGACAAAATGTTCCAAACACACCCCATGCACAACTCCACCGGGGAAGGTGCCAGACGGGAGTTCTCCTGGTAGTTTTTACATTGCTCCGGTAGGCATCTGAAAGACACCACAAAAGTTGTTCTATCTGCTTTCTGGGCTGAGATGGGGAATCGCTGAATTTTGGACTCGGCCGGTGAAAAAATGTTCCAAAGACACCCCATGCACAACTCCACCGGGGAAGGTGCCAGACAGGAGTTCTCTTAGTAGTTTTTACACTACCTTGGTAGGCATCTAAAAGACACCACAAAAGTTGTTCTACCTGCTTTCTGGGCTGAGATGGGGAACCGCTGAATTTTGGACTCGGCCGGTGACAAAATGTTCCAAACACACCCCATGCACAACTCCACTAGCGAAGGTGCCAGACAGGAGTTCTCCTGGTAGTTTTTACACTACCTTGGTAGGCACCTGAAAGGCACCACAAAAGTTGTTCTACCTGCTTTCTGGGCTGAGATGGGGAACCGCTGAATTTTGGACTCGGCCGGTGACAAAATGTTCCAAACACACCCCATGCACAACTCCACCGGGGAAGGTGCCAGGCAGGAGTTCTCTTGGTAGTTTTTACACTACCTTGGTAGGCACCTGAAAGGCACCACAAAAGTTGTTCTACCTGCTTTCTGGGCTGAGATGGGGAACCGCTGAATTTTGGACTCGGCCAGAGACAAAATGTTCCAAACACACCCCCTGCACAACTCCACCGGGGAAGGTGCCAGACAGGAGTTCTCCTGGTAGTTTTTACATTGCTCCGGTAGGCATCTGAAAGACACCACAAAAGTTGTTCTACCTGCTTTCTGGGCTGAGATGGGGAATCGCTGAATTTTGGACTCGGCCGGTGACAAAATGTTCCAAACACACCCCCTGCAAAACTCCACCGGGGAAGGTGCCAGACAAGCGTTCTCTTGATAGTTTTTACACTACCTTGGTAGGCATCTAAAAGACACCACAAAAGTTGTTCTACCTGCTTTCTGGGCTGAGATGGGGAACAGCTGAATTTTGGAGTCGGCCGGTGACAAAATGTTCCAAAGACCCCCCCTGCACAACTATACCGGGGAAGGTGCCAGACAGGAGTTCTCCTGGTAGTTTTTACATTGCTCCGGTAGGCATCTGAAAGACACCACAAAAGTTGTTCTACCTGCTTTCTGGGCTGAGATGGGGAACCGCTGAATTTTGGACTCGGCCGGTGACAAAATGTTCCAAACACACCCCCTGCACAACTCCACCGGGGAAGGTGCCAGACAGGAGTTCTCTTAGTAGTTTTTACACTACCTTGGTAGGCAGCTGAAAGGCACCACAAAAGTTGTTCTACCTGCTTTCTGGGCTGAGATGGGGAACCGCTGAATTTTGGAGTCGGCCGGTGACAAAATGTTCCAAACATACCCCATGCACAACTCCACTAGCGAAGGTGCCAGACAGGAGTTCTCCTGGTAGTTTTTACACTACCTTGGTAGGCACCTGAAAGGCACCACAAAAGTTGTTCTACCTGCTTTCTGGGCTGAGATGGGGAACCGCTGAATTTTGGACTCGGCCGGTGACAAAATGTTCCAAACACACCCCATGCACAACTCCACCGGGGAAGGTGCCAGGCAGGAGTTCTTTTGGTAGTTTTTACACTACCTTGGTAGGCATTTGAAAGGCACCACAAAAGTTGTTCTACCTGCTTTCTGGGCTGAGATGGGGAACCGCTGAATTTTTGGACTCGGCTGGTGACAAAATATTCCGAACACACCCCCTGCACAACTCCACCGGGGAAGGTGCCAGACAGGAGTTCTCTTAGTAGTTTTTACACTACCTTGGTAGGCAGCTGAAAGGCACCACAAAAGTTGTTCTACCTGCTTTCTGGGCTGAGATGGGGAACCGCTGAATTTTGGAGTCGGCCGGTGACAAAATGTTCCAAACACACCCCATGCACAACTCCACTAGCGAAGGTGCCAGGGACGAGCTCTGTTGGTAGTTTTTACATTGCTCCGGTAGGCATCAAAAGGACACCACAAAAGTTGTTCTACCTGCTTTCTGGGCTGAGATGGGGAATCGCTGAATTTTGGACTCGGCCAGTGACAAAATGTTCCAAAGACACCCCATGCACAACTCCACCGGGGAAGGTGCCAGGCAGGAGTTCTCTTGGTAGTTTTTACACTACCTTGGTAGGCATTTGAAAGGCACCACAAAAGTTGTTCTACCTGCTTTCTGGGCTGAGATGGGGAACCGCTGAATTTTGGACTCGGCTGGTGACAAAATGTTCCAAACACACCCCCTGCACAACTCCACCGGGGAAGGTGCCAGACAGGAGTTCTCCTGGTAGTTTTTACATTGCTCCGGTAGGCATCTGAAAGACACCACAAAAGTTGTTCTACCTGCTTTCTGGGCTGAGATGGGGAACCGCTGAATTTTGGACTCGGCCAGTGACAAAATGTTCCAAAGACACCCCATGCACAACTCCACCGGGGAAGGTGCCAGACAGGAGTTCTCTTAGTAGTTTTTACACTACCTTGGTAGGCAGCTGAAAGGCACCACAAAAGTTGTTCTACCTGCTTTCTGGGCTGAGATGGGGAACCGCTGAATTTTGGACTCGGCCGGTGACAAAATGTTCCAAAGACACCCCATGCACAACTCCACCGGGGAAGGTGCCAGACAGGAGTTCTCCTGGTAGTTTTTACACGACCTTGGTAGGCACCTGAAAGGCACCACAAAAGTTGTTCTACCTGCTTTCTGGGCTGAGATGGGGAACCGCTGAATTTTGGACTCGGCCGGTGACAAAATGTTCCAAACACACCCCATGCACAACTCCACCGGGGAAGGTGCCAGACAGGAGTTCTCTTAATAGTTTTTACACTACCTTGGTAGGCAGCTAAAAGGCACCACAAAAGTTGTTCTACCTGCTTTCTGGGCTGAGATGGGGAACCGCTGAATTTTGGACTCGGCCGGTGACAAAATGTTCCAAACACACCCCATGCACAACTCCACTAGCGAAGGTGCCAGACAGGAGTTCTCCTGGTAGTTTTTACACTACCTTGGTAGGCAGCTGAAAGGCACCACAAAAGTTGTTCTACCTGCTTTCTGGGCTGAGATGGGGAACCGCTGAATTTTGGAGTCGCCCGGTGACAAAATGTTCCAAAGACACCCCATGCACAACTCCACCGGGGAAGGTGCCAGGCAGGAGTTCTCTTGGTAGTTTTTACACTACCTTGGTAGGCATTTGAAAGGCACCACAAAAGTTGTTCTACCTGCTTTCTGGGCTGAGATGGGGAACCGCTGAATTTTGGACTCGGCCAGAGACAAAATGTTCCAAACACACCCCCTGCACAACTCCACCGGGGAAGGTGCCAGACAGGAGTTCTCCTGGTAGTTTTTACATTGCTCCGGTAGGCATCTGAAAGACACCACAAAAGTTGTTCTACCTGCTTTCTGGGCTGAGATGGGGAACCGCTGAATTTTGGACTCGGCCGGTGACAAAATGTTCCAAACACACCCCATGCACAACTCCACTAGCGAAGGTGCCAGACAGGAGTTCTCCTGGTAGTTTTTACACTACCTTGGTAGGCACCTGAAAGGCACCACAAAAGTTGTTCTACCTGCTTTCTGGGCTGAGATGGGGAACCGCTGAATTTTGGACTCGGCCGGTGACAAAATGTTCCAAACACACCCCATGCACAACTCCACCGGGGAAGGTGCCAGGCAGGAGTTCTCTTGGTAGTTTTTACACTACCTTGGTAGGCATTTGAAAGGCACCACAAAAGTTGTTCTACCTGCTTTCTGGGCTGAGATGGGGAACCGCTGAATTTTTGGACTCGGCTGGTGACAAAATATTCCGAACACAGCCCATGCACAACTCCACCGGGGAAGGTGCCAGACAGGAGTTCTCCTGTAGTTTTTACATTGCTCCGGTAGGCAGCTGAAAGACACCACAAAAGTTGTTCTACCTGCTTTCTGGGCTGAGATGGGGAACCGCTGAATTTTGGACTCGGCCGGTGACAAAATGTTCCAAACACACCCCATGCACAACTCCACCGGGGAAGGTGCCAGACAGGAGTTCTCTTAATAGTTTTTACACTACCTTGGTAGGCAGCTAAAAGGCACCACAAAAGTTGTTCTACCTGCTTTCTGGGCTGAGATGGGGAACCGCTGAATTTTGGAGTCGGCCGGTGACAAAATGTTCCAAACACACCCCATGCACAACTCCACTAGCGAAGGTGCCAGGGACGAGCTCTGTTGGTAGTTTTTACATTGCTCCGGTAGGCATCAAAAGGACACCACAAAAGTTGTTCTACCTGCTTTCTGGGCTGAGATGGGGAATCGCTGAATTTTGGACTCGGCCGGTGACAAAATGTTCCAAAGACACCCCATGCACAACTCCACCGGGGAAGGTGCCAGGCAGGAGTTCTCTTGGTAGTTTTTACACTACCTTGGTAGGCATTTGAAAGGCACCACAAAAGTTGTTCTACCTGCTTTCTGGGCTGAGATGGGGAACCGCTGAATTTTGGAGTCGGCTGGTGACAAAATGTTCCAAACACACCCCCTGCACAACTCCACCGGGGAAGGTGCCAGACAGGAGTTCTCCTGGTAGTTTTTACATTGCTCCGGTAGGCATCTGAAAGACACCACAAAAGTTGTTCTACCTGCTTTCTGGGCTGAGATGGGGAACCGCTGAATTTTGGACTCGGCCAGTGACAAAATGTTCCAAAGACACCCCATGCACAACTCCACCGGGGAAGGTGCCAGACAGGAGTTCTCTTAGTAGTTTTTACACTACCTTGGTAGGCAACTGAAAGGCACCACAAAAGTTGTTCTACCTGCTTTCTGGGCTGAGATGGGGAACCGCTGAATTTTGGAGTCGCCCGGTGACAAAATGTTCCAAAGACACCCCATGCACAACTCCACCGGGGAAGGTGCCAGACAGGAGTTCTCCTGGTAGTTTTTACACGACCTTGGTAGGCATTTGAAAGGCACCACAAAAGTTGTTCTACCTGCTTTCTGGGCTGAGATGGGGAATCGCTGAATTTTGGACTCGGCCGGTGACAAAATGTTCCAAACACACCCCATGCACAACTCCACTAGCGAAGGTGCCAGGGACGAGCTCTGTTGGTAGTTTTTACATTGCTCCGGTAGGCATCAAAAGGATACCACAAAAGTTGTTCTACCTGCTTTCTGGGCTGAGATGGGGAACCGCTGAATTTTGGAGTCGGCCGGTGACAAAATGTTCCAAACACACCCCATGCACAACTCCACTAGCGAAGGTGCCAGACAGGAGTTCTCTTGGTAGTTTTTACACTACCTTGGTAGGCATTTGAAAGGCACCACAAAAGTTGTTCTACCTGCTTTCTGGGCTGAGATGGGGAACCGCTGAATTTTTGGACTCGGCTGGTGACAAAATATTCCGAACACAGCCCATGCACAACTCCACCGGGGAAGGTGCCAGACAGGAGTTCTCCTGTAGGTTTTACATTGCTCCGGTAGGCAGCTGAAAGACACCACAAAAGTTGTTCTACCTGCTTTCTGGGCTGAGATGGGGAACCGCTGAATTTTGGACTCGGCCGGTGACAAAATGTTCCAAACACACCCCATGCACAACTCCACCGGGGAAGGTGCCAGACAGGAGTTCTCTTAATAGTTTTTACACTACCTTGGTAGGCAGCTAAAAGGCACCACAAAAGTTGTTCTACCTGCTTTCTGGGCTGAGATGGGGAACCGCTGAATTTTGGAGTCGGCCGGTGACAAAATGTTCCAAACACACCCCATGCACAACTCCACTAGCGAAGGTGCCAGGGACGAGCTCTGTTGGTAGTTTTTACATTGCTCCGGTAGGCATCAAAAGGACACCACAAAAGTTGTTCTACCTGCTTTCTGGGCTGAGATGGGGAATCGCTGAATTTTGGACTCGGCCGGTGACAAAATGTTCCAAACACACCCCCTGCACAACTCCACCGGGGAAGGTGCCAGGCAGGAGTTCTCTTGGTAGTTTTTACACTACCTTGGTAGGCATTTGAAAGGCACCACAAAAGTTGTTCTACCTGCTTTCTGGGCTGAGATGGGGAACCGCTGAATTTTGGAGTCGGCTGGTGACAAAATGTTCCAAACACACCCCATGCACAACTCCACCGGGGAAGGTGCCAGACAGGAGTTCTCCTGGTAGTTTTTACATTGCTCCGGTAGGCATCTGAAAGACACCACAAAAGTTGTTCTACCTGCTTTCTGGGCTGAGATGGGGAACCGCTGAATTTTGGACTCGGCCAGTGACAAAATGTTCCAAACACACCCCATGCACAACTCCACCGGGGAAGGTGCCAGACAGGAGTTCTCTTAGTAGTTTTTACACTACCTTGGTAGGCACCTGAAAGGCACCACAAAAGTTGTTCTACCTGCTTTCTGGGCTGAGATGGGGAACCGCTGAATTTTGGACTCGGCCGGTGACAAAATGTTCCAAACACACCCCATGCACAACTCCACCGGGGAAGGTGCCAGGCAGGAGTTCTCTTGGTAGTTTTTACACTACCTTGGTAGGCATTTGAAAGGCACCACAAAAGTTGTTCTACCTGCTTTCTGGGCTGAGATGGGGAACCGCTGAATTTTGGACTCGGCCAGAGACAAAATGTTCCAAACACACCCCCTGCACAACTCCACCGGGGAAGGTGCCAGACAGGAGTTCTCCTGGTAGTTTTTACATTGCTCCGGTAGGCATCTGAAAGACACCACAAAAGTTGTTCTACCTGCTTTCTGGGCTGAGATGGGGAACCGCTGAATTTTGGACTCGGCCGGTGACAAAATGTTCCAAAGACACCCCCTGCAAAACTCCACCGGGGAAGGTGCCAGACAAGCGTTCTCTTGATAGTTTTTACACTACCTTGGTAGGCATCTAAAAGACACCACAAAAGTTGTTCTACCTGCTTTCTGGGCTGAGATGGGGAACAGCTGAATTTTGGACTCGGCCGGTGACAAAATGTTCCAAAGACACCCCCTGCACAACTATACCGGGGAAGGTGCCAGACAGGAGTTCTCCTGGTAGTTTTTACATTGCTCCGGTAGGCAGCTGAAAGACACCACAAAAGATGTTCTACCTGCTTTCTGGGCTGAGATGGGGAACCGCTGAATTTTGGACTCGGCCGGTGACAAAATGTTCCAAACACACCCCCTGCACAACTCCACCGGGGAAGGTGCCAGACAGGAGTTCTCCTGGTAGTTTTTACACTACCTTGGTAGGCATCTGAAAGACACCACAAAAGTTGTTCTACCTGCTTTCTGGGCTGAGATGGGGAACCGCTGAATTTTGGACTCGGCCGGTGACAAAATGTTCCAAACACACCCCCTGCACAACTCCACCGGGGAAGGTGCCAGACAGGAGTTCTCTTAGTAGTTTTTACACTACCTTGGTAGGCAGCTGAAAGGCACCACAAAAGTTGTTCTACCTGCTTTCTGGGCTGAGATGGGGAACCGCTGAATTTTGGACTCGGCCGGTGACAAAATGTTCCAAACACACCCCATGCACAACTCCACCGGGGAAGGTGCCAGACAGGAGTTCTCTTAATAGTTTTTACACTACCTTGGTAGGCAGCTAAAAGGCACCACAAAAGTTGTTCTACCTGCTTTCTGGGCTGAGATGGGGAACCGCTGAATTTTGGAGTCGGCCGGTGACAAAATGTTCCAAACACACCCCATGCACAACTCCACTAGCGAAGGTGCCAGGGACGAGCTCTGTTGGTAGTTTTTACATTGCTCCGGTAGGCATCAAAAGGACACCACAAAAGTTGTTCTACCTGCTTTCTGGGCTGAGATGGGGAATCGCTGAATTTTGGACTCGGCCGGTGACAAAATGTTCCAAAGACACCCCATGCACAACTCCACCGGGGAAGGTGCCAGGCAGGAGTTCTCTTGGTAGTTTTTACACTACCTTGGTAGGCATTTGAAAGGCACCACAAAAGTTGTTCTACCTGCTTTCTGGGCTGAGATGGGGAACCGCTGAATTTTGGACTCGGCTGGTGACAAAATGTTCCAAACACACCCCATGCACAACTCCACCGGGGAAGGTGCCAGACAGGAGTTCTCCTGGTAGTTTTTACATTGCTCCGGTAGGCATCTGAAAGACACCACAAAAGTTGTTCTACCTGCTTTCTGGGCTGAGATGGGGAACCGCTGAATTTTGGACTCGGCCAGTGACAAAATGTTCCAAAGACACCCCATGCACAACTCCACCGGGGAAGGTGCCAGACAGGAGTTCTCTTAGTAGTTTTTACACTACCTTGGTAGGCACCTGAAAGGCACCACAAAAGTTGTTCTACCTGCTTTCTGGGCTGAGATGGGGAACCGCTGAATTTTGGACTCGGTCGGTGACAAAATGTTCCAAACACACCCCCTGCACAACTCCACCGGGGAAGGTGCCAGACAGGAGTTCTCTTAGTAGTTTTTACACTACCTTGGTAGGCAGCTGAAAGGCACCACAAAAGTTGTTCTACCTGCTTTCTGGGCTGAGATGGGGAACCGCTGAATTTTGGACTCGGCCGGTGACAAAATGTTCCAAACACACCCCATGCACAACTCCACCGGGGAAGGTGCCAGGCAGGAGTTCTCTTGGTAGTTTTTACACTACCTTGGTAGGCATTTGAAAGGCACCACAAAAGTTGTTCTACCTGCTTTCTGGGCTGAGATGGGGAACCGCTGAATTTTTGGGCTCGGCCGGTGACAAAATATTCCGAACACACCCCATGCACAACTCCACCGGGGAAGGTGCCAGACAGGAGTTCTCCTGTAGTTTTTACATTGCTCCGGTAGGCAGCTGAAAGACACCACAAAAGTTGTTCTACCTGCTTTCTGGGCTGAGATGGGGAAACGCTGAATTTTGGACTCGGCCGGTGACAAAATGTTCTAAACACACCCCATGCACAACTCCACCGGGGAAGGTGCCAGACAGGAGTTCTCTTAATAGTTTTTACACTACCTTGGTAGGCAGCTAAAAGGCACCACAAAAGTTGTTCTACCTGCTTTCTGGGCTGAGATGGGGAACCGCTGAATTTTGGACTCGGCCGGTGACAAAATGTTCCAAACACACCCCATGCACAACTCCACTAGCGAAGGTGCCAGGGACGAGCTCTGTTGGTAGTTTTTACATTGCTCCGGTAGGCATCAAAAGGACACCACAAAAGTTGTTCTACCTGCTTTCTGGGCTGAGATGGGGAATCGCTGAATTTTGGACTCGGCCGGTGACAAAATGTTCCAAAGACACCCCATGCACAACTCCACCGGGGAAGGTGCCAGGCAGGAGTTCTCTTGGTAGTTTTTACACTACCTTGGTAGGCATTTGAAAGGCACCACAAAAGTTGTTCTACCTGCTTTCTGGGCTGAGATAGGGAACCGCTGAATTTTGGACTCGGCTGGTGACAAAATGTTCCAAACACACCCCCTGCACAACTCCACCGGGGAAGGTGCCAGACAGGAGTTCTCCTGGTAGTTTTTACATTGCTCCGGTAGGCATCTGAAAGACACCACAAAAGTTGTTCTACCTGCTTTCTGGGCTGAGATGGGGAACCGCTGAATTTTGGACTCGGCCAGTGACAAAATGTTCCAAAGACACCCCATGCACAACTCCACCGGGGAAGGTGCCAGACAGGAGTTCTCTTAGTAGTTTTTACACTACCTTGGTAGGCACCTGAAAGGCACCACAAAAGTTGTTCTACCTGCTTTCTGGGCTGAGATGGGGAAACGCTGAATTTTGGACTCGGCTGGTGACAAAATGTTCCAAACACACCCCCTGCACAACTCCACCGGGGAAGGTGCCAGGCAGGAGTTCTCCTGGTAGTTTTTACATTGCTCCGGTAGGCATCTGAAAGACACCACAAAAGTTGTTCTACCTGCTTTCTGGGCTGAGATGGGGAACAGCTGAATTTTGGAGTCGGCTGGTGACAAAATGTTCCAAACACACCCCATGCACAACTCCACCGGGGAAGGTGCCAGGCAGGAGTTCTCCTGGTAGTTTTTACATTGCTCTGGTAGGCATCTGAAAGACACCACAAAAGTTGTTCTACCTGCTTTCTGGGCTGAGATGGGGAACCCCTGAATTTTGGAGTCGGCTGGTGACAAAATGTTCCAAAGACACCCCCTGCACAACTCCACCGGGGAAGGTGCCAGACAAGAGTTCTCTTGGTAGTTTTTACACTACCTTGGTAGGCATCTGAAAGACACCACAAAAGTTGTTCTACCTGCTTTCTGGGCTGAGATGGGGAACCGCTGAATTTTGGACTCGGCCGGTGACAAAATGTTCCAAACACACCCCATGCACAACTCCACCGGGGAAGGTGCCAGACAGGAGTTCTCTTAGTAGTTTTTACACTACCTTGGTAGGCATCTGAAAGACACCACAAAAGTTGTTCTACCTGCTTTCTGGGCTGAGATGGGGAAACGCTGAATTTTGGACTCGGCTGGTGACAAAATGTTCCAAACACACCCCCTGCACAACTCCACCGGGGAAGGTGCCAGACGGGAGTTCTCCTGGTAGTTTTTACATTGCTCCGGTAGGCATCTGAAAGACACCACAAAAGTTGTTCTACCTGCTTTCTGGGCTGAGATGGGGAACCGCTGAATTTTGGACTCGGCCGGTGACAAAATGTTCCAAACACACCCCCTGCACAACTCCACCGGGGAAGGTGCCAGACAGGAGTTCTCTTAGTAGTTTTTACACTACCTTGGTAGGCATCTGAAAGACACCAAAAAAGTTGTTCTACCTGCTTTCTGGGCTGAGATGGGGAACCGCTGAATTTTGGACTCGGCTGGTGACAAAATGTTCCAAACACACCCCATGCACAACTCCACCGGGGAAGGTGCCAGACGGGAGTTCTCCTGGTAGTTTTTACATTGCTCCGGTAGGCATCTGAAAGACACCACAAAAGTTGTTCTATCTGCTTTCTGGGCTGAGATGGGGAATCGCTGAATTTTGGACTCGGCCGGTGAAAAAATGTTCCAAAGACACCCCATGCACAACTCCACCGGGGAAGGTGCCAGACAGGAGTTCTCTTAGTAGTTTTTACACTACCTTGGTAGGCATTTGAAAGGCACCACAAAAGTTGTTCTACCTGCTTTCTGGGCTGAGATGGGGAACCGCTGAATTTTGGAGTCGCCCGGTGACAAAATGTTCCAAAGACACCCCATGCACAACTCCACCGGGGAAGGTGCCAGGCAGGAGTTCTCTTGGTAGTTTTTACACTACCTTGGTAGGCATTTGAAAGGCACCACAAAAGTTGTTCTACCTGCTTTCTGGGCTGAGATGGGGAACCGCTGAATTTTGGACTCGGCCAGAGACAAAATGTTCCAAACACACCCCCTGCACAACTCCACCGGGGAAGGTGCCAGACAAGAGTTCTCTTGAGAGTTTTTACACTACCTTGGTAGGCATTTGAAAGGCACCACAAAAGTTGTTCTACCTGCTTTCTGGGCTGAGATGGGGAACCGCTGAATTTTGGACTCGGCCGGTGACAAAATGTTCCAAACACACCCCATGCACAACTCCACCGGGGAAGGTGCCAGACAGGAGTTCTCCTGGTAGTTTTTACACTACCTTGGTAGGCAGCTGAAAGGCACCACAAAAGTTGTTCTACCTGCTTTCTGGGCTGAGATGGGGAACCGCTGAATTTTGGAGTCGGCTGGTGACAAAATGTTCCAAACACACCCCATGCACAACTCCACCGGGGAAGGTGCCAGGCAGGAGTTCTCCTGGTAGTTTTTACATTGCTCCGGTAGGCATCTGAAAGACACCAAAAAAGTTGTTCTACCTGCTTTCTGGGCTGAGATGGGGAACAGCTGAATTTTGGAGTCGGCTGGTGACAAAATGTTCCAAACACACCCCATGCACAACTCCACCGGGGAAGGTGCCAGGCAGGAGTTCTCCTGGTAGTTTTTACATTGCTCTGGTAGGCATCTGAAAGACACCACAAAAGTTGTTCTACCTGCTTTCTGGGCTGAGATGGGGAAACGCTGAATTTTGGAGTCGGCTGGTGACAAAATGTTCCAAAGACACCCCCTGCACAACTCCACCGGGGAAGGTGCCAGACAAGAGTTCTCTTGAGAGTTTTTACACTACCTTGGTAGGCATCTGAAAGACACCACAAAAGTTGTTCTACCTGCTTTCTGGGCTGAGATGGGGAACCGCTGAATTTTGGACTCGGCCGGTGACAAAATGTTCCAAACACACCCCATGCACAACTCCACCGGGGAAGGTGCCAGACAGGAGTTCTCTTAGTAGTTTTTACACTACCTTGGTAGGCATCTGAAAGACACCACAAAAGTTGTTCTACCTGCTTTCTGGGCTGAGATGGGGAAACGCTGAATTTTGGACTCGGCTGGTGACAAAATGTTCCAAACACACCCCCTGCACAACTCCACCGGGGAAGGTGCCAGACGGGAGTTCTCCTGGTAGTTTTTACATTGCTCCGGTAGGCATCTGAAAGACACCACAAAAGTTGTTCTACCTGCTTTCTGGGCTGAGATGGGGAACCGCTGAATTTTGGACTCGGCCGGTGACAAAATGTTCCAAACACACCCCCTGCACAACTCCACCGGGGAAGGTGCCAGACAGGAGTTCTCCTGGTAGTTTTTACACTACCTTGGTAGGCATCTGAAAGACACCAAAAAAGTTGTTCTACCTGCTTTCTGGGCTGAGATGGGGAACCGCTGAATTTTGGACTCGGCTGGTGACAAAATGTTCCAAACACACCCCATGCACAACTCCACCGGGGAAGGTGCCAGACGGGAGTTCTCCTGGTAGTTTTTACATTGCTCCGGTAGGCATCTGAAAGACACCACAAAAGTTGTTCTATCTGCTTTCTGGGCTGAGATGGGGAATCGCTGAATTTTGGACTCGGCCGGTGACAAAATGTTCCAAAGACACCCCCTGCACAACTCCACCGGGGAAGGTGCCAGGCAGGAGTTCTCCTGGTAGTTTTTACACTACCTTGGTAGGCATTTGAAAGGCACCACAAAAGTTGTTCTACCTGCTTTCTGGGCTGAGATGGGGAATCGCTGAATTTTGGAGTCGCCCGGTGACAAAATGTTCCAAAGACACCCCATGCACAACTCCACCGGGGAAGGTGCCAGGCAGGAGTTCTCTTGGTAGTTTTTACACTACCTTGGTAGGCATTTGAAAGGCACCACAAAAGTTGTTCTACCTGCTTTCTGGGCTGAGATGGGGAACCGCTGAATTTTGGACTCGGCCAGAGACAAAATGTTCCAAACACACCCCCTGCACAACTCCACCGGGGAAGGTGCCAGACAAGAGTTCTCTTGAGAGTTTTTACACTACCTTGGTAGGCATTTGAAAGGCACCACAAAAGTTGTTCTACCTGCTTTCTGGGCTGAGATGGGGAACCGCTGAATTTTGGAGTCGGCCGGTGACAAAATGTTCCAAACACACCCCATGCACAACTCCACTAGCGAAGGTGCCAGACAGGAGTTCTCCTGGTAGTTTTTACACTACCTTGGTAGGCACCTGAAAGGCACCACAAAAGTTGTTCTACCTGCTTTCTGGGCTGAGATGGGGAACCGCTGAATTTTGGAGTCGGCCGGTGACAAAATGTTCCAAAGACACCCCATGCACAACTCCACCGGGGAAGGTGCCAGACAGGAGTTCTCTTGGTAGTTTTTACACTACCTTGGTAGGCATTTGAAAGGCACCACAAAAGTTGTTCTACCTGCTTTCTGGGCTGAGATGGGGAACCGCTGAATTTTGGACTCGGCCAGAGACAAAATGTTCCAAACACACCCCCTGCACAACTCCACCGGGGAAGGTGCCAGACAGGAGTTCTCCTGGTAGTTTTTACATTGCTCCGGTAGGCATCTGAAAGACACCACAAAAGTTGTTCTACCTGCTTTCTGGGCTGAGATGGGGAACCGCTGAATTTTGGAGTCGGCCGGTGACAAAATGTTCCAAACACACCCCATGCACAACTCCACTAGCGAAGGTGCCAGACAGGAGTTCTCCTGGTAGTTTTTACACTACCTTGGTAGGCACCTGAAAGGCACCACAAAAGTTGTTCTACCTGCTTTCTGGGCTGAGATGGGGAACCGCTGAATTTTGGACTCGGCCGGTGACAAAATGTTCCAAACACACCCCATGCACAACTCCACCGGGGAAGGTGCCAGGCAGGAGTTCTCTTGGTAGTTTTTACACTACCTTGGTAGGCATTTGAAAGGCACCACAAAAGTTGTTCTACCTGCTTTCTGGGCTGAGATGGGGAACCGCTGAATTTTTGGACTCGGCTGGTGACAAAATATTCCGAACACAGCCCATGCACAACTCCACCGGGGAAGGTGCCAGACAGGAGTTCTCCTGTAGTTTTTACATTGCTCCGGTAGGCAGCTGAAAGACACCACAAAAGTTGTTCTACCTGCTTTCTGGGCTGAGATGGGGAACCGCTGAATTTTGGACTCGGCCGGTGACAAAATGTTCCAAACACACCCCATGCACAACTCCACCGGGGAAGGTGCCAGACAGGAGTTCTCTTAATAGTTTTTACACTACCTTGGTAGGCAGCTAAAAGGCACCACAAAAGTTGTTCTACCTGCTTTCTGGGCTGAGATGGGGAACCGCTGAATTTTGGAGTCGGCCGGTGACAAAATGTTCCAAACACACCCCATGCACAACTCCACTAGCGAAGGTGCCAGGGACGAGCTCTGTTGGTAGTTTTTACATTGCTCCGGTAGGCATCAAAAGGACACCACAAAAGTTGTTCTACCTGCTTTCTGGGCTGAGATGGGGAATCGCTGAATTTTGGACTCGGCCGGTGACAAAATGTTCCAAAGACACCCCATGCACAACTCCACCGGGGAAGGTGCCAGGCAGGAGTTCTCTTGGTAGTTTTTACACTACCTTGGTAGGCATTTGAAAGGCACCACAAAAGTTGTTCTACCTGCTTTCTGGGCTGAGATGGGGAACCGCTGAATTTTGGAGTCGGCTGGTGACAAAATGTTCCAAACACACCCCCTGCACAACTCCACCGGGGAAGGTGCCAGACAGGAGTTCTCCTGGTAGTTTTTACATTGCTCCGGTAGGCATCTGAAAGACACCACAAAAGTTGTTCTACCTGCTTTCTGGGCTGAGATGGGGAACCGCTGAATTTTGGACTCGGCTGGTGACAAAATGTTCCAAAGACACCCCATGCACAACTCCACCGGGGAAGGTGCCAGACAGGAGTTCTCTTAGTAGTTTTTACACTACCTTGGTAGGCAGCTGAAAGGCACCACAAAAGTTGTTCTACCTGCTTTCTGGGCTGAGATGGGGAACCGCTGAATTTTGGAGTCGCCCGGTGACAAAATGTTCCAAAGACACCCCATGCACAACTCCACCGGGGAAGGTGCCAGACAGGAGTTCTCCTGGTAGTTTTTACACGACCTTGGTAGGCACCTGAAAGGCACCACAAAAGTTGTTCTACCTGCTTTCTGGGCTGAGATGGGGAATCGCTGAATTTTGGACTCGGCCGGTGACAAAATGTTCCAAACACACCCCATGCACAACTCCACCGGGGAAGGTGCCAGACAGGAGTTCTCCTGGTAGGTTTTACATTGCTCCGGTAGGCATCTGAAAGACACCACAAAAGTTGTTCTACCTGCTTTCTGGGCTGAGATGGGGAACCGCTGAATTTTGGACTCGGCCGGTGACAAAATGTTCCAAAGACACCCCCTGCAAAACTCCACCGGGGAAGGTGCCAGACAAGCGTTCTCTTGATAGTTTTTACACTACCTTGGTAGGCATCTAAAAGACACCACAAAAGTTGTTCTACCTGCTTTCTGGGCTGAGATGGGGAACAGCTGAATTTTGGACTCGGCTGGTGACAAAATGTTCCAAAGACACCCCCTGCACAACTATACCGGGGAAGGTGCCAGACAGGAGTTCTCCTGGTAGTTTTTACATTGCTCCGGTAGGCAGCTGAAAGACACCACAAAAGATGTTCTACCTGCTTTCTGGGCTGAGATGGGGAACCGCTGAATTTTGGACTCGGCTGGTGACAAAATGTTCCAAACACACCCCCTGCACAACTCCACCGGGGAAGGTGCCAGACAGGAGTTCTCCTGGTAGTTTTTACACTACCTTGGTAGGCATCTGAAAGACACCACAAAAGTTGTTCTACCTGCTTTCTGGGCTGAGATGGGGAACCGCTGAATTTTGGACTCGGCCGGTGACAAAATGTTCCAAACACACCCCCTGCACAACTCCACCGGGGAAGGTGCCAGACAGGAGTTCTCTTAGTAGTTTTTACACTACCTTGGTAGGCAGCTGAAAGGCACCACAAAAGTTGTTCTACCTGCTTTCTGGGCTGAGATGGGGAACCGCTGAATTTTGGACTCGGCCGGTGACAAAATGTTCCAAACACACCCCATGCACAACTCCACCGGGGAAGGTGCCAGACAGGAGTTCTCTTAATAGTTTTTACACTACCTTGGTAGGCATCAAAAGGACACCACAAAAGTTGTTCTACCTGCTTTCTGGGCTGAGATGGGGAATCGCTGAATTTTGGACTCGGCCGGTGACAAAATGTTCCAAACACACCCCATGCACAACTCCACCGGGGAAGGTGCCAGGCAGGAGTTCTCTTGGTAGTTTTTACACTACCTTGGTAGGCATTTGAAAGGCACCACAAAAGTTGTTCTACCTGCTTTCTGGGCTGAGATGGGGAACCGCTGAATTTTGGACTCGGCTGGTGACAAAATGTTCCAAACACACCCCATGCACAACTCCACCGGGGAAGGTGCCAGACAGGAGTTCTCCTGGTAGTTTTTACATTGCTCCGGTAGGCATCTGAAAGACACCACAAAAGTTGTTCTACCTGCTTTCTGGGCTGAGATGGGGAACCGCTGAATTTTGGACTCGGCCAGTGACAAAATGTTCCAAAGACACCCCATGCACAACTCCACCGGGGAAGGTGCCAGACAGGAGTTCTCTTAGTAGTTTTTACACTACCTTGGTAGGCACCTGAAAGGCACCACAAAAGTTGTTCTACCTGCTTTCTGGGCTGAGATGGGGAACCGCTGAATTTTGGACTCGGCCGGTGACAAAATGTTCCAAACACACCCCATGCACAACTCCACCGGGGAAGGTGCCAGGCAGGAGTTCTCTTGGTAGTTTTTACACTACCTTGGTAGGCATTTGAAAGGCACCACAAAAGTTGTTCTACCTGCTTTCTGGGCTGAGATGGGGAACCGCTGAATTTTGGACTCGGCCAGAGACAAAATGTTCCAAACACACCCCCTGCACAACTCCACCGGGGAAGGTGCCAGACAGGAGTTCTCCTGGTAGTTTTTACATTGCTCCGGTAGGCATCTGAAAGACACCACAAAAGTTGTTCTACCTGCTTTCTGGGCTGAGATGGGGAACCGCTGAATTTTGGACTCGGCCGGTGACAAAATGTTCCAAACACACCCCCTGCAAAACTCCACCGGGGAAGGTGCCAGACAAGCGTTCTCCTGATAGTTTTTACACTACCTTGGTAGGCATCTAAAAGACACCACAAAAGTTGTTCTACCTGCTTTCTGGGCTGAGATGGGGAACAGCTGAATTTTGGACTCGGCCGGTGACAAAATGTTCCAAAGACACCCCCTGCACAACTATACCGGGGAAGGTGCCAGACAGGAGTTCTCCTGGTAGTTTTTACATTGCTCCGGTAGGCAGCTGAAAGACACCACAAAAGATGTTCTACCTGCTTTCTGGGCTGAGATGGGGAACCGCTGAATTTTGGACTCGGCCGGTGACAAAATGTTCCAAACACACCCCCTGCACAACTCCACCGGGGAAGGTGCCAGACAGGAGTTCTCCTGGTAGTTTTTACACTACCTTGGTAGGCATCTGAAAGACACCACAAAAGTTGTTCTACCTGCTTTCTGGGCTGAGATGGGGAACCGCTGAATTTTGGACTCGGCCGGTGACAAAATGTTCCAAACACACCCCCTGCACAACTCCACCGGGGAAGGTGCCAGACAGGAGTTCTCTTAGTAGTTTTTACACTACCTTGGTAGGCAGCTGAAAGGCACCACAAAAGTTGTTCTACCTGCTTTCTGGGCTGAGATGGGGAACCGCTGAATTTTGGACTCGGCCGGTGACAAAATGTTCCAAACACACCCCATGCACAACTCCACCGGGGAAGGTGCCAGGCAGGAGTTCTCTTGGTAGTTTTTACACTACCTTGGTAGGCATTTGAAAGGCACCACAAAAGTTGTTCTACCTGCTTTCTGGGCTGAGATGGGGAACCGCTGAATTTTTGGGCTCGGCCGGTGACAAAATATTCCGAACACACCCCATGCACAACTCCACCGGGGAAGGTGCCAGACAGGAGTTCTCCTGTAGTTTTTACATTGCTCCGGTAGGCAGCTGAAAGACACCACAAAAGTTGTTCTACCTGCTTTCTGGGCTGAGATGGGGAACCGCTGAATTTTGGAGTCGGCCGGTGACAAAATGTTCCAAACACACCCCCTGCACAACTCCACCGGGGAAGGTGCCAGACAGGAGTTCTCTTAATAGTTTTTACACTACCTTGGTAGGCAGCTAAAAGGCACCACAAAAGTTGTTCTACCTGCTTTCTGGGCTGAGATGGGGAACCGCTGAATTTTGGACTCGGCCGGTGACAAAATGTTCCAAACACACCCCATGCACAACTCCACTAGCGAAGGTGCCAGGGACGAGCTCTGTTGGTAGTTTTTACATTGCTCCGGTAGGCATCAAAAGGACACCACAAAAGTTGTTCTACCTGCTTTCTGGGCTGAGATGGGGAATCGCTGAATTTTGGACTCGGCCGGTGACAAAATGTTCCAAAGACACCCCATGCACAACTCCACCGGGGAAGGTGCCAGGCAGGAGTTCTCTTGGTAGTTTTTACACTACCTTGGTAGGCATTTGAAAGGCACCACAAAAGTTGTTCTACCTGCTTTCTGGGCTGAGATAGGGAACCGCTGAATTTTGGACTCGGCTGGTGACAAAATGTTCCAAACACACCCCCTGCACAACTCCACCGGGGAAGGTGCCAGACAGGAGTTCTCCTGGTAGTTTTTACATTGCTCCGGTAGGCATCTGAAAGACACCACAAAAGTTGTTCTACCTGCTTTCTGGGCTGAGATGGGGAACCGCTGAATTTTGGACTCGGCCAGTGACAAAATGTTCCAAAGACACCCCATGCACAACTCCACCGGGGAAGGTGCCAGACAGGAGTTCTCTTAGTAGTTTTTACACTACCTTGGTAGGCACCTGAAAGGCACCACAAAAGTTGTTCTACCTGCTTTCTGGGCTGAGATGGGGAAACGCTGAATTTTGGACTCGGCTGGTGACAAAATGTTCCAAACACACCCCCTGCACAACTCCACCGGGGAAGGTGCCAGGCAGGAGTTCTCCTGGTAGTTTTTACATTGCTCCGGTAGGCATCTGAAAGACACCACAAAAGTTGTTCTACCTGCTTTCTGGGCTGAGATGGGGAACAGCTGAATTTTGGAGTCGGCTGGTGACAAAACGTTCCAAACACACCCCATGCACAACTCCACCGGGGAAGGTGCCAGACAGGAGTTCTCCTGGTAGTTTTTACATTGCTCTGGTAGGCATCTGAAAGACACCACAAAAGTTGTTCTACCTGCTTTCTGGGCTGAGATGGGGAACCCCTGTATTTTGGAGTCGGCTGGTGACAAAATGTTCCAAAGACACCCCCTGCACAACTCCACCGGGGAAGGTGCCAGACAAGAGTTCTCTTGAGAGTTTTTACACTACCTTGGTAGGCATCTGAAAGACACCACAAAAGTTGTTCTACCTGCTTTCTGGGCTGAGATGGGGAACCGCTGAATTTTGGACTCGGCCGGTGACAAAATGTTCCAAACACACCCCATGCACAACTCCACCGGGGAAGGTGCCAGACAGGAGTTCTCTTAGTAGTTTTTACACTACCTTGGTAGGCATCTGAAAGACACCACAAAAGTTGTTCTACCTGCTTTCTGGGCTGAGATGGGGAACCGCTGAATTTTGGACTCGGCTGGTGACAAAATGTTCCAAACACACCCCCTGCACAACTCCACCGGGGAAGGTGCCAGACGGGAGTTCTCCTGGTAGTTTTTACATTGCTCCGGTAGGCATCTGAAAGACACCACAAAAGTTGTTCTACCTGCTTTCTGGGCTGAGATGGGGAACCGCTGAATTTTGGACTCGGCCGGTGACAAAATGTTCCAAAGACACCCCATGCACAACTCCACCGGGGAAGGTGCCAGACAGGAGTTCTCTTAGTAGTTTTTACACTACCTTGGTAGGCATCTGAAAGACACCACAAAAGTTGTTCTACCTGCTTTCTGGGCTGAGATGGGGAACCGCTGAATTTTGGAGTCGCCCGGTGACAAAATGTTCCAAAGACACCCCATGCACAACTCCACCGGGGAAGGTGCCAGGCAGGAGTTCTCTTGGTAGTTTTTACACTACCTTGGTAGGCATTTGAAAGGCACCACAAAAGTTGTTCTACCTGCTTTCTGGGCTGAGATGGGGAACCGCTGAATTTTGGACTCGGCCAGAGACAAAATGTTCCAAACACACCCCCTGCACAACTCCACCGGGGAAGGTGCCAGACAAGAGTTCTCTTGAGAGTTTTTACACTACCTTGGTAGGCATTTGAAAGGCACCACAAAAGTTGTTCTACCTGCTTTCTGGGCTGAGATGGGGAACCGCTGAATTTTGGAGTCGGCCGGTGACAAAATGTTCCAAACACACCCCATGCACAACTCCACTAGCGAAGGTGCCAGACAGGAGTTCTCCTGGTAGTTTTTACACTACCTTGGTAGGCAGCTGAAAGGCACCACAAAAGTTGTTCTACCTGCTTTCTGGGCTGAGATGGGGAACCGCTGAATTTTGGAGTCGGCTGGTGACAAAATGTTCCAAACACACCCCATGCACAACTCCACCGGGGAAGGTGCCAGGCAGGAGTTCTCCTGGTAGTTTTTACATTGCTCCGGTAGGCATCTGAAAGACACCACAAAAGTTGTTCTACCTGCTTTCTGGGCTGAGATGGGGAACAGCTGAATTTTGGAGTCGGCTGGTGACAAAATGTTCCAAACACACCCCATGCACAACTCCACCGGGGAAGGTGCCAGGCAGGAGTTCTCCTGGTAGTTTTTACATTGCTCTGGTAGGCATCTGAAAGACACCACAAAAGTTGTTCTACCTGCTTTCTGGGCTGAGATGGGGAACCCCTGAATTTTGGATTTGGCTGGTGACAAAATGTTCCAAAGACACCCCCTGCACAACTCCACCGGGGAAGGTGCCAGACAAGAGTTCTCTTGAGAGTTTTTACACTACCTTGGTAGGCATCTGAAAGACACCACAAAAGTTGTTCTACCTGCTTTCTGGGCTGAGATGGGGAACCGCTGAATTTTGGACTCGGCCGGTGACAAAATGTTCCAAACACACCCCATGCACAACTCCACCGAAGAAGGTGCCAGACAGGAGTTCTCTTAGTAGTTTTTACACTACCTTGGTAGGCATCTGAAAGACACCACAAAAGTTGTTCTACCTGCTTTCTGGGCTGAGATGGGGAAACGCTGAATTTTGGACTCGGCCGGTGACAAAATGTTCCAAACACACCCCCTGCACAACTCCACCGGGGAAGGTGCCAGACGGGAGTTCTCCTGGTAGTTTTTACATTGCTCCGGTAGGCATCTGAAAGACACCACAAAAGTTGTTCTACCTGCTTTCTGGGCTGAGATGGGGAACCGCTGAATTTTGGACTCGGCCGGTGACAAAATGTTCCAAACACACCCCCTGCACAACTCCACCGGGGAAGGTGCCAGACAGGAGTTCTCTTAGTAGTTTTTACACTACCTTGGTAGGCATCTGAAAGACACCAAAAAAGTTGTTCTACCTGCTTTCTGGGCTGAGATGGGGAACCGCTGAATTTTGGACTCGGCTGGTGACAAAATGTTCCAAACACACCCCATGCACAACTCCACCGGGGAAGGTGCCAGACGGGAGTTCTCCTGGTAGTTTTTACATTGCTCCGGTAGTCATCTGAAAGACACCACAAAAGTTGTTCTATCTGCTTTCTGGGCTGAGATGGGGAATCGCTGAATTTTGGACTCGGCCGGTGAAAAAATGTTCCAAAGACACCCCATGCACAACTCCACCGGGGAAGGTGCCAGGCAGGAGTTCTCTTAGTAGTTTTTACACTACCTTGGTAGGCATTTGAAAGGCACCACAAAAGTTGTTCTACCTGCTTTCTGGGCTGAGATGGGGAACCGCTGAATTTTGGAGTCGCCCGGTGACAAAATGTTCCAAAGACACCCCATGCACAACTCCACCGGGGAAGGTGCCAGGCAGGAGTTCTCTTGGTAGTTTTTACACTACCTTGGTAGGCATTTGAAAGGCACCACAAAAGTTGTTCTACCTGCTTTCTGGGCTGAGATGGGGAACCGCTGAATTTTGGACTCGGCCAGAGACAAAATGTTCCAAACACACCCCCTGCACAACTCCACCGGGGAAGGTGCCAGACAAGAGTTCTCTTGAGAGTTTTTACACTACCTTGGTAGGCATTTGAAAGGCACCACAAAAGTTGTTCTACCTGCTTTCTGGGCTGAGATGGGGAACCGCTGAATTTTGGACTCGGCCGGTGACAAAATGTTCCAAACACACCCCATGCACAACTCCACTAGCGAAGGTGCCAGACAGGAGTTCTCCTGGTAGTTTTTACACTACCTTGGTAGGCAGCTGAAAGGCACCACAAAAGTTGTTCTACCTGCTTTCTGGGCTGAGATGGGGAACCGCTGAATTTTGGAGTCGGCCGGTGACAAAATGTTCCAAAGACACCCCATGCACAACTCCACCGGGGAAGGTGCCAGGCAGGAGTTCTCTTGGTAGTTTTTACACTACCTTGGTAGGCATTTGAAAGGCACCACAAAAGTTGTTCTACCTGCTTTCTGGGCTGAGATGGGGAACCGCTGAATTTTTGGGCTCGGCTGGTGACAAAATATTCCGAACACACCCCATGCACAACTCCACCGGGGAAGGTGCCAGACAGGAGTTCTCCTGTAGTTTTTACATTGCTCTGGTAGGCAGCTGAAAGACACCACAAAAGTTGTTCTACCTGCTTTCTGGGCTGAGATGGGGAAACGCTGAATTTTGGACTCGGCCGGTGACAAAATGTTCTAAACACACCCCATGCACAACTCCACCGGGGAAGGTGCCAGACAGGAGTTCTCTTAGTAGTTTTTACACTACCTTGGTAGGCAGCTAAAAGGCACCACAAAAGTTGTTCTACCTGCTTTCTGGGCTGAGATGGGGAACCGCTGAATTTTGGACTCGGCCGGTGACAAAATGTTCCAAACACACCCCATGCACAACTCCACTAGCGAAGGTGCCAGGGACGAGCTCTGTTGGTAGTTTTTACATTGCTCCGGTAGGCATCAAAAGGACACCACAAAAGTTGTTCTACCTGCTTTCTGGGCTGAGATGGGGAATCGCTGAATTTTGGACTCGGCCGGTGACAAAATGTTCCAAAGACACCCCATGCACAACTCCACCGGGGAAGGTGCCAGGCAGGAGTTCTCTTGGTAGTTTTTACACTACCTTGGTAGGCATTTGAAAGGCACCACAAAAGTTGTTCTACCTGCTTTCTGGGCTGAGATAGGGAACCGCTGAATTTTGGACTCGGCTGGTGACAAAATGTTCCAAACACACCCCCTGCACAACTCCACCGGGGAAGGTGCCAGACAGGAGTTTTCCTGGTAGTTTTTACATTGCTCCGGTAGGCATCTGAAAGACACCACAAAAGTTGTTCTACCTGCTTTCTGGGCTGAGATGGGGAACCGCTGAATTTTGGACTCGGCCAGTGACAAAATGTTCCAAAGCACCCCATGCACAACTCCACCGGGGAAGGTGCCAGACAGGAGTTCTCTTAGTAGTTTTTACACTACCTTGGTAGGCACCTGAAAGGCACCACAAAAGTTGTTCTACCTGCTTTCTGGGCTGAGATGGGGAAACGCTGAATTTTGGACTCGGCTGGTGACAAAATGTTCCAAACACACCCCCTGCACAACTCCACCGGGGAAGGTGCCAGACAGGAGTTCTCCTGGTAGTTTTTACATTGCTCCGGTAGGCATCTGAAAGACACCACAAAAGTTGTTCTACCTGCTTTCTGGGCTGAGATGGGGAACAGCTGAATTTTGGAGTCGGCTGGTGACAAAATGTTCCAAACACACCCCATGCACAACTCCACCGGGGAAGGTGCCAGGCAGGAGTTCTCCTGGTAGTTTTTACATTGCTCTGGTAGGCATCTGAAAGACACCACAAAAGTTGTTCTACCTGCTTTCTGGGCTGAGATGGGGAACCCCTGAATTTTGGAGTCGGCTGGTGACAAAATGTTCCAAAGACACCCCCTGCACAACTCCACCGGGGAAGGTGCCAGACAAGAGTTCTCTTGAGAGTTTTTACACTACCTTGGTAGGCATCTGAAAGACACCACAAAAGTTGTTCTACCTGCTTTCTGGGCTGAGATGGGGAACAGCTGAATTTTGGAGTCGGCTGGTGACAAAATGTTCCAAACACACCCCATGCACAACTCCACCGGGGAAGGTGCCAGGCAGGAGTTCTCCTGGTAGTTTTTACATTGCTCTGGTAGGCATCTGAAAGACACCACAAAAGTTGTTCTACCTGCTTTCTGGGCTGAGATGGGGAACCCCTGAATTTTGGAGTCGGCTGGTGACAAAATGTTCCAAAGACACCCCCTGCACAACTCCACCGGGGAAGGTGCCAGACAAGAGTTCTCTTGAGAGTTTTTACACTACCTTGGTAGGCATCTGAAAGACACCACAAAAGTTGTTCTACCTGCTTTCTGGGCTGAGATGGGGAACCGCTGAATTTTGGAGTCGGCCGGTGACAAAATGTTCCAAACACACCCCATGCACAACTCCACCGGGGAAGGTGCCAGACAGGAGTTCTCTTAGTAGTTTTTACACTACCTTGGTAGGCATCTGAAAGACACCACAAAAGTTGTTCTACCTGCTTTCTGGGCTGAGATGGGGAAACACTGAATTTTGGACTCGGCTGGTGACAAAATGTTCCAAACACACCCCCTGCACAACTCCACCGGGGAAGGTGCCAGACGGGAGTTCTCCTGGTAGTTTTTACATTGCTCCGGTAGGCATCTGAAAGACACCACAAAAGTTGTTCTACCTGCTTTCTGGGCTGAGATGGGGAACCGCTGAATTTTGGACTCGGCCGGTGACAAAATGTTCCAAACACACCCCCTGCACAACTCCACCGGGGAAGGTGCCAGACAGGAGTTCTCTTAGTAGTTTTTACACTACCTTGGTAGGCATCTGAAAGACACCAAAAAAGTTGTTCTACCTGCTTTCTGGGCTGAGATGGGGAACCGCTGAATTTTGGACTCGGCTGGTGACAAAATGTTCCAAACACACCCCATGCACAACTCCACCGGGGAAGGTGCCAGACGGGAGTTCTCCTGGTAGTTTTTACATTGCTCCGGTAGGCATCTGAAAGACACCACAAAAGTTGTTCTATCTGCTTTCTGGGCTGAGATGGGGAATCGCTGAATTTTGGACTCGGCCGGTGAAAAAATGTTCCAAAGACACCCCATGCACAACTCCACCGGGGAAGGTGCCAGACAGGAGTTCTCTTAGTAGTTTTTACACTACCTTGGTAGGCATCTAAAAGACACCACAAAAGTTGTTCTACCTGCTTTCTGGGCTGAGATGGGGAACCGCTGAATTTTGGACTCGGCCGGTGACAAAATGTTCCAAACACACCCCATGCACAACTCCACTAGCGAAGGTGCCAGACAGGAGTTCTCCTGGTAGTTTTTACACTACCTTGGTAGGCACCTGAAAGGCACCACAAAAGTTGTTCTACCTGCTTTCTGGGCTGAGATGGGGAACCGCTGAATTTTGGACTCGGCCGGTGACAAAATGTTCCAAACACACCCCATGCACAACTCCACCGGGGAAGGTGCCAGGCAGGAGTTCTCTTGGTAGTTTTTACACTACCTTGGTAGGCACCTGAAAGGCACCACAAAAGTTGTTCTACCTGCTTTCTGGGCTGAGATGGGGAACCGCTGAATTTTGGACTCGGCCAGAGACAAAATGTTCCAAACACACCCCCTGCACAACTCCACCGGGGAAGGTGCCAGACAGGAGTTCTCCTGGTAGTTTTTACATTGCTCCGGTAGGCATCTGAAAGACACCACAAAAGTTGTTCTACCTGCTTTCTGGGCTGAGATGGGGAATCGCTGAATTTTGGACTCGGCCGGTGACAAAATGTTCCAAACACACCCCCTGCAAAACTCCACCGGGGAAGGTGCCAGACAAGCGTTCTCTTGATAGTTTTTACACTACCTTGGTAGGCATCTAAAAGACACCACAAAAGTTGTTCTACCTGCTTTCTGGGCTGAGATGGGGAACAGCTGAATTTTGGAGTCGGCCGGTGACAAAATGTTCCAAAGACCCCCCCTGCACAACTATACCGGGGAAGGTGCCAGACAGGAGTTCTCCTGGTAGTTTTTACATTGCTCCGGTAGGCATCTGAAAGACACCACAAAAGTTGTTCTACCTGCTTTCTGGGCTGAGATGGGGAACCGCTGAATTTTGGACTCGGCCGGTGACAAAATGTTCCAAACACACCCCCTGCACAACTCCACCGGGGAAGGTGCCAGACAGGAGTTCTCTTAGTAGTTTTTACACTACCTTGGTAGGCAGCTGAAAGGCACCACAAAAGTTGTTCTACCTGCTTTCTGGGCTGAGATGGGGAACCGCTGAATTTTGGAGTCGGCCGGTGACAAAATGTTCCAAACATACCCCATGCACAACTCCACTAGCGAAGGTGCCAGACAGGAGTTCTCCTGGTAGTTTTTACACTACCTTGGTAGGCACCTGAAAGGCACCACAAAAGTTGTTCTACCTGCTTTCTGGGCTGAGATGGGGAACCGCTGAATTTTGGACTCGGCCGGTGACAAAATGTTCCAAACACACCCCATGCACAACTCCACCGGGGAAGGTGCCAGGCAGGAGTTCTTTTGGTAGTTTTTACACTACCTTGGTAGGCATTTGAAAGGCACCACAAAAGTTGTTCTACCTGCTTTCTGGGCTGAGATGGGGAACCGCTGAATTTTTGGACTCGGCTGGTGACAAAATATTCCGAACACACCCCCTGCACAACTCCACCGGGGAAGGTGCCAGACAGGAGTTCTCTTAGTAGTTTTTACACTACCTTGGTAGGCAGCTGAAAGGCACCACAAAAGTTGTTCTACCTGCTTTCTGGGCTGAGATGGGGAACCGCTGAATTTTGGAGTCGGCCGGTGACAAAATGTTCCAAACACACCCCATGCACAACTCCACTAGCGAAGGTGCCAGGGACGAGCTCTGTTGGTAGTTTTTACATTGCTCCGGTAGGCATCAAAAGGACACCACAAAAGTTGTTCTACCTGCTTTCTGGGCTGAGATGGGGAATCGCTGAATTTTGGACTCGGCCAGTGACAAAATGTTCCAAAGACACCCCATGCACAACTCCACCGGGGAAGGTGCCAGGCAGGAGTTCTCTTGGTAGTTTTTACACTACCTTGGTAGGCATTTGAAAGGCACCACAAAAGTTGTTCTACCTGCTTTCTGGGCTGAGATGGGGAACCGCTGAATTTTGGACTCGGCTGGTGACAAAATGTTCCAAACACACCCCCTGCACAACTCCACCGGGGAAGGTGCCAGACAGGAGTTCTCCTGGTAGTTTTTACATTGCTCCGGTAGGCATCTGAAAGACACCACAAAAGTTGTTCTACCTGCTTTCTGGGCTGAGATGGGGAACCGCTGAATTTTGGACTCGGCCAGTGACAAAATGTTCCAAAGACACCCCATGCACAACTCCACCGGGGAAGGTGCCAGACAGGAGTTCTCTTAGTAGTTTTTACACTACCTTGGTAGGCAGCTGAAAGGCACCACAAAAGTTGTTCTACCTGCTTTCTGGGCTGAGATGGGGAACCGCTGAATTTTGGACTCGGCCGGTGACAAAATGTTCCAAAGACACCCCATGCACAACTCCACCGGGGAAGGTGCCAGACAGGAGTTCTCCTGGTAGTTTTTACACGACCTTGGTAGGCACCTGAAAGGCACCACAAAAGTTGTTCTACCTGCTTTCTGGGCTGAGATGGGGAACCGCTGAATTTTGGACTCGGCCGGTGACAAAATGTTCCAAACACACCCCATGCACAACTCCACCGGGGAAGGTGCCAGACAGGAGTTCTCTTAATAGTTTTTACACTACCTTGGTAGGCAGCTAAAAGGCACCACAAAAGTTGTTCTACCTGCTTTCTGGGCTGAGATGGGGAACCGCTGAATTTTGGACTCGGCCGGTGACAAAATGTTCCAAACACACCCCATGCACAACTCCACTAGCGAAGGTGCCAGACAGGAGTTCTCCTGGTAGTTTTTACACTACCTTGGTAGGCAGCTGAAAGGCACCACAAAAGTTGTTCTACCTGCTTTCTGGGCTGAGATGGGGAACCGCTGAATTTTGGAGTCGCCCGGTGACAAAATGTTCCAAAGACACCCCATGCACAACTCCACCGGGGAAGGTGCCAGGCAGGAGTTCTCTTGGTAGTTTTTACACTACCTTGGTAGGCATTTGAAAGGCACCACAAAAGTTGTTCTACCTGCTTTCTGGGCTGAGATGGGGAACCGCTGAATTTTGGACTCGGCCAGAGACAAAATGTTCCAAACACACCCCCTGCACAACTCCACCGGGGAAGGTGCCAGACAGGAGTTCTCCTGGTAGTTTTTACATTGCTCCGGTAGGCATCTGAAAGACACCACAAAAGTTGTTCTACCTGCTTTCTGGGCTGAGATGGGGAACCGCTGAATTTTGGACTCGGCCGGTGACAAAATGTTCCAAACACACCCCATGCACAACTCCACTAGCGAAGGTGCCAGACAGGAGTTCTCCTGGTAGTTTTTACACTACCTTGGTAGGCACCTGAAAGGCACCACAAAAGTTGTTCTACCTGCTTTCTGGGCTGAGATGGGGAACCGCTGAATTTTGGACTCGGCCGGTGACAAAATGTTCCAAACACACCCCATGCACAACTCCACCGGGGAAGGTGCCAGGCAGGAGTTCTCTTGGTAGTTTTTACACTACCTTGGTAGGCATTTGAAAGGCACCACAAAAGTTGTTCTACCTGCTTTCTGGGCTGAGATGGGGAACCGCTGAATTTTTGGACTCGGCTGGTGACAAAATATTCCGAACACAGCCCATGCACAACTCCACCGGGGAAGGTGCCAGACAGGAGTTCTCCTGTAGTTTTTACATTGCTCCGGTAGGCAGCTGAAAGACACCACAAAAGTTGTTCTACCTGCTTTCTGGGCTGAGATGGGGAACCGCTGAATTTTGGACTCGGCCGGTGACAAAATGTTCCAAACACACCCCATGCACAACTCCACCGGGGAAGGTGCCAGACAGGAGTTCTCTTAATAGTTTTTACACTACCTTGGTAGGCAGCTAAAAGGCACCACAAAAGTTGTTCTACCTGCTTTCTGGGCTGAGATGGGGAACCGCTGAATTTTGGAGTCGGCCGGTGACAAAATGTTCCAAACACACCCCATGCACAACTCCACTAGCGAAGGTGCCAGGGACGAGCTCTGTTGGTAGTTTTTACATTGCTCCGGTAGGCATCAAAAGGACACCACAAAAGTTGTTCTACCTGCTTTCTGGGCTGAGATGGGGAATCGCTGAATTTTGGACTCGGCCGGTGACAAAATGTTCCAAAGACACCCCATGCACAACTCCACCGGGGAAGGTGCCAGGCAGGAGTTCTCTTGGTAGTTTTTACACTACCTTGGTAGGCATTTGAAAGGCACCACAAAAGTTGTTCTACCTGCTTTCTGGGCTGAGATGGGGAACCGCTGAATTTTGGAGTCGGCTGGTGACAAAATGTTCCAAACACACCCCCTGCACAACTCCACCGGGGAAGGTGCCAGACAGGAGTTCTCCTGGTAGTTTTTACATTGCTCCGGTAGGCATCTGAAAGACACCACAAAAGTTGTTCTACCTGCTTTCTGGGCTGAGATGGGGAACCGCTGAATTTTGGACTCGGCCAGTGACAAAATGTTCCAAAGACACCCCATGCACAACTCCACCGGGGAAGGTGCCAGACAGGAGTTCTCTTAGTAGTTTTTACACTACCTTGGTAGGCAACTGAAAGGCACCACAAAAGTTGTTCTACCTGCTTTCTGGGCTGAGATGGGGAACCGCTGAATTTTGGAGTCGCCCGGTGACAAAATGTTCCAAAGACACCCCATGCACAACTCCACCGGGGAAGGTGCCAGACAGGAGTTCTCCTGGTAGTTTTTACACGACCTTGGTAGGCATTTGAAAGGCACCACAAAAGTTGTTCTACCTGCTTTCTGGGCTGAGATGGGGAATCGCTGAATTTTGGACTCGGCCGGTGACAAAATGTTCCAAACACACCCCATGCACAACTCCACTAGCGAAGGTGCCAGGGACGAGCTCTGTTGGTAGTTTTTACATTGCTCCGGTAGGCATCAAAAGGATACCACAAAAGTTGTTCTACCTGCTTTCTGGGCTGAGATGGGGAACCGCTGAATTTTGGAGTCGGCCGGTGACAAAATGTTCCAAACACACCCCATGCACAACTCCACTAGCGAAGGTGCCAGACAGGAGTTCTCTTGGTAGTTTTTACACTACCTTGGTAGGCATTTGAAAGGCACCACAAAAGTTGTTCTACCTGCTTTCTGGGCTGAGATGGGGAACCGCTGAATTTTTGGACTCGGCTGGTGACAAAATATTCCGAACACAGCCCATGCACAACTCCACCGGGGAAGGTGCCAGACAGGAGTTCTCCTGTAGGTTTTACATTGCTCCGGTAGGCAGCTGAAAGACACCACAAAAGTTGTTCTACCTGCTTTCTGGGCTGAGATGGGGAACCGCTGAATTTTGGACTCGGCCGGTGACAAAATGTTCCAAACACACCCCATGCACAACTCCACCGGGGAAGGTGCCAGACAGGAGTTCTCTTAATAGTTTTTACACTACCTTGGTAGGCAGCTAAAAGGCACCACAAAAGTTGTTCTACCTGCTTTCTGGGCTGAGATGGGGAACCGCTGAATTTTGGAGTCGGCCGGTGACAAAATGTTCCAAACACACCCCATGCACAACTCCACTAGCGAAGGTGCCAGGGACGAGCTCTGTTGGTAGTTTTTACATTGCTCCGGTAGGCATCAAAAGGACACCACAAAAGTTGTTCTACCTGCTTTCTGGGCTGAGATGGGGAATCGCTGAATTTTGGACTCGGCCGGTGACAAAATGTTCCAAACACACCCCCTGCACAACTCCACCGGGGAAGGTGCCAGGCAGGAGTTCTCTTGGTAGTTTTTACACTACCTTGGTAGGCATTTGAAAGGCACCACAAAAGTTGTTCTACCTGCTTTCTGGGCTGAGATGGGGAACCGCTGAATTTTGGAGTCGGCTGGTGACAAAATGTTCCAAACACACCCCATGCACAACTCCACCGGGGAAGGTGCCAGACAGGAGTTCTCCTGGTAGTTTTTACATTGCTCCGGTAGGCATCTGAAAGACACCACAAAAGTTGTTCTACCTGCTTTCTGGGCTGAGATGGGGAACCGCTGAATTTTGGACTCGGCCAGTGACAAAATGTTCCAAACACACCCCATGCACAACTCCACCGGGGAAGGTGCCAGACAGGAGTTCTCTTAGTAGTTTTTACACTACCTTGGTAGGCACCTGAAAGGCACCACAAAAGTTGTTCTACCTGCTTTCTGGGCTGAGATGGGGAACCGCTGAATTTTGGACTCGGCCGGTGACAAAATGTTCCAAACACACCCCATGCACAACTCCACCGGGGAAGGTGCCAGGCAGGAGTTCTCTTGGTAGTTTTTACACTACCTTGGTAGGCATTTGAAAGGCACCACAAAAGTTGTTCTACCTGCTTTCTGGGCTGAGATGGGGAACCGCTGAATTTTGGACTCGGCCAGAGACAAAATGTTCCAAACACACCCCCTGCACAACTCCACCGGGGAAGGTGCCAGACAGGAGTTCTCCTGGTAGTTTTTACATTGCTCCGGTAGGCATCTGAAAGACACCACAAAAGTTGTTCTACCTGCTTTCTGGGCTGAGATGGGGAACCGCTGAATTTTGGACTCGGCCGGTGACAAAATGTTCCAAAGACACCCCCTGCAAAACTCCACCGGGGAAGGTGCCAGACAAGCGTTCTCTTGATAGTTTTTACACTACCTTGGTAGGCATCTAAAAGACACCACAAAAGTTGTTCTACCTGCTTTCTGGGCTGAGATGGGGAACAGCTGAATTTTGGACTCGGCCGGTGACAAAATGTTCCAAAGACACCCCCTGCACAACTATACCGGGGAAGGTGCCAGACAGGAGTTCTCCTGGTAGTTTTTACATTGCTCCGGTAGGCAGCTGAAAGACACCACAAAAGATGTTCTACCTGCTTTCTGGGCTGAGATGGGGAACCGCTGAATTTTGGACTCGGCCGGTGACAAAATGTTCCAAACACACCCCCTGCACAACTCCACCGGGGAAGGTGCCAGACAGGAGTTCTCCTGGTAGTTTTTACACTACCTTGGTAGGCATCTGAAAGACACCACAAAAGTTGTTCTACCTGCTTTCTGGGCTGAGATGGGGAACCGCTGAATTTTGGACTCGGCCGGTGACAAAATGTTCCAAACACACCCCCTGCACAACTCCACCGGGGAAGGTGCCAGACAGGAGTTCTCTTAGTAGTTTTTACACTACCTTGGTAGGCAGCTGAAAGGCACCACAAAAGTTGTTCTACCTGCTTTCTGGGCTGAGATGGGGAACCGCTGAATTTTGGACTCGGCCGGTGACAAAATGTTCCAAACACACCCCATGCACAACTCCACCGGGGAAGGTGCCAGACAGGAGTTCTCTTAATAGTTTTTACACTACCTTGGTAGGCAGCTAAAAGGCACCACAAAAGTTGTTCTACCTGCTTTCTGGGCTGAGATGGGGAACCGCTGAATTTTGGAGTCGGCCGGTGACAAAATGTTCCAAACACACCCCATGCACAACTCCACTAGCGAAGGTGCCAGGGACGAGCTCTGTTGGTAGTTTTTACATTGCTCCGGTAGGCATCAAAAGGACACCACAAAAGTTGTTCTACCTGCTTTCTGGGCTGAGATGGGGAATCGCTGAATTTTGGACTCGGCCGGTGACAAAATGTTCCAAAGACACCCCATGCACAACTCCACCGGGGAAGGTGCCAGGCAGGAGTTCTCTTGGTAGTTTTTACACTACCTTGGTAGGCATTTGAAAGGCACCACAAAAGTTGTTCTACCTGCTTTCTGGGCTGAGATGGGGAACCGCTGAATTTTGGACTCGGCTGGTGACAAAATGTTCCAAACACACCCCATGCACAACTCCACCGGGGAAGGTGCCAGACAGGAGTTCTCCTGGTAGTTTTTACATTGCTCCGGTAGGCATCTGAAAGACACCACAAAAGTTGTTCTACCTGCTTTCTGGGCTGAGATGGGGAACCGCTGAATTTTGGACTCGGCCAGTGACAAAATGTTCCAAAGACACCCCATGCACAACTCCACCGGGGAAGGTGCCAGACAGGAGTTCTCTTAGTAGTTTTTACACTACCTTGGTAGGCACCTGAAAGGCACCACAAAAGTTGTTCTACCTGCTTTCTGGGCTGAGATGGGGAACCGCTGAATTTTGGACTCGGCCGGTGACAAAATGTTCCAAACACACCCCATGCACAACTCCACCGGGGAAGGTGCCAGGCAGGAGTTCTCTTGGTAGTTTTTACACTACCTTGGTAGGCATTTGAAAGGCACCACAAAAGTTGTTCTACCTGCTTTCTGGGCTGAGATGGGGAACCGCTGAATTTTGGACTCGGCCAGAGACAAAATGTTCCAAACACACCCCCTGCACAACTCCACCGGGGAAGGTGCCAGACAGGAGTTCTCCTGGTAGTTTTTACATTGCTCCGGTAGGCATCTGAAAGACACCACAAAAGTTGTTCTACCTGCTTTCTGGGCTGAGATGGGGAACCGCTGAATTTTGGACTCGGCCGGTGACAAAATGTTCCAAACACACCCCCTGCAAAACTCCACCGGGGAAGGTGCCAGACAAGCGTTCTCTTGATAGTTTTTACACTACCTTGGTAGGCATCTAAAAGACACCACAAAAGTTGTTCTACCTGCTTTCTGGGCTGAGATGGGGAACAGCTGAATTTTGGACTCGGCCGGTGACAAAATGTTCCAAAGACACCCCCTGCACAACTATACCGGGGAAGGTGCCAGACAGGAGTTCTCCTGGTAGTTTTTACATTGCTCCGGTAGGCAGCTGAAAGACACCACAAAAGATGTTCTACCTGCTTTCTGGGCTGAGATGGGGAACCGCTGAATTTTGGACTCGGCCGGTGACAAAATGTTCCAAACACACCCCATGCACAACTCCACCGGGGAAGGTGCCAGACAGGAGTTCTCCTGGTAGTTTTTACACTACCTTGGTAGGCATCTGAAAGACACCACAAAAGTTGTTCTACCTGCTTTCTGGGCTGAGATGGGGAACCGCTGAATTTTGGACTCGGCCGGTGACAAAATGTTCCAAACACACCCCCTGCACAACTCCACCGGGGAAGGTGCCAGACAGGAGTTCTCTTAGTAGTTTTTACACTACCTTGGTAGGCAGCTGAAAGGCACCACAAAAGTTGTTCTACCTGCTTTCTGGGCTGAGATGGGGAACCGCTGAATTTTGGACTCGGCCGGTGACAAAATGTTCCAAACACACCCCATGCACAACTCCACCGGGGAAGGTGCCAGGCAGGAGTTCTCTTGGTAGTTTTTACACTACCTTGGTAGGCATTTGAAAGGCACCACAAAAGTTGTTCTACCTGCTTTCTGGGCTGAGATGGGGAACCGCTGAATTTTTTGGGCTCGGCCGGTGACAAAATATTCCTAACACACCCCATGCACAACTCCACCGGGGAAGGTGCCAGACAGGAGTTCTCCTGTAGTTTTTACATTGCTCCGGTAGGCAGCTGAAAAGACACCACAAAAGTTGTTCTACCTGCTTTCTGGGCTGAGATGGGGAAACGCTGAATTTTGGACTCGGCCGGGTGACAAAATGTTCTAAACACACCCCATGCACAACTCCACCGGGGAAGGTGCCAGACAGGAGTTCTCTTAATAGTTTTTACACTACCTTGGTAGGCAGCTAAAAGGCACCACAAAAGTTGTTCTACCTGCTTTCTGGGCTGAGATGGGAACCGCTGAATTTTGGACTCGGCCGGTGACAAAATGTTCCAAACACACCCCATGCACAACTCCACTAGCGAAGGTGCCAGGGACGAGCTCTGTTGGTAGTTTTTACATTGCTCCGGTAGGCATCAAAAGGACACCACAAAAGTTGTTCTACCTGCTTTCTGGGCTGAGATGGGGAATCGCTGAATTTTGGACTCGGCCGGTGACAAAATGTTCCAAAGACACCCCATGCACAACTCCACCGGGGAAGGTGCCAGGCAGGAGTTCTCTTGGTAGTTTTTACACTACCTTGGTAGGCATTTGAAAGGCACCACAAAAGTTGTTCTACCTGCTTTCTGGGCTGAGATAGGGAACCGCTGAATTTTGGACTCGGCTGGTGACAAAATGTTCCAAACACACCCCCTGCACAACTCCACCGGGGAAGGTGCCAGACAGGAGTTCTCCTGGTAGTTTTTACATTGCTCCGGTAGGCATCTGAAAGACACCACAAAAGTTGTTCTACCTGCTTTCTGGGCTGAGATGGGGAACCGCTGAATTTTGGACTCGGCCAGTGACAAAATGTTCCAAAGACACCCCATGCACAACTCCACGGGGAAGGTGCCAGACAGGAGTTTCTCTTAGTAGTTTTTACACTACCTTGGTAGGCACCTGAAAGGCACCACAAAAGTTGTTCTACCTGCTTTCTGGGCTGAGATGGGGGAAACGCTGAATTTTGGACTCGGCTGGTGACAAAATGTTCCAAACACACCCCCTGCACAACTCCACCGGGGAAGGTGCCAGGCAGGAGTTCTCCTGGTAGTTTTTACATTGCTCCGGTAGGCATCTGAAAGACACCACAAAAGTTGTTCTACCTGCTTTCTGGGCTGAGATGGGGAACAGCTGAATTTTGGGAGTCGCCCGGTGACAAAATGTTCCAAACACACCCCATGCACAACTCCACCGGGGAAGGTGCCAGGCAGGAGTTCTCCTGGTAGTTTTTTACATTGCTCTGGTAGGCATCTGAAAGACACCACAAAAGTTGTTCTACCTGCTTTCTGGGCTGAGATGGGGAACCCCTGAATTTTGGAGTCGGCTGGTGACAAAATGTTCCAAAGACACCCCCTGCACAACTCCACCGGGGAAGGTGCCAGACAAGAGTTCTCTTGGTAGTTTTTACACTACCTTGGTAGGCATCTGAAAGACACCACAAAAGTTGTTCTACCTGCTTTCTGGGCTGAGATGGGGAACCGCTGAATTTTGGACTCGGCCGGTGACAAAATGTTCCAAACACACCCCATGCACAACTCCACCGGGGAAGGTGCCAGACAGGAGTTCTCTTAGTAGTTTTTACACTACCTTGGTAGGCATCTGAAAGACACCACAAAAGTTGTTCTACCTGCTTTCTGGGCTGAGATGGGGAAACGCTGAATTTTGGACTCGGCTGGTGACAAAATGTTCCAAACACACCCCCTGCACAACTCCACCGGGGAAGGTGCCAGACGGGAGTTCTCCTGGTAGTTTTTACATTGCTCCGGTAGGCATCTGAAAGACACCACAAAAGTTGTTCTACCTGCTTTCTGGGCTGAGATGGGGAACCGCTGAATTTTGGACTCGGCCGGTGACAAAATGTTCCAAACACACCCCCTGCACAACTCCACCGGGGAAGGTGCCAGACAGGAGTTCTCTTAGTAGTTTTTACACTACCTTGGTAGGCATCTGAAAGACACCAAAAAAGTTGTTCTACCTGCTTTCTGGGCTGAGATGGGGAACCGCTGAATTTTGGACTCGGCTGGTGACAAAATGTTCCAAACACACCCCATGCACAACTCCACCGGGGAAGGTGCCAGACGGGAGTTCTCCTGGTAGTTTTTACATTGCTCCGGTAGGCATCTGAAAGACACCACAAAAGTTGTTCTATCTGCTTTCTGGGCTGAGATGGGGAATCGCTGAATTTTGGACTCGGCCGGTGAAAAAATGTTCCAAAGACACCCCATGCACAACTCCACCGGGGAAGGTGCCAGACAGGAGTTCTCTTAGTAGTTTTTACACTACCTTGGTAGGCATTTGAAAGGCACCACAAAAGTTGTTCTACCTGCTTTCTGGGCTGAGATGGGGAACCGCTGAATTTTGGAGTCGCCCGGTGACAAAATGTTCCAAAGACACCCCATGCACAACTCCACCGGGGAAGGTGCCAGACAGGAGTTCTCTTGGTAGTTTTTACACTACCTTGGTAGGCATTTGAAAGGCACCACAAAAGTTGTTCTACCTGCTTTCTGGGCTGAGATGGGGAACCGCTGAATTTTGGACTCGGCCAGAGACAAAATGTTCCAAACACACCCCCTGCACAACTCCACCGGGGAAGGTGCCAGACAAGAGTTCTCTTGAGAGTTTTTACACTACCTTGGTAGGCATTTGAAAGGCACCACAAAAGTTGTTCTACCTGCTTTCTGGGCTGAGATGGGGAACCGCTGAATTTTGGACTCGGCCGGTGACAAAATGTTCCAAACACACCCCATGCACAACTCCACCGGGGAAGGTGCCAGACAGGAGTTCTCCTGGTAGTTTTTACACTACCTTGGTAGGCAGCTGAAAGGCACCACAAAAGTTGTTCTACCTGCTTTCTGGGCTGAGATGGGGAACCGCTGAATTTTGGAGTCGGCTGGTGACAAAATGTTCCAAACACACCCCATGCACAACTCCACCGGGGAAGGTGCCAGGCAGGAGTTCTCCTGGTAGTTTTTACATTGCTCCGGTAGGCATCTGAAAGACACCAAAAAAGTTGTTCTACCTGCTTTCTGGGCTGAGATGGGGAACAGCTGAATTTTGGAGTCGGCTGGTGACAAAATGTTCCAAACACACCCCATGCACAACTCCACCGGGGAAGGTGCCAGGCAGGAGTTCTCCTGGTAGTTTTTACATTGCTCTGGTAGGCATCTGAAAGACACCACAAAAGTTGTTCTACCTGCTTTCTGGGCTGAGATGGGGAAACGCTGAATTTTGGAGTCGGCTGGTGACAAAATGTTCCAAAGACACCCCCTGCACAACTCCACCGGGGAAGGTGCCAGACAAGAGTTCTCTTGAGAGTTTTTACACTACCTTGGTAGGCATCTGAAAGACACCACAAAAGTTGTTCTACCTGCTTTCTGGGCTGAGATGGGGAACCGCTGAATTTTGGACTCGGCCGGTGACAAAATGTTCCAAACACACCCCATGCACAACTCCACCGGGGAAGGTGCCAGACAGGAGTTCTCTTAGTAGTTTTTACACTACCTTGGTAGGCATCTGAAAGACACCACAAAAGTTGTTCTACCTGCTTTCTGGGCTGAGATGGGGAAACGCTGAATTTTGGACTCGGCTGGTGACAAAATGTTCCAAACACACCCCCTGCACAACTCCACCGGGGAAGGTGCCAGACGGGAGTTCTCCTGGTAGTTTTTACATTGCTCCGGTAGGCATCTGAAAGACACCACAAAAGTTGTTCTACCTGCTTTCTGGGCTGAGATGGGGAACCGCTGAATTTTGGACTCGGCCGGTGACAAAATGTTCCAAACACACCCCCTGCACAACTCCACCGGGGAAGGTGCCAGACAGGAGTTCTCTTAGTAGTTTTTACACTACCTTGGTAGGCATCTGAAAGACACCAAAAAAGTTGTTCTACCTGCTTTCTGGGCTGAGATGGGGAACCGCTGAATTTTGGACTCGGCTGGTGACAAAATGTTCCAAACACACCCCATGCACAACTCCACCGGGGAAGGTGCCAGACGGGAGTTCTCCTGGTAGTTTTTACATTGCTCCGGTAGGCATCTGAAAGACACCACAAAAGTTGTTCTATCTGCTTTCTGGGCTGAGATGGGGAATCGCTGAATTTTGGACTCGGCCGGTGAAAAAATGTTCCAAAGACACCCCATGCACAACTCCACCGGGGAAGGTGCCAGACAGGAGTTCTCTTAGTAGTTTTTACACTACCTTGGTAGGCATTTGAAAGGCACCACAAAAGTTGTTCTACCTGCTTTCTGGGCTGAGATAGGGAACCGCTGAATTTTGGAGTCGCCCGGTGACAAAATGTTCCAAAGACACCCCATGCACAACTCCACCGGGGAAGGTGCCAGGCAGGAGTTCTCTTGGTAGTTTTTACACTACCTTGGTAGGCATTTGAAAGGCACCACAAAAGTTGTTCTACCTGCTTTCTGGGCTGAGATGGGGAACCGCTGAATTTTGGACTCGGCCAGAGACAAAATGTTCCAAACACACCCCCTGCACAACTCCACCGGGGAAGGTGCCAGACAAGAGTTCTCTTGAGAGTTTTTACACTACCTTGGTAGGCATTTGAAAGGCACCACAAAAGTTGTTCTACCTGCTTTCTGGGCTGAGATGGGGAACCGCTGAATTTTGGAGTCGGCCGGTGACAAAATGTTCCAAACACACCCCATGCACAACTCCACTAGCGAAGGTGCCAGACAGGAGTTCTCCTGGTAGTTTTTACACTACCTTGGTAGGCACCTGAAAGGCACCACAAAAGTTGTTCTACCTGCTTTCTGGGCTGAGATGGGGAACCGCTGAATTTTGGAGTCGGCCGGTGACAAAATGTTCCAAAGACACCCCATGCACAACTCCACCGGGGAAGGTGCCAGACAGGAGTTCTCTTGGTAGTTTTTACACTACCTTGGTAGGCATTTGAAAGGCACCACAAAAGTTGTTCTACCTGCTTTCTGGGCTGAGATGGGGAACCGCTGAATTTTGGACTCGGCCAGAGACAAAATGTTCCAAACACACCCCCTGCACAACTCCACCGGGGAAGGTGCCAGACAGGAGTTCTCCTGGTAGTTTTTACATTGCTCCGGTAGGCATCTGAAAGACACCACAAAAGTTGTTCTACCTGCTTTCTGGGCTGAGATGGGGAACCGCTGAATTTTGGAGTCGGCCGGTGACAAAATGTTCCAAACACACCCCATGCACAACTCCACTAGCGAAGGTGCCAGACAGGAGTTCTCCTGGTAGTTTTTACACTACCTTGGTAGGCACCTGAAAGGCACCACAAAAGTTGTTCTACCTGCTTTCTGGGCTGAGATGGGGAACCGCTGAATTTTGGACTCGGCCGGTGACAAAATGTTCCAAACACACCCCATGCACAACTCCACCGGGGAAGGTGCCAGGCAGGAGTTCTCTTGGTAGTTTTTACACTACCTTGGTAGGCATTTGAAAGGCACCACAAAAGTTGTTCTACCTGCTTTCTGGGCTGAGATGGGGAACCGCTGAATTTTTGGACTCGGCTGGTGACAAAATATTCCGAACACAGCCCATGCACAACTCCACCGGGGAAGGTGCCAGACAGGAGTTCTCTTAATAGTTTTTACACTACCTTGGTAGGCAGCTAAAAGGCACCACAAAAGTTGTTCTACCTGCTTTCTGGGCTGAGATGGGGAACCGCTGAATTTTGGAGTCGGCCGGTGACAAAATGTTCCAAACACACCCCATGCACAACTCCACTAGCGAAGGTGCCAGGGACGAGCTCTGTTGGTAGTTTTTACATTGCTCCGGTAGGCATCAAAAGGACACCACAAAAGTTGTTCTACCTGCTTTCTGGGCTGAGATGGGGAATCGCTGAATTTTGGACTCGGCCGGTGACAAAATGTTCCAAAGACACCCCATGCACAACTCCACCGGGGAAGGTGCCAGGCAGGAGTTCTCTTGGTAGTTTTTACACTACCTTGGTAGGCATTTGAAAGGCACCACAAAAGTTGTTCTACCTGCTTTCTGGGCTGAGATGGGGAACCGCTGAATTTTGGAGTCGGCTGGTGACAAAATGTTCCAAACACACCCCCTGCACAACTCCACCGGGGAAGGTGCCAGACAGGAGTTCTCCTGGTAGTTTTTACATTGCTCCGGTAGGCATCTGAAAGACACCACAAAAGTTGTTCTACCTGCTTTCTGGGCTGAGATGGGGAACCGCTGAATTTTGGACTCGGCTGGTGACAAAATGTTCCAAAGACACCCCATGCACAACTCCACCGGGGAAGGTGCCAGACAGGAGTTCTCTTAGTAGTTTTTACACTACCTTGGTAGGCAGCTGAAAGGCACCACAAAAGTTGTTCTACCTGCTTTCTGGGCTGAGATGGGGAACCGCTGAATTTTGGAGTCGCCCGGTGACAAAATGTTCCAAAGACACCCCATGCACAACTCCACCGGGGAAGGTGCCAGACAGGAGTTCTCCTGGTAGTTTTTACACGACCTTGGTAGGCACCTGAAAGGCACCACAAAAGTTGTTCTACCTGCTTTCTGGGCTGAGATGGGGAATCGCTGAATTTTGGACTCGGCCGGTGACAAAATGTTCCAAACACACCCCATGCACAACTCCACCGGGGAAGGTGCCAGACAGGAGTTCTCCTGGTAGGTTTTACATTGCTCCGGTAGGCATCTGAAAGACACCACAAAAGTTGTTCTACCTGCTTTCTGGGCTGAGATGGGGAACCGCTGAATTTTGGACTCGGCCGGTGACAAAATGTTCCAAAGACACCCCCTGCAAAACTCCACCGGGGAAGGTGCCAGACAAGCGTTCTCTTGATAGTTTTTACACTACCTTGGTAGGCATCTAAAAGACACCACAAAAGTTGTTCTACCTGCTTTCTGGGCTGAGATGGGGAACAGCTGAATTTTGGACTCGGCTGGTGACAAAATGTTCCAAAGACACCCCCTGCACAACTATACCGGGGAAGGTGCCAGACAGGAGTTCTCCTGGTAGTTTTTACATTGCTCCGGTAGGCAGCTGAAAGACACCACAAAAGATGTTCTACCTGCTTTCTGGGCTGAGATGGGGAACCGCTGAATTTTGGACTCGGCTGGTGACAAAATGTTCCAAACACACCCCCTGCACAACTCCACCGGGGAAGGTGCCAGACAGGAGTTCTCCTGGTAGTTTTTACACTACCTTGGTAGGCATCTGAAAGACACCACAAAAGTTGTTCTACCTGCTTTCTGGGCTGAGATGGGGAACCGCTGAATTTTGGACTCGGCCGGTGACAAAATGTTCCAAACACACCCCCTGCACAACTCCACCGGGGAAGGTGCCAGACAGGAGTTCTCTTAGTAGTTTTTACACTACCTTGGTAGGCAGCTGAAAGGCACCACAAAAGTTGTTCTACCTGCTTTGTGGGCTGAGATGGGGAACCGCTGAATTTTGGACTCGGCCGGTGACAAAATGTTCCAAACACACCCCATGCACAACTCCACCGGGGAAGGTGCCAGACAGGAGTTCTCTTAATAGTTTTTACACTACCTTGGTAGGCATCAAAAGGACACCACAAAAGTTGTTCTACCTGCTTTCTGGGCTGAGATGGGGAATCGCTGAATTTTGGACTCGGCCGGTGACAAAATGTTCCAAACACACCCCATGCACAACTCCACCGGGGAAGGTGCCAGGCAGGAGTTCTCTTGGTAGTTTTTACACTACCTTGGTAGGCATTTGAAAGGCACCACAAAAGTTGTTCTACCTGCTTTCTGGGCTGAGATGGGGAACCGCTGAATTTTGGACTCGGCTGGTGACAAAATGTTCCAAACACACCCCATGCACAACTCCACCGGGGAAGGTGCCAGACAGGAGTTCTCCTGGTAGTTTTTACATTGCTCCGGTAGGCATCTGAAAGACACCACAAAAGTTGTTCTACCTGCTTTCTGGGCTGAGATGGGGAACCGCTGAATTTTGGACTCGGCCAGTGACAAAATGTTCCAAAGACACCCCATGCACAACTCCACCGGGGAAGGTGCCAGACAGGAGTTCTCTTAGTAGTTTTTACACTACCTTGGTAGGCACCTGAAAGGCACCACAAAAGTTGTTCTACCTGCTTTCTGGGCTGAGATGGGGAACCGCTGAATTTTGGACTCGGCCGGTGACAAAATGTTCCAAACACACCCCATGCACAACTCCACCGGGGAAGGTGCCAGGCAGGAGTTCTCTTAGTAGTTTTTACACTACCTTGGTAGGCATTTGAAAGGCACCACAAAAGTTGTTCTACCTGCTTTCTGGGCTGAGATGGGGAACCGCTGAATTTTGGACTCGGCCAGAGACAAAATGTTCCAAACACACCCCCTGCACAACTCCACCGGGGAAGGTGCCAGACAGGAGTTCTCCTGGTAGTTTTTACATTGCTCCGGTAGGCATCTGAAAGACACCACAAAAGTTGTTCTACCTGCTTTCTGGGCTGAGATGGGGAACCGCTGAATTTTGGACTCGGCCGGTGACAAAATGTTCCAAAGACACCCCCTGCAAAACTCCACCGGGGAAGGTGCCAGACAAGCGTTCTCCTGATAGTTTTTACACTACCTTGGTAGGCATCTAAAAGACACCACAAAAGTTGTTCTACCTGCTTTCTGGGCTGAGATGGGGAACAGCTGAATTTTGGACTCGGCCGGTGACAAAATGTTCCAAAGACACCCCCTGCACAACTATACCGGGGAAGGTGCCAGACAGGAGTTCTCCTGGTAGTTTTTACATTGCTCCGGTAGGCAGCTGAAAGACACCACAAAAGATGTTCTACCTGCTTTCTGGGCTGAGATGGGGAACCGCTGAATTTTGGACTCGGCCGGTGACAAAATGTTCCAAACACACCCCCTGCACAACTCCACCGGGGAAGGTGCCAGACAGGAGTTCTCCTGGTAGTTTTTACACTACCTTGGTAGGCATCTGAAAGACACCACAAAAGTTGTTCTACCTGCTTTCTGGGCTGAGATGGGGAACCGCTGAATTTTGGACTCGGCCGGTGACAAAATGTTCCAAACACACCCCCTGCACAACTCCACCGGGGAAGGTGCCAGACAGGAGTTCTCTTAGTAGTTTTTACACTACCTTGGTAGGCAGCTGAAAGGCACCACAAAAGTTGTTCTACCTGCTTTCTGGGCTGAGATGGGGAACCGCTGAATTTTGGACTCGGCCGGTGACAAAATGTTCCAAACACACCCCATGCACAACTCCACCGGGGAAGGTGCCAGGCAGGAGTTCTCTTGGTAGTTTTTACACTACCTTGGTAGGCATTTGAAAGGCACCACAAAAGTTGTTCTACCTGCTTTCTGGGCTGAGATGGGGAACCGCTGAATTTTTGGGCTCGGCCGGTGACAAAATATTCCGAACACACCCCATGCACAACTCCACCGGGGAAGGTGCCAGACAGGAGTTCTCCTGTAGTTTTTACATTGCTCCGGTAGGCAGCTGAAAGACACCACAAAAGTTGTTCTACCTGCTTTCTGGGCTGAGATGGGGAACCGCTGAATTTTGGACTCGGCCGGTGACAAAATGTTCCAAACACACCCCCTGCACAACTCCACCGGGGAAGGTGCCAGACAGGAGTTCTCTTAATAGTTTTTACACTACCTTGGTAGGCAGCTAAAAGGCACCACAAAAGTTGTTCTACCTGCTTTCTGGGCTGAGATGGGGAACCGCTGAATTTTGGACTCGGCCGGTGACAAAATGTTCCAAACACACCCCATGCACAACTCCACTAGCGAAGGTGCCAGGGACGAGCTCTGTTGGTAGTTTTTACATTGCTCCGGTAGGCATCAAAAGGACACCACAAAAGTTGTTCTACCTGCTTTCTGGGCTGAGATGGGGAATCGCTGAATTTTGGACTCGGCCGGTGACAAAATGTTCCAAAGACACCCCATGCACAACTCCACCGGGGAAGGTGCCAGGCAGGAGTTCTCTTGGTAGTTTTTACACTACCTTGGTAGGCATTTGAAAGGCACCACAAAAGTTGTTCTACCTGCTTTCTGGGCTGAGATAGGGAACCGCTGAATTTTGGACTCGGCTGGTGACAAAATGTTCCAAACACACCCCCTGCACAACTCCACCGGGGAAGGTGCCAGACAGGAGTTCTCCTGGTAGTTTTTACATTGCTCCGGTAGGCATCTGAAAGACACCACAAAAGTTGTTCTACCTGCTTTCTGGGCTGAGATGGGGAACCGCTGAATTTTGGACTCGGCCAGTGACAAAATGTTCCAAAGACACCCCATGCACAACTCCACCGGGGAAGGTGCCAGACAGGAGTTCTCTTAGTAGTTTTTACACTACCTTGGTAGGCACCTGAAAGGCACCACAAAAGTTGTTCTACCTGCTTTCTGGGCTGAGATGGGGAAACGCTGAATTTTGGACTCGGCTGGTGACAAAATGTTCCAAACACACCCCCTGCACAACTCCACCGGGGAAGGTGCCAGGCAGGAGTTCTCCTGGTAGTTTTTACATTGCTCCGGTAGGCATCTGAAAGACACCACAAAAGTTGTTCTACCTGCTTTCTGGGCTGAGATGGGGAACAGCTGAATTTTGGAGTCGGCTGGTGACAAAACGTTCCAAACACACCCCATGCACAACTCCACCGGGGAAGGTGCCAGACAGGAGTTCTCCTGGTAGTTTTTACATTGCTCTGGTAGGCATCTGAAAGACACCACAAAAGTTGTTCTACCTGCTTTCTGGGCTGAGATGGGGAACCCCTGTATTTTGGAGTCGGCTGGTGACAAAATGTTCCAAAGACACCCCCTGCACAACTCCACCGGGGAAGGTGCCAGACAAGAGTTCTCTTGAGAGTTTTTACACTACCTTGGTAGGCATCTGAAAGACACCACAAAAGTTGTTCTACCTGCTTTCTGGGCTGAGATGGGGAACCGCTGAATTTTGGACTCGGCCGGTGACAAAATGTTCCAAACACACCCCATGCACAACTCCACCGGGGAAGGTGCCAGACAGGAGTTCTCTTAGTAGTTTTTACACTACCTTGGTAGGCATCTGAAAGACACCACAAAAGTTGTTCTACCTGCTTTCTGGGCTGAGATGGGGAAACGCTGAATTTTGGACTCGGCTGGTGACAAAATGTTCCAAACACACCCCCTGCACAACTCCACCGGGGAAGGTGCCAGACGGGAGTTCTCCTGGTAGTTTTTACATTGCTCCGGTAGGCATCTGAAAGACACCACAAAAGTTGTTCTACCTGCTTTCTGGGCTGAGATGGGGAACCGCTGAATTTTGGACTCGGCCGGTGACAAAATGTTCCAAACACACCCCCTGCACAACTCCACCGGGGAAGGTGCCAGACAGGAGTTCTCTTAGTAGTTTTTACACTACCTTGGTAGGCATCTGAAAGACACCAAAAAAGTTGTTCTACCTGCTTTCTGGGCTGAGATGGGGAACCGCTGAATTTTGGACTCGGCTGGTGACAAAATGTTCCAAACACACCCCATGCACAACTCCACCGGGGAAGGTGCCAGACGGGAGTTCTCCTGGTAGTTTTTACATTGCTCCGGTAGGCATCTGAAAGACACCACAAAAGTTGTTCTATCTGCTTTCTGGGCTGAGATGGGGAATCGCTGAATTTTGGACTCGGCCGGTGAAAAAATGTTCCAAAGACACCCCATGCACAACTCCACCGGGGAAGGTGCCAGACAGGAGTTCTCTTAGTAGTTTTTACACTACCTTGGTAGGCATTTGAAAGGCACCACAAAAGTTGTTCTACCTGCTTTCTGGGCTGAGATGGGGAACCGCTGAATTTTGGAGTCGCCCGGTGACAAAATGTTCCAAAGACACCCCATGCACAACTCCACCGGGGAAGGTGCCAGGCAGGAGTTCTCTTGGTAGTTTTTACACTACCTTGGTAGGCATTTGAAAGGCACCACAAAAGTTGTTCTACCTGCTTTCTGGGCTGAGATGGGGAACCGCTGAATTTTGGACTCGGCCAGAGACAAAATGTTCCAAACACACCCCCTGCACAACTCCACCGGGGAAGGTGCCAGACAAGAGTTCTCTTGAGAGTTTTTACACTACCTTGGTAGGCATTTGAAAGGCACCACAAAAGTTGTTCTACCTGCTTTCTGGGCTGAGATGGGGAACCGCTGAATTTTGGACTCGGCCGGTGACAAAATGTTCCAAACACACCCCATGCACAACTCCACTAGCGAAGGTGCCAGACAGGAGTTCTCCTGGTAGTTTTTACACTACCTTGGTAGGCAGCTGAAAGGCACCACAAAAGTTGTTCTACCTGCTTTCTGGGCTGAGATGGGGAACCGCTGAATTTTGGAGTCGGCCGGTGACAAAATGTTCCAAAGACACCCCATGCACAACTCCACCGGGGAAGGTGCCAGGCAGGAGTTCTCTTGGTAGTTTTTACACTACCTTGGTAGGCATTTGAAAGGCACCACAAAAGTTGTTCTACCTGCTTTCTGGGCTGAGATGGGGAACCGCTGAATTTTTGGGCTCGGCTGGTGACAAAATATTCCGAACACACCCCATGCACAACTCCACCGGGGAAGGTGCCAGACAGGAGTTCTCCTGTAGTTTTTACATTGCTCTGGTAGGCAGCTGAAAGACACCACAAAAGTTGTTCTACCTGCTTTCTGGGCTGAGATGGGGAAACGCTGAATTTTGGACTCGGCCGGTGACAAAATGTTCTAAACACACCCCATGCACAACTCCACCGGGGAAGGTGCCAGACAGGAGTTCTCTTAGTAGTTTTTACACTACCTTGGTAGGCAGCTAAAAGGCACCACAAAAGTTGTTCTACCTGCTTTCTGGGCTGAGATGGGGAACCGCTGAATTTTGGACTCGGCCGGTGACAAAATGTTCCAAACACACCCCATGCACAACTCCACTAGCGAAGGTGCCAGGGACGAGCTCTGTTGGTAGTTTTTACATTGCTCCGGTAGGCATCAAAAGGACACCACAAAAGTTGTTCTACCTGCTTTCTGGGCTGAGATGGGGAATCGCTGAATTTTGGACTCGGCCGGTGACAAAATGTTCCAAAGACACCCCATGCACAACTCCACCGGGGAAGGTGCCAGGCAGGAGTTCTCTTGGTAGTTTTTACACTACCTTGGTAGGCATTTGAAAGGCACCACAAAAGTTGTTCTACCTGCTTTCTGGGCTGAGATAGGGAACCGCTGAATTTTGGACTCGGCTGGTGACAAAATGTTCCAAACACACCCCCTGCACAACTCCACCGGGGAAGGTGCCAGACAGGAGTTTTCCTGGTAGTTTTTACATTGCTCCGGTAGGCATCTGAAAGACACCACAAAAGTTGTTCTACCTGCTTTCTGGGCTGAGATGGGGAACCGCTGAATTTTGGACTCGGCCAGTGACAAAATGTTCCAAAGCACCCCATGCACAACTCCACCGGGGAAGGTGCCAGACAGGAGTTCTCTTAGTAGTTTTTACACTACCTTGGTAGGCACCTGAAAGGCACCACAAAAGTTGTTCTACCTGCTTTCTGGGCTGAGATGGGGAAACGCTGAATTTTGGACTCGGCTGGTGACAAAATGTTCCAAACACACCCCCTGCACAACTCCACCGGGGAAGGTGCCAGACAGGAGTTCTCCTGGTAGTTTTTACATTGCTCCGGTAGGCATCTGAAAGACACCACAAAAGTTGTTCTACCTGCTTTCTGGGCTGAGATGGGGAACAGCTGAATTTTGGAGTCGGCTGGTGACAAAATGTTCCAAACACACCCCATGCACAACTCCACCGGGGAAGGTGCCAGGCAGGAGTTCTCCTGGTAGTTTTTACATTGCTCTGGTAGGCATCTGAAAGACACCACAAAAGTTGTTCTACCTGCTTTCTGGGCTGAGATGGGGAACCCCTGAATTTTGGAGTCGGCTGGTGACAAAATGTTCCAAAGACACCCCCTGCACAACTCCACCGGGGAAGGTGCCAGACAAGAGTTCTCTTGAGAGTTTTTACACTACCTTGGTAGGCATCTGAAAGACACCACAAAAGTTGTTCTACCTGCTTTCTGGGCTGAGATGGGGAACCGCTGAATTTTGGACTCGGCTGGTGACAAAATGTTCCAAACACACCCCATGCACAACTCCACCGGGGAAGGTGCCAGACGGGAGTTCTCCTGGTAGTTTTTACATTGCTCCGGTAGGCATCTGAAAGACACCACAAAAGTTGTTCTATCTGCTTTCTGGGCTGAGATGGGGAATCGCTGAATTTTGGACTCGGCCGGTGAAAAAATGTTCCAAAGACACCCCATGCACAACTCCACCGGGGAAGGTGCCAGACAGGAGTTCTCTTAGTAGTTTTTACACTACCTTGGTAGGCATTTGAAAGGCACCACAAAAGTTGTTCTACCTGCTTTCTGGGCTGAGATGGGGAACCGCTGAATTTTGGAGTCGCCCGGTGACAAAATGTTCCAAAGACACCCCATGCACAACTCCACCGGGGAAGGTGCCAGGCAGGAGTTCTCTTGGTAGTTTTTACACTACCTTGGTAGGCATTTGAAAGGCACCACAAAAGTTGTTATACCTGCTTTCTGGGCTGAGATGGGGAATCGCTGAATTTTGGACTCGGCCAGAGACAAAATGTTCCAAACACACCCCCTGCACAACTCCACCGGGGAAGGTGCCAGACAAGAGTTCTCTTGAGAGTTTTTACATTGCTCCGGTAGGGAGCTGAAAGACACCACAAAAGTTGTTCTACCTGCTTTCTGGGCTGAGATGGGGAACCGCTGAATTTTGGACTCGGCCGGTGACAAAATGTTCCAAACACACCCCATGCACAACTCCACTAGCGAAGGTGCCAGACAGGAGTTCTCCTGGTAGTTTTTACACTACCTTGGTAGGCACCTGAAAGGCACCACAAAATGTTCTACCTGCTTTCTGGGCTGAGATGGGGAACCGCTGAATTTTGGACTCGGCCGGTGACAAAATGTTCCAAACACACCCCATGCACAACTCCACCGGGGAAGGTGCCAGGCAGGAGTTCTCTTGGTAGTTTTTACACTACCTTGGTAGGCATTTGAAAGGCACCACAAAAGTTGTTCTACCTGCTTTCTGGGCTGAGATGGGGAACCGCTGAATTTTGGACTCGGCCAGAGACAAAATGTTCCAAACACACCCCCTGCACAACTCCACCGGGGAAGGTGCCAGACAGGAGTTCTCCTGGTAGTTTTTACATTGCTCCGGTAGGCATCTGAAAGACACCACAAAAGTTGTTCTACCTGCTTTCTGGGCTGAGATGGGGAATCGCTGAATTTTGGACTCGGCCGGTGACAAAATGTTCCAAACACACCCCCTGCAAAACTCCACCGGGGAAGGTGCCAGACAAGCGTTCTCTTGATAGTTTTTACACTACCTTGGTAGGCATCTAAAAGACACCACAAAAGTTGTTCTACCTGCTTTCTGGGCTGAGATGGGGAACCGCTGAATTTTGGAGTCGGCCGGTGACAAAATGTTCCAAAGACACCCCCTGCACAACTATACCGGGGAAGGTGCCAGACAGGAGTTCTCTTGGTAGTTTTTACATTGCTCCGGTAGGCATCTAAAAGACACCACAAAAGATGTTCTACCTGCTTTCTGGGCTGAGATGGGGAACGGCTGAATTTTGGACTCGGCCGGTGACAAAATGTTCCAAACACACCCCATGCACAACTCCACCGGGGAAGGTGCCAGACAGGAGTTCTCCTGGTAGTTTTTACACTACCTTGGTAGGCACCTGAAAGGCACCACAAAAGTTGTTCTACCTGCTTTCTGGGCTGAGATGGGGAATCGCTGAATTTTGGACTCGGCCGGTGACAAAATGTTCCAAAGACACCCCATGCACAACTCCACCGGGGAAGGTGCCAGACAGGAGTTCTCCTGGTAGTTTTTACATTGCTCCGGTAGGCATCTGAAAGACACCACAAAAGTTGTTCTACCTGCTTTCTGGGCTGAGATGGGGAACCGCTGAATTTTGGACTCGGCCGGTGACAAAATGTTCCAAACACACCCCATGCACAACTCCACCGGGGAAGGTGCCAGACAGGAGTTCTCTTAGTAGTTTTTACACTACCTTGGTAGGCAGCTGAAAGGCACCACAAAAGTTGTTCTACCTGCTTTCTGGGCTGAGATGGGGAACCGCTGAATTTTGGAGTCGGCCGGTGACAAAATGTTCCAAACATACCCCATGCACAACTCCACTAGCGAAGGTGCCAGACAGGAGTTCTCCTGGTAGTTTTTACACTACCTTGGTAGGCACCTGAAAGGCACCACAAAAGTTGTTCTACCTGCTTTCTGGGCTGAGATGGGGAACCGCTGAATTTTGGACTCGGCCGGTGACAAAATGTTCCAAACACACCCCATGCACAACTCCACCGGGGAAGGTGCCAGGCAGGAGTTCTCTTGGTAGTTTTTACACTACCTTGGTAGGCATTTGAAAGGCACCACAAAAGTTGTTCTACCTGCTTTCTGGGCTGAGATGGGGAACCGCTGAATTTTTGGACTCGGCCGGTGACAAAATATTCCGAACACAGCCCATGCACAACTCCACCGGGGAAGGTGCCAGACAGGAGTTCTCCTGTAGTTTTTACATTGCTCCGGTAGGCAGCTGAAAGACACTACAAAAGTTGTTCTACCTGCTTTCTGGGCTGAGATGGGGAAACGCTGAATTTTGGACTCGGCCGGTGACAAAATGTTCCAAACACACCCCATGCACAACTCCACCGGGGAAGGTGCCAGACAGGAGTTCTCTTAATAGTTTTTACACTACCTTGGTAGGCAGCTAAAAGGCACCACAAAAGTTGTTCTACCTGCTTTCTGGGCTGAGATGGGGAACCGCTGAATTTTGGAGTCGGCCGGTGACAAAATGTTCCAAACACACCCCATGCACAACTCCACTAGCGAAGGTGCCAGGGACGAGCTCTGTTGGTAGTTTTTACATTGCTCCGGTAGGCATCAAAAGGACACCACAAAAGTTGTTCTACCTGCTTTCTGGGCTGAGATGGGGAATCGCTGAATTTTGGACTCGGCCGGTGACAAAATGTTCCAAACACACCCCATGCACAACTCCACCGGGGAAGGTGCCAGGCAGGAGTTCTCCTGGTAGTTTTTACATTGCTCTGGTAGGCATCTGAAAGACACCACAAAAGTTGTTCTACCTGCTTTCTGGGCTGAGATGGGGAACCCCTGAATTTTGGATTTGGCTGGTGACAAAATGTTCCAAAGACACCCCCTGCACAACTCCACCGGGGAAGGTGCCAGACAAGAGTTCTCTTGAGAGTTTTTACACTACCTTGGTAGGCATCTGAAAGACACCACAAAAGTTGTTCTACCTGCTTTCTGGGCTGAGATGGGGAACCGCTGAATTTTGGACTCGGCCGGTGACAAAATGTTCCAAACACACCCCATGCACAACTCCACCGAAGAAGGTGCCAGACAGGAGTTCTCTTAGTAGTTTTTACACTACCTTGGTAGGCACCTGAAAGGCACCACAAAAGTTGTTCTACCTGCTTTCTGGGCTGAGATGGGGAACCGCTGAATTTTGGACTCGGCCGGTGACAAAATGTTCCAAACACACCCCATGCACAACTCCACCGGGGAAGGTGCCAGGCAGGAGTTCTCTTGGTAGTTTTTACACTACCTTGGTAGGCATTTGAAAGGCACCACAAAAGTTGTTCTACCTGCTTTCTGGGCTGAGATGGGGAACCGCTGAATTTTGGACTCGGCCAGAGACAAAATGTTCCAAACACACCCCCTGCACAACTCCACCGGGGAAGGTGCCAGACAGGAGTTCTCCTGGTAGTTTTTACATTGCTCCGGTAGGCATCTGAAAGACACCACAAAAGTTGTTCTATCTGCTTTCTGGGCTGAGATGGGGAACCGCTGAATTTTGGACTCGGCCGGTGACAAAATGTTCCAAACACACCCCCTGCAAAACTCCACCGGGGAAGGTGCCAGACAAGCGTTCTCTTGATAGTTTTTACACTACCTTGGTAGGCATCTAAAAGACACCACAAAAGTTGTTCTACCTGCTTTCTGGGCTGAGATGGGGAACAGCTGAATTTTGGACTCGGCCGGTGACAAAATGTTCCAAACACACCCCCTGCACAACTCCACCGGGGAAGGTGCCAGACAGGAGTTCTCCTGGTAGTTTTTACATTGCTCCGGTAGGCATCTAAAAGACACCACAAAAGATGTTCTACCTGCTTTCTGGGCTGAGATGGGGAACCGCTGAATTTTGGACTCGGCCGGTGACAAAATGTTCCAAACACACCCCCTGCACAACTCCACCGGGGAAGGTGCCAGACAGGAGTTCTCCTGGTAGTTTTTACACTACCTTGGTAGGCACCTGAAAGGCACCACAAAAGTTGTTCTACCTGCTTTCTGGGCTGAGATGGGGAACCGCTGAATTTTGTACTCGGCCGGTGACAAAATGTTCCAAAGACACCCCATGCACAACTCCACCGGGGAAGGTGCCAGGCAGGAGTTCTCCTGGTAGTTTTTACATTGCTCCGGTAGGCATCTGAAAGACACCACAAAAGTTGTTCTACCTGCTTTCTGGGCTGAGATGGGGAACCGCTGAATTTTGGACTCGGCCGGTGACAAAATGTTCCAAACACACCCCCTGCACAACTCCACCGGGGAAGGTGCCAGACAGGAGTTCTCTTAGTAGTTTTTACACTACCTTGGTAGGCAGCTGAAAGGCACCACAAAAGTTGTTCTACCTGCTTTCTGGGCTGAGATGGGGAACCGCTGAATTTTGGACTCGGCCGGTGACAAAATGTTCCAAAGACACCCCATGCACAACTCCACCGGGGAAGGCGCCAGACAGGAGTTCTCCTGGTAGTTTTTACACTACCTTGGTAGGCACCTGAAAGGCACCACAAAAGTTGTTCTACCTGCTTTCTGGGCTGAGATGGGGAACCGCTGAATTTTGGAGTCGGCCGGTGACAAAATGTTCCAAACACACCCCATGCACAACTCCACCGGGGAAGGTGCCAGGCAGGAGTTCTCTTGGTAGTTTTTACACTACCTTGGTAGGCATTTGAAAGGCACCACAAAAGTTGTTCTACCTGCTTTCTGGGCTGAGATGGGGAACCGCTGAATTTTTGGGCTCGGCTGGTGACAAAATATTCCGAACACACCCCATGCACAACTCCACCGGGGAAGGTGCCAGACAGGAGTTCTCCTGTAGTTTTTACATTGCTCCGGTAGGCAGCTGAAAGACACCACAAAAGTTGTTCTACCTGCTTTCTGGGCTGAGATGGGGAAACGCTGAATTTTGGACTCGGCCGGTGACAAAATGTTCCAAACACACCCCCTGCACAACTATACCGGGGAAGGTGCCAGACAGGAGTTCTCCTGGTAGTTTTTACATTGCTCCGGTAGGCATCTAAAAGACACCACAAAAGTTGTTCTATCTGCTTTCTGGGCTGAGATGGGGAACCGCTGAATTTTGGACTCGGCCGGTGACAAAATGTTCCAAAGACACCCCCTGCACAACTCCACCGGGGAAGGTGCCAGACAGGAGTTCTCCTGGTAGTTTTTACACTACCTTGGTAGGCACCTGAAAGGCACCACAAAAGTTGTTCTACCTGCTTTCTGGGCTGAGATGGGGAATCGCTGAATTTTGGACTCGGCCGGTGACAAAATGTTCCAAACACACCCCATGCACAACTCCACCGGGGAAGGTGCCAGGCAGGAGTTCTCCTGGTAGTTTTTACATTGCTCCGGTAGGCATCTGAAAGACACCACAAAAGTTGTTCTACCTGCTTTCTGGGCTGAGATGGGGAACCGCTGAATTTTGGACTCGGCCGGTGACAAAATGTTCCAAACACACCCCCTGCACAACTCCACCGGGGAAGGTGCCAGACAGGAGTTCTCTTAGTAGTTTTTACACTACCTTGGTAGGCAGCTGAAAGGCACCACAAAAGTTGTTCTACCTGCTTTCTGGGCTGAGATGGGGAACCGCTGAATTTTGGAGTCGGCCGGTGACAAAATGTTCCAAACACACCCCATGCACAACTCCACCGGGGAAGGTGCCAGACAGGAGTTCTCCTGTAGTTTTTACATTGCTCCGGTAGGCAGCTGAAAGACACCACAAAAGTTGTTCTACCTGCTTTCTGGGCTGAGATGGTGAACCGCTGAATTTTGGAGTCGGCTGGTGACAAAATGTTCCAAAGACACCCCATGCACAACTCCACCGGGGAAGGTGCCAGACAAGAGTTCTCTTGAGAGTTTTTACACTACCTTGGTAGGCAGCTAAAAGGCACCACAAAAGTTGTTCTACCTGCTTTCTGGGCTGAGATGGGGAACCGCTGAATTTTGGACTCGGCCGGTGACAAAATGTTCCAAACACACCCCATGCACAACTCCACTAGCGAAGGTGCCAGGGACGAGCTCTGTTGGTAGTTTTTACATTGCTCCGGTAGGCATCAAAAGGACACCACAAAAGTTGTTCTACCTGCTTTCTGGGCTGAGATGGGGAACCGCTGAATTTTGGAGTCGGCCGGTGACAAAATGTTCCAAACACACCCCATGCACAACTCCACCGGGGAAGGTGCCAGGCAGGAGTTCTCTTGGTAGTTTTTACACTACCTTGGTAGGCATCTGAAAGACACCAAAAAAGTTGTTCTACCTGCTTTCTGGGCTGAGATGGGGAACCGCTGAATTTTGGAGTCGGCTGGTGACAAAATGTTCCAAACACACCCCATGCACAACTCCACCGGGGAAGGTGCCAGACGGGAGTTCTCCTGGTAGTTTTTACATTGCTCCGGTAGGCATCTGAAAGACACCACAAAAGTTGTTCTATCTGCTTTCTGGGCTGAGATGGGGAATCGCTGAATTTTGGACTCGGCCGGTGAAAAAATGTTCCAAAGACACCCCATGCACAACTCCACCGGGGAAGGTGCCAGACAGGAGTTCTCTTAGTAGTTTTTACACTACCTTGGTAGGCACCTGAAAGGCACCACAAAAGTTGTTCTACCTGCTTTCTGGGCTGAGATGGGGAACCGCTGAATTTTGGAGTCGCCCGGTGACAAAATGTTCCAAAGACACCCCATGCACAACTCCACCGGGGAAGGTGCCAGGCAGGAGTTCTCTTGGTAGTTTTTACACTACCTTGGTAGGCATTTGAAAGGCACCACAAAAGTTGTTCTACCTGCTTTCTGGGCTGAGATGGGGAAACGCTGAATTTTGGACTCGGCCAGAGACAAAATGTTCCAAACACACCCCCTGCACAACTCCACCGGGGAAGGTGCCAGACAGGAGTTCTCCTGGTAGTTTTTACATTGCTCCGGTAGGCATCTGAAAGACACCACAAAAGTTGTTCTACCTGCTTTCTGGGCTGAGATGGGGAATCGCTGAATTTTGGAGTCGGCCGGTGACAAAATGTTCCAAACACACCCCCTGCACAACTCCACCGGGGAAGGTGCCAGACAAGCGTTCTCTTGATAGTTTTTACACTACCTTGGTAGGCATCTAAAAGACACCACAAAAGTTGTTCTACCTGCTTTCTGGGCTGAGATGGGGAATCGCTGAATTTTGGAGTCGGCCGGTGACAAAATGTTCCAAAGACACCCCATGCACAACTCCACCGGGGAAGGTGCCAGGCAGGAGTTCTCCTGGTAGTTTTTACATTGCTCCGATAGGCATCTGAAAGACACCACAAAAGTTGTTCTACCTGCTTTCTGGGCTGAGATGGGGAACCGCTGAATTTTGGAGTCGGGCGGTGACAAAATGTTCCAAACACACCCCCTGCACAACTCCACCGGGGAAGGTGCCAGACAGGAGTTCTCTTAGTAGTTTTTACACTACCTTGGTAGGCAGCTGAAAGGCACCACAAAAGTTGTTCTACCTGCTTTCTGGGCTGAGATGGGGAACCGCTGAATTTTGGAGTCGGCCGGTGACAAAATGTTCCAAACACACCCCATGCACAACTCCACTAGCGAAGGTGCCAGACAGGAGTTCTCCTGGTAGTTTTTACACTACCTTGGTAGGCACCTGAAAGGCACCACAAAAGTTGTTCTACCTGCTTTCTGGGCTGAGATGGGGAACCGCTGAATTTTGGACTCGGCCGGTGACAAAATGTTCCAAACACACCCCATGCACAACTCCACCGGGGAAGGTGCCAGGCAGGAGTTCTCTTGGTAGTTTTTACATTGCTCCGGTAGGCATCTGAAAGACACCACAAAAGTTGTTCTACCTGCTTTCTGGGCTGAGATGGGGAACCGCTGAATTTTGGACTCGGCCGGTGACAAAATGTTCCAAAGACACCCCCTGCACAACTATACCGGGGAAGGTGCCAGACAGGAGTTCTCTTAGTAGTTTTTACACTACCTTGGTAGGCAGCTGAAAGGCACCACAAAAGTTGTTCTACCTGCTTTCTGGGCTGAGATGGGGAACCGCTGAATTTTGGAGTCGGCCGGTGACAAAATGTTCCAAAGACACCCCATGCACAACTCCACCGGGGAAGGTGCCAGGCAGGAGTTCTCCTGGTAGTTTTTACATTGCTCCGGTAGGCATCTGAAAGACACCACAAAAGTTGTTCTACCTGCTTTCTGGGCTGAGATGGGGAACCGCTGAATTTTGGAGTCGGGCGGTGACAAAATGTTCCAAACACACCCCCTGCACAACTCCACCGGGGAAGGTGCCAGACAGGAGTTCTCTTAGTAGTTTTTACACTACCTTGGTAGGCAGCTGAAAGGCACCACAAAAGTTGTTCTACCTGCTTTCTGGGCTGAGATGGGGAACCGCTGAATTTTGGACTCGGCCGGTGACAAAATGTTCCAAACACACCCCATGCACAACTCCACTAGCGAAGGTGCCAGACAGGAGTTCAATAATAGTTTTTACACTACCTTGGTAGGCAGCTGAAAGGCACCACAAAAGTTGTTCTACCTGCTTTCTGGACTGAGATGGGGAATCGCTGAATTTTGGACTCGGCCGGTGACAAAATGTTCCAAACACACCCCATGCACAACTCCACCGGGGAAGGTGCCAGGCAGGAGTTCTCTTGGTAGTTTTTACACTACCTTGGTAGGCATTTGAAAGGCACCACAAAAGTTGTTCTACCTGCTTTCTGGGCTGAGATGGGGAACCGCTGAATTTTTGGACTCGGCTGGTGACAAAATATTCCGAACACAGCCCATGCACAACTCCACCGGGGAAGGTGCCAGACAGGAGTTCTCCTGTAGTTTTTACATTGCTCCGGTAGGCAGCTGAAAGACACCACAAAAGTTGTTCTACCTGCTTTCTGGGCTGAGATGGGGAACCGCTGAATTTTGGACTCGGCCGGTGACAAAATGTTCCAAACACACCCCATGCACAACTCCACCGGGGAAGGTGCCAGACAGGAGTTCTCTTAATAGTTTTTACACTACCTTGGTAGGCAGCTAAAAGGCACCACAAAAGTTGTTCTACCTGCTTTCTGGGCTGAGATGGGGAACCGCTGAATTTTGGAGTCGGCCGGTGACAAAATGTTCCAAACACACCCCATGCACAACTCCACTAGCGAAGGTGCCAGGGACGAGCTCTGTTGGTAGTTTTTACATTGCTCCGGTAGGCATCAAAAGGACACCACAAAAGTTGTTCTACCTGCTTTCTGGGCTGAGATGGGGAATCGCTGAATTTTGGACTCGGCCGGTGACAAAATGTTCCAAAGACACCCCATGCACAACTCCACCGGGGAAGGTGCCAGGCAGGAATTCTCTTGGTAGTTTTTACACTACCTTGGTAGGCATTTGAAAGGCACCACAAAAGTTGTTCTACCTGCTTTCTGGGCTGAGATGGGGAACCGCTGAATTTTGGACTCGGCTGGTGACAAAATGTTCCAAACACACCCCATGCACAACTCCACCGGGGAAGGTGCCAGACAGGAGTTCTCCTGGTAGTTTTTACATTGCTCCGGTAGGCATCTGAAAGACACCACAAAAGTTGTTCTACCTGCTTTCTGGGCTGAGATGGGGAACCGCTGAATTTTGGACTCGGCCAGTGACAAAATGTTCCAAAGACACCCCATGCACAACTCCACCGGGGAAGGTGCCAGACAGGAGTTCTCTTAGTAGTTTTTACACTACCTTGGTAGGCACCTGAAAGGCACCACAAAAGTTGTTCTATCTGCTTTCTGGGCTGAGATGGGGAACCGCTGAATTTTGGAGTCGCCCGGTGACAAAATGTTCCAAACACACCCCATGCACAACTCCACCGGGGAAGGTGCCAGGCAGGAGTTCTCTTGGTAGTTTTTACACTACCTTGGTAGGCATCTGAAAGACACCACAAAAGTTGTTCTACCTGCTTTCTGGGCTGAGATGGGGAACCGCTGAATTTTGGACTCGGCCGGTGACAAAATGTTCCAAACACACCCCATGCACAACTCCACCGGGGAAGGTGCCAGACAAGAGTTCTCTTGAGAGTTTTTACACTACCTTGGTAGGCATCTGAAAGACACCACAAAAGTTGTTCTACCTGCTTTCTGGGCTGAGATGGGGAATCGCTGAATTTTGGACTCGGCCGGTGACAAAATGTTCCAAACACACCCCATGCACAACTCCACCGGGGAAGGTGCCAGACAGGAGTTCTCCTGGTAGTTTTTACACTACCTTGGTAGGCACCTGAAAGGCACCACAAAAGTTGTTCTACCTGCTTTCTGGGCTGAGATGGGGAATCGCTGAATTTTGGACTCGGCCGGTGACAAAATGTTCCAAAGACACCCCATGCACAACTCCACCGGGGAAGGTGCCAGGCAGGAGTTCTCCTGGTAGTTTTTACATTGCTCCGGTAGGCATCTGAAAGACACCACAAAAGTTGTTCTACCTGCTTTCTGGGCTGAGATGGGGAAACGCTGAATTTTGGACTCGGCTGGTGACAAAATGTTCCTAACACACCCCCTGCACAACTCCACCGGGGAAGGTGCCAGACGGGAGTTCTCCTGGTAGTTTTTACATTGCTCTGGTAGGCATCTGAAAGACACCACAAAAGTTGTTCTATCTGCTTTCTGGGCTGAGATGGGGAATCGCTGAATTTTGGACTCGGCCGGTGACAAAATGTTCCAAAGACACCCCATGCACAACTCCACCGGGGAAGGTGCCAGACAGGAGTTCTCTTAGTAGTTTTTACACTACCTTGGTAGGCAGCTGAAAGGCACCACAAAAGTTGTTCTACCTGCTTTCTGGGCTGAGATGGGGAACCGCTGAATTTTGGAGTCGCCCGGTGACAAAATGTTCCAAACACACCCCATGCACAACTCCACTAGCGAAGGTGCCAGACAGGAGTTCTCCTGGTAGTTTTTACACTACCTTGGTAGGCACCTGAAAGGCACCACAAAAGTTGTTCTACCTGCTTTCTGGGCTGAGATGGGGAACCGCTGAATTTTGGAGTCGGCCGGTGACAAAATGTTCCAAACACACCCCATGCACAACTCCACCGGGGAAGGTGCCAGGCAGGAGTTCTCTTGGTAGTTTTTACACTACCTTGGTAGGCATTTGAAAGGCACCACAAAAGTTGTTCTACCTGCTTTCTGGGCTGAGATGGGGAACCGCTGAATTTTTGGACTCGGCTGGTGACAAAATATTCCGAACACAGCCCATGCACAACTCCACCGGGGAAGGTGCCAGACAGGAGTTCTCCTGTAGTTTTTACATTGCTCCGGTAGGCAGCTGAAAGACACCACAAAAGTTGTTCTACCTGCTTTCTGGGCTGAGATGGGGAAACGCTGAATTTTGGACTCGGCCGGTGACAAAATGTTCCAAACACACCCCATGCACAACTCCACCGGGGAAGGTGCCAGACAGGAGTTCTCTTAATAGTTTTTACACTACCTTGGTAGGCAGCTGAAAGGCACCACAAAAGTTGTTCTACCTGCTTTCTGGGCTGAGATGGGGAACCGCTGAATTTTGGAGTCGGCCGGTGACAAAATGTTCCAAACACACCCCATGCACAACTCCACTAGCGAAGGTGCCAGGGACGAGCTCTGTTGGTAGTTTTTTCATTGCTCCGGTAGGCATCAAAAGGACACCACAAAAGTTGTTCTACCTGCTTTCTGGGCTGAGATGGGGAATCGCTGAATTTTGGACTCGGCCGGTGACAAAATGTTCCAAAGACACCCCATGCACAACTCCACCGGGGAAGGTGCCAGGCAGGAGTTCTCTTGGTAGTTTTTACACTACCTTGGTAGGCATTTGAAAGGCACCACAAAAGTTGTTCTACCTGCTTTCTGGGCTGAGATGGGGAACCGCTGAATTTTGGAGTCGGCTGGTGACAAAATGTTCCAAACACACCCCCTGCACAACTCCACCGGGGAAGGTGCCAGACAGGAGTTCTCCTGGTAGTTTTTACATTGCTCCGGTAGGCATCTGAAAGACACCACAAAAGTTGTTCTACCTGCTTTCTGGGCTGAGATGGGGAACCGCTGAATTTTGGACTCGGCCAGTGACAAAATGTTCCAAAGACACCCCATGCACAACTCCACCGGGGAAGGTGCCAGACAGGAGTTCTCTTAGTAGTTTTTACACTACCTTGGTAGGCAGCTGAAAGGCACCACAAAAGTTGTTCTACCTGCTTTCTGGGCTGAGATGGGGAACCGCTGAATTTTGGAGTCGCCCGGTGACAAAATGTTCCAAAGACACCCCATGCACAACTCCACCGGGGAAGGTGCCAGACAGGAGTTCTCCTGGTAGTTTTTACACGACCTTGGTAGGCACCTGAAAGGCACCACAAAAGTTGTTCTACCTGCTTTCTGGGCTGAGATGGGGAATCGCTGAATTTTGGACTCGGCCGGTGACAAAATGTTCCAAACACACCCCCTGCACAACTCCACTAGCGAAGGTGCCAGACAGGAGTTCTCCTGGTAGTTTTTACATTGCTCCGGTAGGCATCTGAAAGACACCACAAAAGTTGTTCTACCTGCTTTCTGGGCTGAGATGGGGAACCGCTGAATTTTGGACTCGGCCGGTGACAAAATGTTCCAAACACACCCCCTGCACAACTCCACCGGGGAAGGTGCCAGGCAGGAGTTCTCTTGGTAGTTTTTACACTACCTTGGTAGGCATTTGAAAGGCACCACAAAAGTTGTTCTACCTGCTTTCTGGGCTGAGATGGGGAACCGCTGAATTTTGGACTCGGCCAGAGACAAAATGTTCCAAACACACCCCCTGCACAACTCCACCGGGGAAGGTGCCAGACAGGAGTTCTCCTGGTAGTTTTTACATTGCTCCGGTAGGCATCTGAAAGACACCACAAAAGTTGTTCTACCTGCTTTCTGGGCTGAGATGGGGAACCGCTGAATTTTGGACTCGGCCGGTGACAAAATGTTCCAAACACACCCCCTGCACAACTCCACCGGGGAAGGTGCCAGGCAGGAGTTCTCCTGGTAGTTTTTACAGTACCTTGGTAGGCATCTGAAAGACACCACAAAAGTTGTTCTACCTGCTTTCTGGGCTGAGATGGGGAAACGCTGAATTTTGGACTCGGCTGGTGACAAAATGTTCCAAACACACCCCCTGCACAACTCCACCGGGGAAGGTGCCAGACGGGAGTTCTCCTGGTAGTTTTTACATTGCTCCGGTAGGCATCTGAAAGACACCACAAAAGTTGTTCTATCTGCTTTCTGGGCTGAGATGGGGAACCGCTGAATTTTGGACTCGGCCAGTGACAAAATGTTCCAAAGACACCCCATGCACAACTCCACCGGGGAAGGTGCCAGACAGGAGTTCTCTTAGTAGTTTTTACACTACCTTGGTAGGCACCTGAAAGGCACCACAAAAGTTGTTCTATCTGCTTTCTGGGCTGAGATGGGGAACCGCTGAATTTTGGAGTCGCCCGGTGACAAAATGTTCCAAAGACACCCCATGCACAACTCCACCGGGGAAGGTGCCAGGCAGGAGTTCTCTTGGTAGTTTTTACACTACCTTGGTAGGCACCTGAAAGGCACCACAAAAGTTGTTCTACCTGCTTTCTGGGCTGAGATGGGGAACCGCTGAATTTTTGGACTCGGCTGGTGACAAAATGTTCCGAACACACCCCATGCACAACTCCACCGGGGAAGGTGCCAGACAGGAGTTCTCCTGCTAGTTTTTACATTGCTCCGGTAGGCAGCTGAAAGACACCACAAAAGTTGTTCTACCTGCTTTCTGGGCTGAGATGGGGAACCGCTGAATTTTGGAGTCGGCCGGTGACAAAATGTTCCAAACACACCCCATGCACAACTCCACCGGGGAAGGTGCCAGGCAGGAGTTCTCTTGGTAGTTTTTACACTACCTTGGTAGGCATCTGAAAGACACCACAAAAGTTGTTCTACCTGCTTTCTGGGCTGAGATGGGGAACCGCTGAATTTTGGACTCGGCCGGTGACAAAATGTTCCAAACACACCCCATGCACAACTCCACCGGGGAAGGTGCCAGACAGGAGTTCTCTTAGTAGTTTTTACACTACCTTGGTAGGCACCTGAAAGGCACCACAAAAGTTGTTCTACCTGCTTTCTGGGCTGAGATGGGGAACCGCTGAATTTTGGAGTCGCCCGGTGACAAAATGTTCCAAAGACACCCCATGCACAACTCCACTAGCGAAGGTGCCAGACAGGAGTTCTCCTGGTAGTTTTTACACTACCTTGGTAGGCACCTGAAAGGCACCACAAAAGTTGTTCTACCTGCTTTCTGGGCTGAGATGGGGAACCGCTGAATTTTGGACTCGGCCGGTGACAAAATGTTCCAAAGACACCCCATGCACAACTCCACCGGGGAAGGTGCCAGGCAGGAGTTCTCCTGGTAGTTTTTACATTGCTCCGGTAGGCATCTGAAAGACACCACAAAAGTTGTTCTACCTGCTTTCTGGGCTGAGATGGGGAACCGCTGAATTTTGGACTCGGCTGGTGACAAAATGTTCCAAACACACCCCCTGCACAACTCCACCGGGGAAGGTGCCAGACAGGAGTTCTCCTGGTAGTTTTTACATTGCTCCGGTAGGCATCTGAAAGACACCACAAAAGTTGTTCTACCTGCTTTCTGGGCTGAGATGGGGAACCGCTGAATTTTGGACTCGGCCAGTGACAAAATGTTCCAAACACACCCCCTGCACAACTCCACCGGGGAAGGTGCCAGACAGGAGTTCTCTTAGTAGTTTTTACACTACCTTGGTAGGCACCTGAAAGGCACCACAAAAGTTGTTCTACCTGCTTTCTGGGCTGAGATGGGGAACCGCTGAATTTTGGAGTCGCCCGGTGAAAAAATGTTCCAAAGACACCCCATGCACAACTCCACCGGGGAAGGTGCCAGGCAGGAGTTCTCTTGGTAGTTTTTACACTACCTTGGTAGGCAGCTGAAAGGCACCACAAAAGTTGTTCTACCTGCTTTCTGGGCTGAGATGGGGAACCGCTGAATTTTTGGACTCGGCTGGTGACAAAATGTTCCGAACACACCCCATGCACAACTCCACCGGGGAAGGTGCCAGACAGGAGTTCTCCTGGTAGTTTTTACATTGCTCCGGTAGGCAGCTGAAAGACACCACAAAAGTTGTTCTACCTGCTTTCTGGGCTGAGATGGGGAACCGCTGAATTTTGGACTCGGCCGGTGACAAAATGTTCCAAACACACCCCCTGCACAACTCCACCGGGGAAGGTGCCAGGCAGGAGTTCTCTTGGTAGTTTTTACACTACCTTGGTAGGCATCTAAAAGACACCACAAAAGTTGTTCTACCTGCTTTCTGGGCTGAGATGGGGAATCGCTGAATTTTGGACTCGGCTGGTGACAAAATGTTCCAAACACACCCCCTGCACAACTCCACCGGGGAAGGTGCCAGACGGGAGTTCTCCTGGTAGTTTTTACATTGCTCCGGTAGGCATCTGAAAGACACCACAAAAGTTGTTCTACCTGCTTTCTGGGCTGAGATGGGGAACAGCTGAATTTTGGAGTCGGCTGGTGACAAAATGTTCCAAAGACACCCCCTGCACAACTCCACCGGGGAAGGTGCCAGACAGGAGTTCTCCTGGTAGTTTTTACATTGCTCTGGTAGGCATCTGAAAGACACCACAAAAGTTGTTCTACCTGCTTTCTGGGCTGAGATGGGGAACCGCTGAATTTTGGAGTCGGCTGGTGACAAAATGTTCCAAAGACACCCCATGCACAACTCCACCGGGGAAGGTGCCAGACAGGAGTTCTCCTGGTAGTTTTTACACTACCTTGGTAGGCAGCTGAAAGGCACCACAAAAGTTGTTCTACCTGCTTTCTGGGCTGAGATGGGGAACCGCTGAATTTTGGACTCGGCCGGTGACAAAATGTTCCAAACACACCCCATGCACAACTCCACCGGGGAAGGTGCCAGACAGGAGTTCTCTTAGTAGTTTTTACAGTACCTTGGTAGGCATCTGAAAGACACCACAAAAGTTGTTCTACCTGCTTTCTGGGCTGAGATGGGGAAACGCTGAATTTTGGACTCGGCTGGTGACAAAATGTTCCAAACACACCCCCTGCACAACTCCACCGGGGAAGGTGCCAGACGGGAGTTCTCCTGGTAGTTTTTACATTGCTCCGGTAGGCATCTGAAAGACACCACAAAAGTTGTTCTATCTGCTTTCTGGGCTGAGATGGGGAACCGCTGAATTTTGGTGTCGGCTGGTGACAAAATGTTCCAAAGACACCCCATGCACAACTCCACCGGGGAAGGTGCCAGACAGGAGTTCTCCTGGTAGTTTTTACACTACCTTGGTAGGCAGCTGAAAGGCACCACAAAAGTTGTTCTACCTGATTTCTGGGCTGAGATGGGGAACCGCTGAATTTTGGACTCGGCTGGTGACAAAATGTTCCAAACACACCCCATGCACAACTCCACCGGGGAAGGTGCCAGACAGGAGTTCTCTTAGTAGTTTTTACAGTACCTTGGTAGGCATCTGAAAGACACCACAAAAGTTGTTCTACCTGCTTTCTGGGCTGAGATGGGGAAACGCTGAATTTTGGACTCGGCTGGTGACAAAATGTTCCAAACACACCCCCTGCACAACTCCACCGGGGAAGGTGCCAGACGGGAGTTCTCCTGGTAGTTTTTACATTGCTCCGGTAGGCATCTGAAAGACACCACAAAAGTTGTTCTATCTGCTTTCTGGGCTGAGATGGGGAATCGCTGAATTTTGGACTCGGCCGGTGAAAAAATGTTCCAAAGACACCCCATGCACAACTCCACCGGGGAAGGTGCCAGACAGGAGTTCTCTTAGTAGTTTTTACACTACCTTGGTAGGCACCTGAAAGGCACCACAAAAGTTGTTCTACCTGCTTTCTGGGCTGAGATGGGGAACCGCTGAATTTTGGAGTCGCCCGGTGACAAAATGTTCCAAACACACCCCATGCACAACTCCACCGGGGAAGGCGCCAGGCAGGAGTTCTCCTGGTAGTTTTTACACTACCTTGGTAGGCAGCTGAAAGACACCACAAAAGTTGTTCTACCTGCTTTCTGGGCTGAGATGGGGAACCGCTGAATTTTTGGACTCGGCTGGTGACAAAATGTTCCGAACACACCCCATGCACAACTCCACCGGGGAAGGTGCCAGACAGGAGTTCTCTTGGTAGTTTTTAAAATGCTCCGGTAGGCAGCTGAAAGACACCACAAAAGTTGTTCTACCTGCTTTCTGGGCTGAGATGGGGAACCGCTGAATTTTGGACTCGGCCGGTGACAAAATGTTCCAAACACACCCCCTGCACAACTCCACCGGGGAAGGTGCCAGACAGGAGTTCTCTTAATAGTTTTTACACTACCTTGGTAGGCAGCTGAAAGGCACCACAAAAGTTGTTCTACCTGCTTTCTGGGCTGAGATGGGGAAACGCTGAATTTTGGAGTCGGCTGGTGACAAAATGTTTCAAATACACCCCCTGCACAACTCCACCGGGGAAGGTGCCAGGCAGGAGTTCTCCTGGTAGTTTTTACATTGCTCCGGTAGGCATCTGAAAGACACCACAAAAGTTGTTCTATCTGCTTTCTGGGCTGAGATGGGGAATCGCTGAATTTTGGACTCGGCCGGTGACAAAATGTTCCAAAGACACCCCATGCACAACTCCACCGGGGAATGTGCCAGACAAGCGTTCTCTTGATAGTTTTTACACTACCTTGGTAGGCAGCTGAAAGACACCACAAAAGTTGTTCTACCTGCTTTCTGGGCTGAGATGGGGAACCGCTGAATTTTGGACTCGGCCGGTGACAAAATGTTCCAAACACACCCCCTGCACAACTCCACCGGGGAAGGTGCCAGACAGGAGTTCTCCTGGTAGTTTTTACATTGCTCCGGTAGGCATCTGAAAGACACCACAAAAGTTGTTCTACCTGCTTTCTGGGCTGAGATGGGGAACCGCTGAATTTTGGACTCGGCTGGTGACAAAATGTTCCAAACACACCCCCTGCACAACTCCACCGGGGAAGGTGCCAGACAGGAGTTCTCTTGGTAGTTTTTACACTACCTTGGTAGGCAGCTGAAAGACACCACAAAAGTTGTTCTACCTGCTTTCTGGGCTGAGATGGGGAACCGCTGAATTTTTGGACTCGGCTGGTGACAAAATGTTCCGAACACACCCCATGCACAACTCCACCGGGGAAGGTGCCAGACAGGAGTTCTCCTGGTAGTTTTTAAAATGCTCCGGTAGGCAGCTGAAAGACACCACAAAAGTTGTTCTACCTGCTTTCTGGGCTGAGATGGGGAACCGCTGAATTTTGGACTCGGCCGGTGACAAAATGTTCCAAACACACCCCCTGCACAACTCCACCGGGGAAGGTG